>NW_005841852.1:4802509-4868320 GCF_000455745.1 Alligator sinensis
CCGCTGAAGTCTGATGGGTTGGAAACTCAGTTGTAAATATATTGTGAAAGATTTTTTAGATTGTGGATGTTTTAGATTGTAGGGTAGCCAACATTTTCTTAGTCTTCAATTATAATGAGTTAATGACTATTGCTGATCCTTAATGTACATATATTTTGAAACCCTAAAAATAACCCCCTCTCTGGCCATGTCTACACAAGTAGCGGACTGTGCAGTTGATGCTGGCATTAACTGCACGGTACCATCACTGCACCATTTTTTTTTTTAGATGCAACTACACAGTAGCATTGCCATCATGGTTCTTACCCGGCGATGCTACAGCACCATAGCAATGAGCTACTGCACTGTTGCATCTTGTGCACAAATTCAACAATATTGTCACAGATATTTTTTTTCGCTCACAGGGATATCAAGCAACTGTAAAATTGAATTGTTAAAATGAAATATCGTTGTTACAGGTATATTAGGAGATCCTGATATCCTTACCAGCCACTGAGGTTCAGATAGCCAAGCTCTTCTTACGGTGTCGAATACCAGAAGATTACCTGGCTGCTGAGGATCATTTTAGGTTATGGCAGGAGATTAGCTCAAATTTATAACAGTTCACATTTTCCATTTTTTCCACCAGTTTTCAGTGTGTCATGGAAATTATATTTGTGAATCCCTGGGGACTCTCACATTGGCGTCAGTTTTCAGATTTTGCCAGATACATCTAAATGTGGATATAAAATGTAATGAAAAGAAATTGAAAAAATATCTGTTTCTTGATTTTTTATTACTGAAGAGTTAAGAAAGTGATTCCTCAGGCTATTACACCAATCAAGAACTGGGAATAAATGTTAACATGAAATCAGATGGCTTCAGATTCCTTGCCAATGCATGGGTTTTTTTTGTTGTTTTTTTTTTTGTTTTAAATCTCACATGTATAAAACCTTTGGAAATCAGCTACTATGCAATTATTTGGATATACCTTGAACACATTTTGGAATCTTTGAAGCCAAAAAGACACTATCAAAGGGAAGTAACAGATAATATCTAAATATGTCCAATATTGCATCTGTGTAGTTCTAGCAGTATTGCCTCTTGGGACTGTAATACTCCCTTACCTTCACAGTCAATGGAGAGTAAATTGGGAAAAATGGAGGCCAGTTTCTGCTGATTGTGTCAACTGGAGAAGCATAATGGTTGTCAACAAAGCTATGTCAGTTTACTCTAGTTGAGATGTGCTTCATGACTCTACTGTTCTTAGGCTGTGTAAAGACATTCAGTTTTTCCTGGGAGAGTTGCTGCTGTCCCAGGAGAAGACATAAGTGTATAAGTTGAGGTCTTTTTTTCCCCAGAACAAAATAACTTGGGGATAACCAGAGATAAATCGCCCATGGGAGAGTTTCTCCTGGGAGAGTAAATGTGTATACATGTCTTCTGAGAGAAGCCACAGCACAGTCCTCCAGCATCCCAGGATTCTTTGCTCCTGCTTCCCTCCCCCAGAAGAGAGTGTGTTGCTCACTGGACTCTGCTGTTCCAGCCAAACAGGGAGCAGAATACACTCCCTTCATGATCCCCACATAGTGCTGCAGGGAAACACTGGCTGACTGTGAGCAGTCTGCATCAGCCAATCAGGGCTGTGCTGTGCACTGTTGCCATTTGTCATGGGGCAGACTGGGGAACCTGCAAAGCTTGCAGAGATATGTGCAGAGGGTGCCCGTAGTACACCATCAGCACTACAGCCTCTGTGGTCCTCAGGGGCTCAGCACACTAAGGCTATGTACACATGTCAAATGATCTGGGAGAATCTGTTTACATCCATTCAGGTATCTCTGAGTAAGTTTTGTTACCAGGAGAACAAACCCAGGATAATTCTCCCAGATCATTTGAACATGTATACATAGCCTTATGTGTTTGCCAGGTGCTCAGATACACATGGAAGAGGAAGAGCTCCTTGCATCTCTTGCCATATCACATCCCTGACTTCACTCTGTACAGTTGTGTTAAAGCCTCCATAATGTGGCCCATAGAATCATTTTTATAATTTTATTTTTTTCAATTCTCTGACAGTTTTTTGTGTTAAATTGTGCCATGTTTGATTGTCCATGGTAAGTGCTATATCAAGTATCAGCTGGCAATTAACACCCCTATTAGTTGGCAGCCTGTTGTAAGCTAAGGCTAATATTTATTGGTTTATGTTGCACCTTTATAGGTGGTTTATTTCCTTTAGAATACAGTCAAAAAGTCTACAAGGAATATTTCAGTGGCCTGTAAGAGGGTAATATCAGAAGACACTGTCAAGTTCTGCTAAATATGCTATATAGCACTGCAGTTCAAAGTCATTAAAATTTGCTGACTCGATTGTTCCTACTTGTGTATATGCCCTTTGGTGCTGCCAGCCCTTCATCATGTATGTCTAGAAGAATGCGTAAGACATTAAATCTCCAGCACCAGACAGGTGTGCATTATTTACAAGAATGTTCTGTTGTAGGAATTACAACTGACTTGTCTTTTAATCAAACCTCATCATTAGTTGGACTTGGAATGTGCCTTCTTCTCTTAAACTTAATCATATAATGAGATAACACTTAAGATCTTGAAAATTAGTTATAGCATTACCTAAATATACTTAAACTAAACTTGTTTCATAATTCTAGCACCAGTGACTTATCTACTGTGGTAATATATCATTCAGACTTGACTGTGTGTTGATCTATCATCCATGTGGAGTAAAATAGCAAGGAGAAACTATGGAGCTTTTCCATTCTACATCTTTTTCAAATATTCCTAATTTACTACAACTTTCACAATTCAGGATAGAGCTTTTGGGCCATAATATTTGCACAAAAGGCAAACAAAAACAAGCATTGATGTAGAAATAGTGTGAAGTAAAATAATAATACAAAGCAATAATGTAGCATTTTTCAGCTGTCTGCAGCAGAAATACATAGTGAGAGAAAGCAGGAGCTTTTGCTTGAAATAAGCTTTATTGATGAGGAATTTCTTATGAGCATTCAGAAATTTGTTGTTGTTGTTTTAAAAAAAGACTGGCAAGCACATGTATAACATGAGGGCTGGAGGTGTTGCATCCAGCCTGCCAGGTTACCAGTGGGCTACTGTAGCTGGGGCCGTGGTCAGGGAGGTGCATCACCTGCAGTAGAGTTTGAGGCCTGATGGACATGACCATCAGTGATAGAACACCCTGCTTGCCCTGCAGCTACTTGGCCTGCTGCTTCCAAATGTCTGCCACCACAGCCAGACCTGCTATACCCAGGTGTGGACCGGCTGGTGTTGGAGCCGCGGTTCGGCCCGGCTGCTGTCCCAGCCACTGGCCCCAGGATGAGCCTTGCAGTCCAAATCCCAGGGCCCAGTTTGAATTTGAAACCACTAGTTTCAAACACTAAAATTTACTCAAGAATTGCATATAAAATTTCCTCTCCATCCCTCTGCAACTTTTTAAAACTCAGGATGAGAAGCATTCTCTCTCTGTTTCTGCAAAGTACTAAGTAAAGCGATGCAAGATTGGAGTTGATGACAAACTTCCTTTGGCTCCAGCGAAGTCAAGATGTCATTTTTGAAGATAACAAGAATACTTAGATGCCTAAAAGTAGGCCCTTTGCATTTAAAATTAAATGTCTAAAATTAAGCACTTAGCAGGATCAGTGATTGTATTATCAGCACTCTCAGATTCAAATTTTCTATAAGCACACAGTATATTTTGCAGAAAAGTATTATATATGTTCAAAGGTTTTCTAAATTTATTTTTGCACACTTTGTGGCAGTGACCATTTGTGCATCCTTAAAACATTAATTAGAATTCATGAATTTGTTGGCACTGGATTTATGACTCACTTCTGATACCTCGTTCTGGGCAAGCACAACCTTCCAACCGACCACAACTTCATCCATTTGATAATAAGCAAATTTTATTGATGCACAGTGATAAAAAATGAATGTCAGATGTCAGCAGTCTTGGAGGTTGGGGGCCAATACCCACTCACATGGGGTGGGTGAGATGGCTCGGTGGTGTGCCTTTATCCCACGCTGGCCTCTGGATCCAACCTCCCATACCACTCCCCCCGCAGCTCTGAAAATCCCTCTTTTTGTATTTTTATCCCATGATGACTCTTCATTTCTTGGTGCCATTGATTGGTCTTCCTGTGACTGTCATATCTTCCATGCTTTGTTCTGTCAGCATAATTCTTTGTTTCAACAAACCTATCACATGTATACATCTTAATTTGGGCATTCCCAGCCTCCTAATTTGGTCAGTCAACCAAAACCGGAAATTCCAGGGGCTTTGTGGCCTGGTGCCAATGCAGCATGGTCCTGTCTTTTGTTATGGTACACTGTTTGCATGCTTTCAGGTTCCCAGGATGTATGTGTCTGCTTGTCTGTTGGTTTCAGATATGTCTGCCAAAAGGCTGAGAACATGAAATTTTGATACAGACTTTTAGAAACCAATTAACCCTTGCTATTCTCCTGGACCATTGTTCTAATGCAATATTTACTTTATCTACAAGCCAAATTCTAAAATCAAATCTCTAAATATCATTTTCTAGCCATCAAAATTATGGAATTACATATAAAAACAGGCAATATCTACATCGTTTGAGGTTCTCCATGCACATTCCTCTCCATCCCTCTGCAACTCTTTAAAACAGAGGTTAGCAATGTCAGACCTACAGGCTGGATCTAGCCCACTAAGCTTTCTTAAGTGGCCCATCAAGCTCCCGATCCTTCAGACTGCAAGCGGCCTCCCAAAGCACAGTGAATTTTTGGCACAGTGCACCAGCCACAGCACTGGCAGTGGTGCAGTTTGTTCTGAACTACTGGATGTCTGAAGGAGCTCCAGTAGTCACACTGTCTGTTCTGCATGAGGCTCCAGGCAGCAGCTGCAGCAGCAAGGACTGGGATAGACACCATCATGTCCCCAGCCAGTCTGGTACATGGTGTCTAAGAAAACTGATGCATGGAGGACCTGCAGCTGTAGCTGAATGGTTCATTCTGTGTCATGTATCATGCTGCGCTGGTCAGGGACAAGCTGGTACCTCTGTCCCAGTCTCTGCTGCTGTAGCTGCTGCCCACTGTGTGGTGCAGAATGGACAATGTTACTACCATGGCTCCTTAACACATCCAGAAATGCACTGTATTTCAGGACACACTTTGCAGTCAACCAGTCCAAGAGCTTGGTGGGTCATGTGCTAGGGAGCAGCTGCAGTAGCGAGGACCAGGACAGGTGCTCCAGCATGTCAGCAAGCAGACAGGGACTGGTGAAGTGGATTACTGGCTTACTATATTACAGCAGGTGCAGATGCTCTGTGGGTAGCAATCTTGTGTTGGGGGAGAATCTGCCTTCAGTCAGTGTACGAGCAAGAGCTGTCTGGCCCCCATTCCTCTTGGGTGTACAGAGCTGGGGACTGTCTCTCCCTAGGGCTTACAAGGGAATAAAGTTTGCTCAGTCATTCCCACTGCTGAGAAACTACAAGGAGCTGGTGGAAATTCAGTAGTCTTGAACATGTGCGTTATGAAGGAGCACCCACTGTCACATTGCCGTTGAATATCAACCCCCTAATAAATTATACACTATAGCCCTCCTCATGATTGAGCTGTGTTAATTCAGCCCTCTGATACTGCAAGGCTTCTTACCCTGCTCTAAAAAAAATCACATATAGTTTCATAGATGTAGGGTCGGAAGGGACCTTGTAGATCATCAAGTCCGACCCCCTGCCCTGGGCAGGAGAGAAAACTGGGCTCAAATGACCCCAGCCAGGTAAACGTCGAGCCTCCTCTTAAAGACCCCCAAGGTAGGAGCCATCACCACTTCCCTTGGAAGTTGGTTCCAGATCCTAGCCGCCCTTACTGTGAAGTAGTGCCTTCTAATGTCTAGTCTAAACCTACTCTCCAGCAACTTATGGCCGTTATTCCTTGTAACTCCGGGAGGAGGAGGGGGGCGCTCGGGGGAACAAGATCTCTCCCAAACCCCACTGGTCCCCCCAGTAAGTTTATAGAAGGCCACCAGGTCCCCCCTCAGCTTCCTCTTGTGAAGACTGAACAGGTTAAGGTCCTGTAGACTCTCCTCATAGGGTCTGCCCTGCTGTCCCTGGATCATGCGAGTGGCCCTCCTTTGGACCCTCTCAATGCTGTCCACATCCCTCCTGAAGTGCGGCGCCCAGAACTGGACGCAGTACTCCAGCTGCGGCCTGACCAGTGTCGCATAGAGGGGGAGGATCACCTCCTTGGCCCTGCTTGTGATGCATCAGTGGATGCAGGACAAGGTACGGTTAGCCCTACTGACTGTTCTCTTATTGTCAGCCCATGTTCATCTTGGAGTCAGTAATGACTCCAAGATCTCTTTCTGCTACCGTGCTTTTGAGAAGACAGTTCCCCAACCTATAGGTATGCTGCTGGTTTCTACTGCCCAAGTACAGTACCCTGCACTTGTCAGTATTGTATCCCATCCTATTTTCATTTGCCCACCCCTGTAACCTGTCCAGGTCCTGCTGTAATCTGTAACATTGTCAATTCTATCACTCCCTCTTTTTTCCTCTGTCTGTCTCTCTCCTTTTCACCACAGAGTGGGGAATTTACAATTTCTTTCTATGATTTTCATAATATTGTTGAAACTGTCTTAACTTTGAACCCATTCATACTACAGAATAATTGATAGTTGTTTTGATTACCTTGTGGATTGACTGACTTAATGCTCTGTTTTCCAGACCTTGCCAGAGGGATTGTCAGCTAGCACTGCTGAGTCCTTAAATATATCTGGCTTGGTTACTGAGAAAAACCTAAGGAAACTAAACACAGTGCATAATTTTTAATATCAGTTCTCTAGATGTCACTTCACTGTAATTAGTAGGCAACCGTTGATCCTCTGGATCATGGTGTACATGTAAGACTCTAGTCAGATGCCTGATTAATCGGGTTGTGGCTGACAAGCCCAATTCAAGAGCTTGTTACAAGTTTAACAGATCTATGTGTTGTCTGAGTTGGAGTCCAAATTTACAGAATGCTGCTTTCTTCTCTCTCTGCTTCCATCCTCTAGAGCAAAACTGCTTCACACTGAGCTGCACTTAGTGCCAGATGTTCCCTCCAGATTGGACTGGACTCTATACACTCCTCCCAGCTTTCTACATTGATCTTGAATGACTTCATATAATTTTTGCACACATGGTGCTATAGAGGGCAACTGCACTTTCTAGAGCAGTCTCAAATCTCACTATACAAAATATTCTTGGGGATATGGTCTGCCCTCATTTTCCTGACATGGTTGATCCATCATAACCTCCTGTTCTTGAGAGTGGTTTCTAAGTGGATCAGTCCTACGCAGTTGAGTACCTCTCTGTTTGGTATTCTGTCTTCCCAATTTAGTTTCAAGATCATTTCAGTCTGAAGGTTAAGATTTCTGCTGAATTTAGAACACAAGTAGGAAAAACTGTCAACAACATTGAGGTTTCTCTTTTTCAGCGTGATATTTTTTTTCTCCTCCTTTTTTTTTTTGTCTCCCTAATTGGTGGATGTTAGTCCTTCTGCGTTATAGACTGATTCTCAACTGCCATGTCTTGGTCTAATTTTTGTTAACGGTGGGGAGATTTTTTCTATGCAGTAGGACGCTGACAGTAGGACGAGACTTATATCGTAGCGACACCCTCTACTCGAGTTCCCTCATACCATGTCCGAACGCTTTTTGCTTTGATGGAATACAATTCACATATGTTTGATCAACTCTCTTTATTATTATTAATTTTTTTCTACCATTCATTAAATACAACTTGTGTCCCTTTCCGCTGTTTTACATACTTTGGTTTCAACCTTCGGGAAGCTGTTAGTTCCATGTTTTTAACATCACCGTAACAACATGGCCACAACAAGTCAAAGTCCAATCCAGAACTATTTACAAAAACTTTTTTTTTTGTTCCTTTTTTTTCTTTTTTTTTTCTGACCAGGGTAAATGCTTTCAGTCTATTTTTTCCTTCTCCTTTATATTTCTGTGGAGAGGTATTATCCTGCGGAGCTCCTCTGTGCACCCTTGCCTCCTGCTTGCCTGGGTGTGGGAGCAGCACGAACTTGGGCTCTTCTTCTCCCTAATACACCCCGTGGCTCTGGCAGTCCCAACTGAACTCCCTCAAAAACAGCACTAACAAATAAACTCAAAGTGTAAAAGAAATAACTTGCCCTCCCAGAGGGATCTATGAGCATCCACCACTCCCTTCTTCCCATGGTTTCCATTTTCCTTTTTGTTTCTTCTAATCCCCGAATGATAGGCACACCACCCTACTTATTCAGGGACTCCAGACTCCCTCCTCTGGGCACATCCTCCCTCTCCAGAAGCGGAACTGCCTCCCCGGACCTCTCTGTCTCTGAGCCCACACTCCGGTCTCCCATCTCTCTCATGCCACTCCGCTCCTTTCTGCGTCTTCCTATCTTAAAGGTACAGCTACTCTGAAAACAGTGTTCTCCCGGTGCAAACTGTTTTTTTGTTCCCTCGCCTTCATTTATAGCTAGTCCCTCTTCGCACATCCTCCCCCTTAAGATGCCATCAGGTGCCTTTTGTCATTGTAACCCCTCCGTGTGTTCAACTGTTGGGGTGTGCAGTTTCTTTGGGGAGCTTTCAGATGGATGACACCGGGAAAGGAAGTCAGCCACCACATTGCCGCGGCCAGGCCTAAATTCAAAATCAAAATGAAAGGGTTGTAAGGCGAGGGGCCAACGAGTGATCCTTGTATTATCAGTCTGAGTGGTTTTTAGCCACTTTAAAGGAGCATGATCTGCTATTAGTGTGAACTTGCGCCCTACAAGGTAATAGCGGAAATATTCAACCCCCACATTTGATGGCTAGGTGCTCCTGTTCAATTATGGTGTACCTTTGTTCCTGAGGTTGTAACTTCTGACTGGCATATGCTATAGGACGCTCCACTCCATCCATTTCTTGTTTCAATACCGCACCTACGGCTTTGTTGGATGCATCTGTCTGTAGGACAAAAGGATGGTTGAAGTCAGGCACGTTAAGTACCACCTCATTACATAAGGCCTGTTGTGTTTTCCTGAATGCCTCCACATGTTCCTTGCTCCACCTAAGGGGTTCATTTCTTTTTCCCTTCACTAAGTCAGTTAAAGTTGCTGTTACTTCAGCAAAATGTGGAATGAACCAGTGATAATAACTGGCTAATCCTAAGAAAGCCCACATTTGTTTCCTTGTTTGGGGTAGTGTATAGTCTCAAATAGCCTCCATCTTGTCTGTTAGAGGACTAATACGCCCCTGTCTGACTACGAAGCCTAAATACTTAGTCTCGGCTTTCCCAAGCGCACATTTTCTTGGATTAGCCATCAGACCAGTTGATCGTAATTCACGTAAGACTGCCCGAAGAGCTTCTAAGTGTTGTGTCCAGTTGTTGGTATATACAATGATGTCATCTATGTATGCAGTGGCATAGTGTTGGTGTGGAGCTAAGACCCAGTCAATCAACCATTGGAATGTGGCTGCAGCCCCATGTAAGCCAAACAGCATACGTTTAAATTTATACAACCCCCACGGAGTCCTGAACGTAGTTTTTGCTTGATCCTCTTTCCACACAGGTATTTGCCAATACCCTTTTGTCAAATCCAGAGTGGATATGAATTTTGCTTGTCCAACTCTGTCTAATAATTCACTAATTTGAAGCATAGGGAAAGCATTGAATCTTGAGATCACATTCACTTTTCTGAAGTCTACACACAACCGTAAAGTACCATCTTGTTTGGGTACCACTACTAGGGGACCCTGCCACAGACTACGGGATTCCGTTATTACTCCCTGATCCAACATTTTATGTATCTTCATTTTGACAGCCTTGTACCAGTGATAGGGAATTCACCACCGTTTCTCTCACACCACTTGTCCCTCAGGGGTAACTATGCTATGACTCATTCCTTTTGCACAACCTGGATTCTCATTAAACACATCTCTGAACTCCTGCACGAGGAGAGTTAATGTTTCTTTTTGTTCTGTATTCAGTTGATCTCCAAATTGTACTCCCTTTTTAGTTTCTCCCTTTTGTATCTTACTGGGGTTTTGACCTAAATCTGATGACTCTGAACTGGGTTGCCAATAATCCTTCTGGTTCATTCCACAGTTTCAATAGATTAACGTGAAAAATTTGTTTTTCTTTCTTGTAACCAGGATGGCATATCTCAGTCAATGGAACCAATCCACCTAATTATTTCAAATGGTCTCTGCCAACACATTAAAAACTTACTGGTAGCACTAGGTAGAAGACCTAAGACTTTTTGCCCTGCATATAATTCTCTCTCTTGAGCACTTTCATCATCGTAAATCCTTTGCTTCTCCTGAGCTTGCTTGAGGTGACCTCGTGCTGCCTCTCCAACTCTTTGTAGCCGTCTCCTCAATTCCTGGACATATTCAGTTGGTTGTGTCATCTGGGACCCTCCACTCTCCCAACCCTCTCACACCACAGGCATCAGACTCCTTGGCTGATGTCCATAAACTAGTTCGAAGTGGGAGAACCCTAAGGATGACTGAGGTGCATCTCTTACTGCGAACAACAATGGCAGTACTAATAATTCCCACTATCTAGGTTCTTCTTCTGCGTACCTTTGCAGCATACTCTTAAGAGTCCCATTGAATCTCTGTACCAGCCCATTTGTGGGTAATATACAGCTATTCATAAGTGTTTTATCTTTAATACTTGGCATAAGCTGCACATCACGAGACATAAAGTTCGTCCCTTGATCTGTAATTATCTCTTTGGGTATACCCACTCTAGATACCCATTTGAGCAGCTCCTCTGCAACTCGGGGTCCTGTGACTGTGTGCAGAGTTATCGCTTCTGTAAATCGAGTGGCATAATCGATCATGACTAAAATAATTGGTGACCCACAGAACTTTTTGGCAGTGGTCCAGTTATATCTAATGCTATTCATCTAAATGGTTCTTCCACCACAGGCATTGATTGTAATGGAAAATGGGGTGGCTTTTGCAGACAGACTCATTGACAGTTTGGACAAGCTTGACGGAAATCCTCTACCTGCTCATATAACTGTGGCCAGAATCACCACTTGGTCAGTCTAGCTTCCATTTTGGACCTTCCCATGTGTCTCCCCAAGGGGTTGGTATGTGTCAGCCTCAATAGAAGGCCATGGTATGCTTGGGGAATCAATAGTTGTGGTACCTCTATTCCATCAGGTTGCCTCAATTTTATCCTGTACAACAAGCCTTTTCTTAATTTGTATCAAGGCAATGCACAACACTGTTCTGGACATATTACCTGTTCATCTTGTTTGGCCAGTTTTGACTGGATGATAGACTGAAACAGGTCTTCTTCCTCTTCAGCTTCTCTGAAGTGTCTGTTGCTCAACAAGCTCTCTATGTCAGAGCCTTCCACATTAGTTGGGATCTCCATCTCTTCTCCTGCCAGACCTTCTTCAATTCTCACTGTGTCTAGTAACTGAAAGATTTTGGCCCAGTCTCAGCCCAGTATCATTGAATAAGGGAGATCTTTTGCTAAACCTATGGGCATCTCCTTTGCCCTACCAAGAACTTCGACCAGATTTTTTTTTGTGGATATGTATACAGTTGTCCATGCATACATATCATCCATATGGCATCTGCTTTTGGTGCCCACTCTCAAGGAGATAAGTCCATCCAAATCAGGGTCTGTGCACACCAAGTATCTATGATTGCTTGCAATTTTTTTCCTCTGACCTGAGCCCAAACAGTGGGTTTCTCTTTTGGCCTTTCGCAACTGAATTTCCCGATGCTACAATCCATCATCTCAGACTGTCCATTATCTTTAGTATCATTTCGCGGTGTCTGGGTATCCAACATAGGTTCTCCTAGCCTCTGCATCAGACGAGGTTGCTAGTACACTCCCTAGCTATGTGTCGTATCCTTCCACATTGGAAACAGACAATTCTTAATCTTCTCCCTTCTCATGGTTCTTTATATTTGGTTTCTCTTGCAGCATGATTTGTTCCTCCCTTTGGGCCTCATTCTCAGTTGCTTTCTCCTTGTGCACTGTCAAAATCTTCTGAGAGTCACAGGGCTTCTGTGGACAACTTCAGTCATCCACCTTTGTGTATTCTTGTCCAAATCCAATAAGAACTGTTCTAATAAGTTCTGGTCTCACAGATCTACTTTGGATACCTCCAGTGGTTTCAACCACTTCTCAAGCAGATCAGCTAAATATTGAAGTAGAATCCATGGAGACTTATCTTCTTTTTTCTTTCTCATACAAAATCCCTGTCGGTACCTCTCTGAATTAATGTCTAAGCGATACATGATTTCTTTTTTCACCTTGTCATAGCTTGATATCCTTGGCAACGCTTCTCCCCTTGGCATAGCTTGATACACCTCTTGGGCCTTTCCTATCAAGAGCACTCCTAGCTGTCCGGCCCACCAACTTCGATCCACTCCTGCAGACAATGCGGCCCTTTCAAAACTCTCCAAGAACACCTCTGGATTATCTTGGGGTGTAATTTTAGGAACTTTTAATTCAGCTTGTTGCTGTAGTCATTTTTCCTCGAGTGTGATTTGATGAACCACTTGTTGTTGTTGCTGTTGGAGTAGCTGGCCCACCAAATGCAAGGTTTGTTGTAGAGATTCAGGACTTCCCATGGTGCCTGGCTGCATCTCCATATTTTCCCTTTTTTGTGGGCCATTGTCAAATTCCCAGCCAACGCACCACTGTGAGGTTTCTCCTTATGAGCGTGATATTTTTTTTCCTCCCCACTTTTTTTTTGTCTCCCTAATTGCTGGATGTTAGTCCTCATGTGTTATAGACCGATTCTCACCTGCTACATCTTGATCTAAGGATGCCAACAGTAAGATGAGACTTGTATCATAGCAATACCCTCTACTCGAGTTCCTTCATGCCATGTCCGAGCACTTTTTGTTTTGATGGAATACAATTCACATATGTTTGATCAACTCTCTTTATTATTACTTTTTTTTTCCACCATTCATTAACTTTCATACAACTTGTGTCCCTTTCCACTGTATTACATACTTTGGTTTCAACCTTCAGGAAGCTCTTAGTTGCATGTTTTTAACATCACCATAACAACACGGCCACAACAAGTCAAAGTCCAATCCAGAAGTATTTGCAAAAAAACTTTTTTTTTTGGTTCCTCTTTTCTTTCGTTTAATTTTTTTGATCAAGGTAATGCTTTCAGTCTATTTTTTTCTTCTTTAAATTTCTGTGGAGAGGTATTATCCGGCGGAGCTTCTCCGTGAACCCTTGTCTCCTGCCTGCCTGAGTGTGGGAGCAGCATGAACTTAGAATCTTCTTCTCCCTAATACACCCCATGGCTCTAGCAGTCCCAACTGAACTCCTTCAAAAACAACAACAACAAATAAATTCAAAGTGTAAAAGAAATAACTTGCCCTCCCTGAGGGATCTACGAGCATCCACCGCTCCCTCCTTCTCTCGGTTTCAATTCTCCTTTTTGTTTCTTCTAATCCCTGAACGATCAGTACACCACCCTACTTATCCAGGGACTCCAGACTCCCTCCTCTGGGCACATCCTCCCTCTCCAGAAGTGGAACCACCTCCCCGGACCTCTCTGTCTCCGAGCCCATGCTCCACTCTCTCATCTCTCTCATGCCACTCCACTCCTTTCTGTGTCTTCCTATCTTAAAGGTACAGCTACTCTGAAAACGGTATTCTCCGAGTGCAAACTGTTTTTTCATTCCCTCGCCTTCATTTATAGCTAGTCCCGCTTCACAAACACCAAGAGATTTATCCTCCAGAGTGATGTCAGGTGTTGCTTCTTTCACCCCTTGTTACTTTGCTGTAATAATTTGTTTACAATGTTCTTACTTGTTTTATTACAAAAAAGGTCTTTTTCAAAGTGTCTCAGGGCACTTTTACATGTGCTCTAACATATTCTGATTAGAAAGCATTGGAGCAGGCTCAATTCATCAAGTCTGCTGGAGTGTGCTGCAGCATCTCATGTATTCAGTGTCCCCCTTAAAAAAGCCAGTGCAGTTTTTGACATGATAGTATATAGTCTATATACCTTTGTATTGTGACATTCAAGAGTTAATCCTTGGTTTTGTAAATGCTTCTGGGCTTCATTTAAAGTGTGTGAGAAGTATTCTTCCAATTGGGCCATGAGACCTTTGCAGTAGGGGTGTACAAAATTGGGCCCTATTCCATTCGGATTCAGCCTGAATCAGGGACATTGATTCAAATCACTGTTCCTGATTTGATTTGGCTGAATCTGAATCTGAAGATTCAATGCTGATTTGGACATAGACATAACTTTAAATGTTTTTTTCTACATACCTTGAGGTACCAGGCATGGCAATTGGCCACAGGGGGACACCAGATGCCCCCTAGACCCAGGAGGCACCAGTTAGCAAACCTCCCCTGCGGCCAATCACCGAGCTGGAGAGGCCCCCCCCACCCCCCAGTGCGCTCTCTGGTGGACCCAGAAGTGGCAGGGAAGTGCTTATGGTCCACTTCCAGGTCTGCTGACAAGTGCACTGGGGAGCCCCCCGTGCTTCTATGGGACACTCCATGTGCCCCAGCATTGCAGCATTCACGAGACACCTGCTACCTAGAAGTATGTAGAAAAAACATTTAAAGCTGTGTTTATGTCTGAATCGCCAAATCTTTCTCAATCTCTGAATCAATTCAGAGGGTTCTGATTAAATTTGGAGAGATTAAAGGGTCCTCTGATCGATTTGGTTTTGGAGATTCAGCCACTGAATCGGAGCGAATCTCCACTGAATCCAATCAGGGACCAAAGCTTTGTGCAGCCCTACTTTGCAGTAATATTTACTGCAGCTGTTAAGTCAATGGGAGCTATATGTATGTAGCTGAGAACAGAATTGGGCTTGCCTGTTTATTTGCTCTTCCCATTATAGTCAAATATTGTTTTTAGCACTATACTGTCTTAAAGCTAAGTTTCTCAAGCATTTTTTTTGGCAAGGAATTACCTTAATGGCTGACCTGGCATTATGTTTAATGTTCTAGCAACAATGATGTATCTCACTACATCTTACACCCACATGTCTCTCACTCTTGCATTGTAAGTAATAGTGCCCCATCAAAGGGAGCCACAACTAATTGATAGTACTGTGTTAAGGATTCAGGATGGGGAATAGATGACAAGCAATCATCTTTGTTCTGTTTCAGCCATTTTTTTTCACAGAAAAGTGCGTAATTCCTGATGTCACCATAGGCAGATGTCTGTGACCCACATCTTCTTTGGGTCTTTCAGGGCAGGGGGATGTCTATATCCTCTGCTTATACAGTGTTCAGCACAACAGGGTGTCAAAAACAGCTAAAGCCTTTGAGTACTCCCAGAAGAATTTACTTCTGCTCTAAAGTACACAATGGTCCCCTTGATTTTGAAAGTATAGCACTGCATGTGAAGGGTGGGAAAGTGCTCCTGTATGCTACAGTGTTCTTTACTGACTTCAGATTGAATGGAAGCTGGCTGAAGCAAAATTATCCTTCTTTAAATAATTAGTTTAATATATAATGTATACAAGAAAGGGAAAATAGTTACCTTAGTTAATTATTAAACCCTAGAGCCCTACTACTTAGGCTAAACTTGTGTCATCCTGACTGTCACAGTAATGCTTTATTTTCCCCCTTTCTTGCACTTAGGAGTTATGGCATGCTGTATCATGGAAATACTTTCCCTACATCTTTGTCAGGTCATCTTCATGTACTGTAGTCAAGTTAGAAAGCCTTTGCTGTCTCCGAGGACAATTACTTTTGTTCTCTTTATTTCAAGGCCTTTCTCTAGCTCAGACTGCTAAATTAGTACAAAGTGCTTGCTCAGAGCAAAACTGAAACGATGCTATTTTATTAAATGGGGTTTGCAAAGGCTACCATAAAAATGAGGAATTATTTTTGGTCACTTTTTCTAAACCAAGTTCAAGTTCATGTCCCTGAGAGAATCCAGATGCACCACAAATATTAATTGTTTGTCTAATGGCTCAGCTGCTATTTTTTTAAAAGTGCAAAACTAAGGGGGTTTTATTTTGTCACACTCTGAAAAATATTATTTACTTGTGAATTGCAATTTTTTAAAGGTTTTCTTAATGTACGTTTGATGTTTTTAAGTTTACCTACAGGTTTCATTACAAATAATGAATGTACATATGCTATATAAGACCAGAAAAAATAGTTTTCATTGATGATCAAATGTATGAACTCTCATTGTTTTCTCTTTGGCATAATCATGGCAATACTTATAAATAATCAAAATACAACACACAGTCAACATTGTAATCTATATTTGCATTTTACCTATATTCCCAGAATTTCCACTATCAAGCATCTGTTTTATTTTTGGGAAACTATGATAAGCATCTGTTTGCATGGAAGATATGAATGAAACCAGACTACATTTGTTTGCAGTGTTATGGATTATCTGGTTTTACATTGTTTATCAATAAATCATGCAGGATAGACAGTACTGGTAACCACCGCAGTATGTTTTATACTCCGTTTAAAGCATAAATTTATGTATTTGTGATTTTCCTGCAGACACTTAAAAATTTATGTTTTAAATAAAGAAGAAGCCTGTTGCAGTTCTAAGGCAGCATTTATGCCCATGGATACCAGAAAGCCTTTCAAATTGAGCTATGGGTAAAGTAAAAGTAGGGTATTAGTATTTATTAGAATATGCAAGGAAAGTTGAAATACATTCCCTATCATTGGCCCCAGTGGCATTCTGGAAATGAAGAAAGGGTTGAAGAGCCAATGTCGCCAAAAATACTAACAAGTATAAAAGTAGTTGCATTTTAATAGGAAATGTGATATTGAAATACAGATGAAAGATAAATGACCAAACAGTACAGGTTAAGCATACCAAGCAAATGATTAGAATTTATAACATGTGCATTTATCCAAAGAAAAAATAATCTTATTAACATATGAATTAATCTGTTCTCTAAGCCCAAAGTCTTTAAAGCCTGCAACAAGGTTCAACAAGGACACGTGCAAAGTCCTGCACATAGGATGGAAGAATCCCATGCACCGCTGTAGACAGCCAAAGAAAATATTATTTGGGGGGGCAGGAGGTGTGGGGGCAGTGCAGGGTGGTGTGGGGCTTGCTCACCTGACCCCTGCCCCTCCCTCCCTCAGGGCCGTTGCAGAGGAGGAGCTGAGTGCAGCACTGAGGCAGAGGAGTGTGGCAGTGGCACTGGAACAGTGGAGCTGTGTTTGTGGGGGCTACGACCCCCTAGCCGCAGCTGAGTGCTTAACCTGTACTGCCTATGTACACTGTTACAAGCTTGGGACCAACTGGCTAAGAAGCAGCTCTGTAAAAAATACCTGGGGGTTACAGTGCACATAATAATCTGAATATGAGCCAAGTGTGCCCTTCTTGCCTAGAAGGCTAACAAACAGCGTACTGGGCTGCATGCATAGGAACGTAGCCAGCAGATCAAGGGAAGTGATTCTTCCCTTATATTCTGCACTGGTGAGGCCACATCTGGAGTACTGTCCAGTTTTGGGCCCCCCTGTAGAAAGGATGTCAACAGGTTGGAGAGAGTCCAGCACAGAGCAACAAAAATGGTCGGGGGGGTGGGGGTAGAGCCTGAGGAGAGGCTGAGGGAACTGGGGTTATTTATGCTGCAGAAGAGAAGACTGAGAGGGGATTTGATAGCAGTCTTCAACTACCTGAAGGGTGGTTCCAAAGAGGATGGAGTTGAACTGTTCTCAGTGGTGGCAGATAATAGAACAAGGAGCAATGGTCTCAAGTTGCAGCATGGGGAGTTTAGGTTGGATATTAGAAAAACCTTTCTCACTAGGAGAGTGGTGAATCACTGGCATGAGTTACTTAGAGAGGTGGTGGAATCTCCATCCTTGGAGGTTTTTAAGGCTTGGCCCAACAGAGCCCTGGTTGGAATGATCTAGTTAAGGATGCTCCTGCTTTGAGCAGGGGGTTGGACTGGATGACCTCCTGAGATCCCTTCCAACCCTAATTTTTTATGACACTATGATTCTGTGAACAACTGGCTAGCCTGTTAGGGGAAAGGTTTAAAATTAAATTTTAAAAGAGAAATTAAAATTTTATCTTTGTTCACCTGCAGATAGAACTGTAGTTCAAGGCTGAAGAGCAAAGAGTATGAGGTGAACCTGGATTTTCATAGTTTATTGCCTGACTCAGTATAAAAAGCTTATTAAATAAGGATCAACATTTTAAAAATGTTCCTAATAGGTGTATTCTAATTAATCTTCATGTGCCTATTTTATTCCTTATTTAAGCTATATATTGTCCTAAATAAAATCTCATTGGCACAAAATCAGTAAATTCACACTAAGCAACCTTTCGCTAACATCTTTGAACCTGTCTTTCTCTCACTTTCTAGAATTATTCTCACCTCTAACATTCTTTTACTTGCTCATTTTCTTTGCTTCTTCTCTTTCTAAAGTTTGGTCAAGCAAATATTGCCATTAGGTAGCTTAGGACCTACCATAGTTTATACCAGTGGTTCTCAATCTTTGTAGCATGTTGGCTGAATGAGTAGGGCACAGCTGGTCTGCAGGCCAGACCCAATGCATTGTGCTAGGTTCATGAGTCAGAGGTACAGACTGATCCTGCACACCAAGTCCATTGCTGTTTAGTGGGTATGACCCTGCATGCCAAGTCTGGTGATGCAAACCAACCCTGCAGTCAGGTTCAACACTAGACCAGCTCTATGCACTAGCCCTGTCAGGCACACAGGCTTATGTCATCAGCCTGCAGGGTTCTCCATAGATCCAAAAATTTAGTCGTGGGGTAGCAGTGGCAACCTTGAGTGCCGCAGGGCTCCCAGAGCTGTGGCAATTAACACTATCACTGCTCTCTGCTGCCAAATTTTCAGCCAAATTGGGAGCCCCTTGGGCCAGATGACTCAACTCCATGGGATGGGTTTGGCCTGCAAACTGTATTTGAGCACCACTGGTCTACACCATCTACTCATAGAAACAGTCCAGGATGTTATATTTTATTATTTGAAGAATGGTATATGATTGTGTAATTAAAATTATGATATGTGCATTCAATTTGGAAGGGTGATTCTGCCAGCAATAATGCTTCTGTGTAGCGTTTACCATGAGGCATTAAGGAGACAAACCAGTAAAGAGCTGGTACTCTAGACAATTAATTATGCCTACTATAGTAAACAATTCTTTAGGTTGGGTAGATGTTTGAGCATTTGGTACAGGAAGGAGGTGCTGGTGGGTCCACAGGGGTTGTTTGTCCAGTGCTGGGGGGAGAGGTTGGGGGCCTAAAAATAGCCTAAGTGTTGGAAGAAGAGCACAACCCCATGGCTGGGATTAACAGCTGGGTTTTCCCAGCCCTGGGGTAGCACACCAAAATATACAGGCATTTAATAGATCAATTTACCCTGTTCCTGATCTAAGTTAATTTAGCTCCTCAGATGAACTAATTTAGATTGGGCCTACCATATTGCACCCAGTTTAATCCTCCCCATGAAATGCCTGCACAAATGGGCATTTAAATCAACCTAACTCCAGTTAGGCTAATCTAAATGCAATGCCTGTATATACCCAAGGAATACACGAGAGTGGAATGATACAGAGGAAGGAAGTTGGCCCACTGCCGAGTGCTGGATAGCATGGGTGCTCATCAGCAAATCCTAGTCTTTTAGAAGGGGCATAATTTCCATTTTCATCTTATGTTCATTTCAAATAATATTTTACCCTCAAAAATCTGTGTATTCATGATTTTTCTAGTGCTTTTATTTAATCCAAAAGCCATGTCCAGTAACAGAAATAATCCCAACATACTCTTTTTCTGGAAGATTTATTTTATGGATACCAAAGCATGCAGTCATCATATCCAGTTCTTAGGTCCATGATGCTTTGAAGTAGCAGAGATGATGCCATAAACTCTTGCATTGCAGCTGATAAAGCAATTATAGAGCACTGTTAACATGATGAGAAAAAAGATCCTTTCTCATACAGACATGTTGGGGGAAACTTATAAGGTAAATTAATGACAAACTTCCAATAATAATGATAAACCTTATTAAAGCACTGATCAATGTTTGTGTCTTATCCACCTATCTACTTTTATATGATTTCTATTTATAAAAATATTACTCACATTATGATGAAACTAGGTTTGGTTGTTCATGAGCCGATTTTTTTTTTCATTAAGCTGATGTTACAATTGCTCCAGGTAGCATTTGAAATCCATGAAGAGAAACATGTAAATAAAGTTCTTTTTCTCTCTGCTGTTGTTTCTAATTATTTATCTTATTCTAGCCCATCTTCAAGGGATTCTCTAGTCATTAATCTGGACTACATTAGGGGTATGGGAAACCCTCCCAAAGCCTCATCCCGGCGTCATCCCTGAGAAAACCCCTACCTTTCCTATAGGTCCTCATCTGGGCTAAATGTCCAGTATCTGGACCTGGGACTGGTGATTCTAGATGCATACCTTTCATTGGCAGCAGGACTAATGGTTAGGGCTCAAATGGGTGGAAGAATCCTAATGCGGATCAACAGTCACTGGCTCCAGGCACTGGCAGAGAATCCTCTTGGGACAATGGCAGGAGCCACATAGCCAAGTTAGGTGTGGGGCAGACACAGCAACCTCCAGCCGTTGAGCCTCGGCTTACTGCTGAGTAAAGGTTGTGGCATCCCAAAGTGTGCATACTGCTAGGCAGCACAGGTTGCACATTAAACTATTTTGCATGGACAGTCTACTGGTACCAACAGTTTCCACGCTCCCAGTAATTCACCATCATCATTCAGTAACCCTCCACCAAAAATCTCATGGCAAAAGTTTCCTAGGCAGTCCCAACAGGCCTGAGAAACTGGAAGCCAGTAACCAATGATTTCCACATGAGCAGCCTAGGTGTGATGGTCACACAACTCTGGTATCCAGGCAGCCCCATTTAAGGAGGCCCTACCTGCCTCAATCCAAGGAAGCCCCTATAAAATTTGGGGTAAAAAAAGGCTTGCCTCTCACTGACTCCTGGCTGGTTTCCCACAATCAGCAGGATCTCCTTTTTAAGAGGGAGAAACAATCAGAAAAATGGGCAGAAACTGACAATCAGATGCTGGAATGTCTGTATACTACATAACTCAAAGGAAAATCGAGCTCGCAGAAGAACTGCATTAGTAGGGACAGAGCCCCACAGGTATCAAATAGATAGTGCTGCCTTTTCTGAGACTAGACTACATGACAGTGGTTTGCTTAGAAAAAAGAATACATTTTCTACTGGTCAATTTTCAAGGCAGACGAAAACACCAGCCTACACAGGGTAGGGCTGCAATAACAAACTCCATCACTAATAAACTACCACAGCAATCTCTCAATATCTGAGCACCTAATTTCAGATTAAGGATACCACTGTCCCACAACAACATTCTGGCTATAATAATGCCCCAACACTACTTGCCCCCACATAAATGAATGCTCAGTTCTATAGCCAGCTGAGTGAAACTCTAAGGAAATATACCCAACAATGATAAAATTCTTCTACTGGGTGACTTCAATACATGCATTGGAGATGGCTCCATTATTTGGAATAGTCAGGGGGAAGTTTGGACATGGATCTCCAAACACAAATGGAGAATTACTCCTAACACTGCACAGAGTTTGACCTTGCTGTTATGAACACCTTGTTCAATATGCCAGAAAAGTGGTTCTATTTTTGGCAGCACCCACAATCAAAATGATGGCACCTTCTAGACTACATCATCACTCATCGCAATGACCTGAGGGATATTTACATTACCGGGGTAAGCGACGCACAGAATGCTCTATGGATCACCAGCGTTTCCATACTAAATTAAACATCAGGATTCATACTCCTAGACAGAAGGTTGATCCAAAACCAAACTGACATGTCAATGTTTTGAAACTTCACCTGGAAGAAGAGACCCAGTCAGAAACTTCCGCTCATGCTGCACTATCAAACTGTTCCAATGCAATGCAAATGCCAATGCAATGCAACACAAGTGCAAGTGGAACTGTCAATGAAAGGTGGGGGGTACCTTTCAAACTGCAGTGCAGTCAACAGATAAAGTAGTCCTTGGTGTCCCAACTCAATGAAATGTGGACTTGTTTGATGTAAATGACAATATTCATGCATTCCTTATGGCCCATTGAGCCACACCAAGTTAAACTGAACAACCCCTCCTCTCTTGAGGCTGCAGAAGCCTTCAGGAAATCAAAATTAAAGTGCAGAAAAAGCTGCAGGACAGCTGCAGGAGAGATGCAGCTCACTTGGTGGAGAAATAAAGCTAAAGAACTTCAAGCTCTTGCTGATACTAATAACACCCAAGGTTTTTTTCAAAAGTTAAAGTCCAGTTATTCACCATGAAGAGCCAATATCTGTACAATCCTATTCACTGATGGCACCATCCTCCTGACTGAGCACAGTATGATATTAGAAAGATAGAAAAAACATTTTGCAACCCTCCTCAATCATGAGTCAAGTGCAAATGATTGAATAGTAGACTTAATCTAGCAAAGGCCAGTTCAATATGAACTCAAAGATCTCTGGACGCTGGAGGAGACTAAGAATGCACTATGGAAATGGCAAATGGAAAGGCAGCTGGAACTGATGAAATCCCAGCGGAAGTGCTTAGATATGGTGGTCCTACACTCCTAGCTTTGCTAGACCTATTTCTGCTTGGAAAAGAAGCTTTACCCCAGGATTTCAAAGATGGCAAAATTGTAACAATCTATAAGCGCAAAGACGACAGACATGACTGCAGCAATTATCATGGCATTTTTCTCCTCTCCATCACTGCTAAGACCCTTTGTAAGCTGTTGCTGCAAAGGCTCCAGGTTATTGCAGATGATGTATTCCCTGAATCCTAGTGTGGTTTTTTAGGTTCATCCTGCAGCACTGTATGACATGATATATACCCTATGCCAGTTACAGGAGAAAACTGCCAAACAAGAAATGCCCCTATACGTTGCATTTGTTGACTTTTGTAAGGCATTCGACTGTGTTGGATGTTCTGCTTCCTGGTGCCTTCTTGCAAAGTTTGACTGCCCAGACAAACTAATTAACCTCATACGCTGCTTCCATGACAAAATGCAGACCCATGTATCAGTGGGTGCTGATTCATCTGATGCATTTCCTGTAGCCCATGGGGTTAAATAGAGCGCTTGCCTCTATATTATTTACTCTGTTCTTGGCTGGAATGCTGCAAGTTGTCACACGTACTACCACCACTGGTGTCACCCTAACAACATGATTTGATGACCGATTTTTAAACTGCCACCAATTCAAGGCCAAAAGCAAATCGCAACAATGTCAAGTAAAGGATCTACTGCATGCTGATTACTAAGCATTTGTTGCCCTTTCCGAGAATGACCCGCGACATATACTGAATTCCTTTGCCTGTGCTGGTTTCCTTTTTTGGCCTCTGAAATCTATCATCTCCATCACCACTGGAATAAAATTAAATGGCAGCCAATTAAACAGCATCAAGTCCTTTTGCTACCCAGGTAGCAAAGTTACTGATGATACCAGCATTGAGAGAGAACTTTCAGCATGCTTAAAGTCAGCTGTATCAGCTTTCAGTTGCCTACAAAAAGGACTAAGGACAAGGTGGGAGGGGGAGGGTAGTGGAGGGTCAGTGTCTACAAAATGCCAAGCATACAGAGCTGTTGTGCTCCTTTGTCTCATATACTCATTAGAGACCTGCCCTCTTTGTTGTTGCCATATCAAAAAATTTAACTGCCTGCAGCAACACCACCTACAGAGGCATAATGGGAATTAAATGGTCTGACAATCACCAACAATAAAATACTATGACTGGAAGCCATGCCAGCATGGAGGCAAATGACCTGGGTCAGTCATATCATACATATGGATAACAATCAACTGCCTAAGAAAGTTCTGTACAGTGATTTTGAGAAAGGCAATAGGAAGGTTGGCCAGCCCAAACTCCACTACAGTGACTGTATTACTCCATGGCACATACAATCTGCTGGACTGGACATAATACCCTGGGTGGATACAGCCTATGATAGGTGAGCTTGGCATTCCACTACAAAGGAAGTAGAATGAGCAACAGAATATCATTGTGCCATCTTGGCTAACAGTATGAGGGAATGTAGATAGCAACTTGCCCTGACACCTTTCCTGAACCTTCCATGTAGAAACTGATTTCCAATATCAGTAGTAATCATACTCAAATACAAATGATTGTCATCATTATTATTATAATCTAAACTACATAGTATATTTAATATTCTTTTCATTTGGACTTGCTCGTTTAATAGTCTGTATTCAGTGTCTTATAAAAGGGACGCTGTATAGTTGTGCTGTTGAATAGGACCCTCTCTGAAGTAATCCTTCCTTGCTGTTACTTCACCTACACGAATCAGCTCTATTCTTCTAAATGATATGTGACAAGGAGGAAGAGACTTCTCCATCTCCTTCCTTTCTTTCTTTGTCCAGATAACAAAGTCTCCACTTCTTCCTTTGATCAAAAGGGTTTTGAAGGACAGAAGGGCTGTCTTTCATAGACCAACCAAGCAGACTGTAGGGCAGTAGCATTGATTCTGCTTTATCCAATGCTTAACTTAAACATTTTCCATGAAAAGTACTGTTATTCAGGTAAAATAGTTGAGCCACATTCAGCATATGTGTTAAATCTGGATACTAGGAAAGGGGTTGTGAGAAGAATGCATGGATTTTATTGAGTTCCAGGTTAAAGTTCTGACTGCTAAAATAAATCTTAGATTGAGTCAGAGTATTTGATATTTAATATTTTTGCAATCCCAATACAAATCAGTCTCGAGACTCCCCAATGTTCTTAGTTACATGTAAACATTTAGATAAATGTAAAATAACTTCTTGATACTCCATATACAAAATGATTTATTGATACATTTGTCAGATTTCATAATATTCATCCTGCTAATAGCTCCATTGATTTGGTTATGACAGAAAATATAACTGAGGAAACTGAAGAAATATGATAGTTCTATTTTTGCACAGCTCTGGCTGCTTGTAAAAGCCGAGTACTTAGAGGTGATGGGAACATATAAGACCTGTAAACTATTGCAGTATGCTATTGAATAAGAATGATGTTCTACAATCCCTGTTAGGTTCATATCTACAAGAAGTCACCAAGAGTCACATACTATCTGTAGTGTCACTGTAGGCTGCATTGCTAACTGCATAGATTAATTATTCCTGTTTGAGGAACAGCTGCATTTTAATTTACTTAGACTCCTTTGAAAATCCCAAACCTTATATATTGTCTGTAGTAGAGGTGAGCGAAACAGGCCGTATTCAATTTGGATTTGGATTTGGCCTGAATCGGGGACAGTGATTCAGTTCGTTGATTCAGATCACTGTCCCTGATTTGATTCGGCCAAATCTGAATCTGAAGATTCAATGCTGATTCAGAGAATCAGCAATTTAGCCATAGACACAGCTTTAAATGTTTTTTTCTACATACTTCAAGGTACCAGGAGTGGCTAGTGAACGCTGTGATGCAGGAGTGGATGGAGTGTTCCACAGGATTGCAGCGGGGGCCTCCCACGTGTTCGGCAGCAAACCCAGAAGTAGACTGAAAGTGCTTGTGGTCCACTTCCAGGTCTGCTGAGTGAACGCTGTGATGCAGGAGTGGATGGAGTGTTCCACAGGATTGCAGCGGGGGCCTCCCACGTGTTCGGCAGCAAACCCAGAAGTAGACTGAAAGTGCTTGTGGTCCACTTCCAGGTCTGCTGCTGAGTGCGATGGGGACCCCCATGCTCCTGTAGGACACTCCATCTGCCCCAACATCGCAGCATTCACAAGCCACCTGGTACCTTGAGGTATGTAGAAAAAACATTTAAAGCTGTGCCTGTGTCCAAATCGCTGAATCTCTCTGAATCAATTTGGAGGGTTCCAATTTGATTTGGAAAAATTAAATGGTCTTCTGACTCGATTCAGATTCAGAGATTCGGCCACCAAATCTCTACTGAATCAAATCAGGGACTGAAGCTTCACACAGCCCTAGTCTGTAGCCCTGATCTTGGCAGTTGCCTTCACTAGGCAGAATCAAAAGCCTGTGCAAAACCCCACTAAACTCATGGGTGCTGTGTATGAATGCAGGCCTATGCTTTTGTGTATTAGCTTGCAACTGCTTTCTCAAATGTGTTCCCCAGCGCATACGATTGATCTCTGTGATGAACATGAAAGTTATAATCTCCCAACCCTTTTTATTCTTTGACCTTTACTTAAAATTTGCTTTCTGAAATTCTCGTTCCTGACAACTAGGTGTAATGTTAATTACTGACTACAAAAAATGTCAACTTGACCACCATTAGTTTGTTGAGCTAGTTATTATACTCATTATGGCAGGGTTTGGATGGGGAATTATTTGTCAAGTAAATAATCATGTATTCAGTGAAAGAATGGATTGAGGAAAATATACAGCATTTCACCAGGTTTTGCTTTTGCCTGTTCTGTAATTAGAAAAATAATAAAGCCTCGAAAATGCAATATCAGAATGAAATGTTGGGTATCACAAAACTTCACTGACAGTCATTAAGACTCTTACAAATAGTTGTGCATGTGTTTAACTTTAACCACATGAGTTATTCCTTGCCTACCTAAAGATAAGCACTTGCTTATGTATTTTCAGTATTAGAACCCTAATCTTGTAAAGGAACAGAATTCCCTTTAATAGAGAGATAGGTGAAGTGACTGACATTTTCTGTCATTTGATGATCTAATCCAGGTTCTAGGGGTTTTTTTTGTTTTTTGGGGAAAAATATTATTTTTTAATAGTTTACAATTTTCTAAATGGTTTAATAACAAAACCTTTACTATCACTTAGGATATGTTGACCTCTCTGATGCTGGTTTGTTTAAGCAGTACTAGAAATAGCATAGAGTGTAAATAGATGCAGTATTTTGCCCTCAGTACTGTATTGCTCTGTCCCAAAATACAAAACCTAATTAGTGCATCCAAAGAAGCGTTAAATGGATTTCATGCTGTTTAATAAATGCATTACGTGTTTTTGTGCTATTACAAATGTTAGAGAGAATGTTCTCAGTGCATGTTTCTGCTGCCTCTTTCACAATTAAGGTGCTGTTTACATTGTGTGTATCTGCCTTGAGAAGGCTCAGTAACTTCTTGCTCATCAAATCTTCCTTTTCATTGTCATGCTCTATTTGTTTTGCTGCTGTTGCATAATGGTATTGGAATAGTCTCTTAATGCATGTCTTTGCTAGTTCTAATGCTATTCTGTATTAGACTATACCATGATATGATGACTTTGGGTTCTGTAAAGTATCCTCTTTTACCTAACAGCTAAGAAGGGTTTTACTTTATGACATCTATCACTTGAACCTTATCACTCTTATGAGCTCTCATTCAAATATGAGGTTTCGTCTCACAGGCTCCTATTACTGTTACGTTTCCATACCCTTAATCATTTTTTGTTCCTGATTTCTTCCCTCTCAATTAGTCTCACTTGGCCAAAAGTGTATGAAGTGCAGACCTTATAGATTCTGTATCTTGAAGTGCAAAGGGATAAAAACACCACCACGGGGAAGGCTAGGAAAGGTTGCACATAGGTGTAATAGCCAGGGTCTATATAGCAGGAATTGCTGCAGGGCTGGGTCAGTAGTGGTGGAAGCTGCCACTCATGTACTCCCTCTATGTGGGTGCTTGAGACTAGTGACCTGGTTGTCTGCTGCTTATTACACAACTTCCAAGCTTTCTCTCGTCTTACATGAACTCCCCAAATTACCTCAACACTTGCTAAGAAGTGTCCCACAGCATATATGTGATCTGTATTTTCCTGAAGATACTTTCCATGTAGTTTCAGGACCTGGTCTTGATCTAACCAACTTCTATGGTTGTAAACGTAAAGCTCTCCTATTTATAGGCCACTGATGTCTATTGGGGCAGCGGAAGCAGGGCTTCACTGCCTCTCTCAACCTCAGCATGAAAAGGAGATTGATGTGGTCAGCACCATGCTCCATCTGTCTTTACCCCGACATAGCTCTTGATACTAATCAGATAGAGGCTGCATGGGCCTCAGGGCTGCGCTAGAAATGGAAACAATGAGGGGAAACCCACTGCCCTCACCTGGGATCCTTCCAGTCCATAGCCAGTTGCCTTACCAACTGAGCTACGCTGCTCCCCTTTTGTGGTTGTACTAAACATAATACAGTAATTTAATCTAGTATCGTCTGGCAAACGTATGTAGGGATTTTGTAAATATCAGTCCTCAGAGTAATGTAGCTAAGAATCATGTCATCCCTGTTTTAGGGAAGTATAAACTGAAGGACAAAAACGTAACAAAACTGCTTGCCATACCTAGCCCCCACTTTTACTTTGACCAGCAGTGCCTACATTTGAACACCCAACCTATTAGTGCCACTATTGTCCTCATTGCTGCTGCCTAGTGATACCCTTTGTAGGGCAGTTAAATGTTTTTGGTTGCTGCACAGGGTGTCCAACACACCTTCGTATTTCTTGCAGTGGGTATCTCCACTGAGTCAATGATATTTGACCATGAGGCAGGTGATATGTCTTGTCTACAAATGTTGCCTTTGATTTCAGCAAGCACAACTCCCAGCCTCATCTATGTCTTGTGTGTTCATTGCTTCAGAAATGCTTAAACAATGAAGCCACCTAGAGGAACACAAACAAACAAAAAAGCACACATGCAACATGCAAAAAACGTACTCAGGTATTGAGTTAGCCTACATTCACATTTATTATTGTATCTTAGCCCAATCAAACCACACAAGTAGGAGTGGGAGTCTAAAGGTCATTGAGTACATTGAATATTCCAAATATTACATAATTAAACACCTGCACTCCAGCCAAATAACTTCTTGCTGATCTGCTGTGAACATGATGTGCTCCATAAACCCCCAGAAGGCTAATTTCTTAGGTCCAATGGAGGTTATGCACAGAGCAGGAACATAAAAGATATTGAGACATTAGTGCAAAACTTCTTCAAGGGTCTCTTAAGATGGATTTATTTGTGTTTCAGTGCGAGTTCCATAGTTTCTGGACTTCATGTGGGACAAACTAGGTCTTAAGGCCTATTCTATTACCAGAATCTTTCAAAGTATTTAACAAGCAAGTATGTATACCTAAAGATCCATTTTGAGAGGCACATTAGCAAAGGAGACTTAGGAGGTTTCTCTGGAGTTGATGATTTTACAAAGAAGGAAAGAAATAGAGATCAAATATACTTCTATCCTCAGAAGTCACAATATATGTATCCCCTTATGTGTCATTTCAAGTTAAGAATCCTAGTCGATTTCAGTGTGCCACTTGCTGGCATTATATTCAGAAAGCTATCTGGAGTACCGTTACCGGGTAGGTGATACATATGCAGCTACTCTGATAACCATAACAGGAAGAAGTAATTCTGGGACTATGGATAGGATTTTTGATCTCTAGGTCTACTAGGTTATACCTAAACAAGTCTTCCTAGTGACAGAAAATCACAGTATTCGGATGATTTTTAATTGGCACAAGAGAAATGAGCTAGGCTTCTAGTCCATTTCCCACTGAGGGGCGTCATGATGTCCAGCTAGTCATATCTCAAAAACCACCCTTGCTAGGAAAACTTAATTGTGCTTTCAGTAGAGAAGCCAAAGATTGAATAACTATGAAAACTGTTTTTATATTTATTCTAGTCCCTCCTGTTCAGAATAGAGACTCGGTGGAGGCAAGTCTGTATTGTTTTTATGTACGAATATGTGTGTGTGTGTATATACTATATATGTGTGTGTGCGCGCGCATCACAATATGTATATACATATTTGATGTACATATTGTCTCAAACGGCCGGAGCCGACTTGAGGTGATTTAGAAATTACTCGGTCGTTGGGCGGGCTGGTGAATGGAGGGGCAGACAAAGCGTATTGGTTGCAAAAAGCTTTACTTATGCCACTATTAGTCACGGCGCAGGTGGTCCGGTCGCTTAAACAACTACACGAGTTGCTCCAGCTGGCAAGGCTCAGGCCAGCGAATCTGTACACGAGTCAGGCTGGCAGGGAAAAGGGTACGTTGAAGGATTGCGCTCGGTGACGGAGAGAAGAATCGATAGGTGATCAGGCTATTGATCAGCTCAGCCGCAAGTCAGGAATCTTTAAAGGCACTCTGCAATGTGCTCAAAGTTCTCTGACTTGGGCGGAAGTTGCACAGAATTTTATACGGCTAGCAAGCCAATCACTAGCCGCCATGTAGGAATAATTTAGAACTGGCCAATAGTGGGACACAAATTTGCGTGTGAATGGTGGGAACTCTCTTGCACCGGTGTTTTCTGTTGCAGCAGAAAACTTTTGCTGTGCACAGAGACTCTCATGTGGCGGGAAAATTCCATCGTGCCGAGGCACTAAAATCATTGGGTTGTGACACATATATATAATGAAATACATACAGTACTACACACAAACATGCATATTATATGAATTGTGGATTTGAATCACGCATCCCTCCAAAAATACCATACACCTTAACTTTATTAAAAATCTTCCCACAACAAAAGTGGCATAACTCAAAATAGAATTCCTAGATCTACAGGATAAAATCATCCATTGCTTCCAATTTACTTTATAAAGGCATAATAGCATACATGCCCTTAAGCGTAAATTCCATGTATTATGCCAGATCAAAATCTGGAGTCGTTACCACAGTGTGACAAGTGTTCTGCTTTCTAAATTTTAAATAGAGACTGTCCCACTGGCTTGATAGAGTTTCAGTAGCTGGACACTTATTAGGCTGTGCTGTTTGTATTTAACAACAGTAGGTCCATGTATAGAAAGGGGCAACATTTTTATTTTTTGATGAATTCATTAAAATGCAGTTTTGGGACAAATGAAAAAGCATTCATAATTTTTGCTGGAAAAAAACCAACCCAAAGTTATAAAAATGTCAACACAAAATGTTTTGACATTTTCTAAATGAAAAGGTTTTTTTGTTTTTTGTTTTTTGCTTCAAAAGATGCCTTGTTTTGAATTTTGATATGAAATGTTATATTTACTTTTTGTTTTGGCTCATAAAAAGAAAATATTTTAATTATGGGTCCTCCAAAATAAATTGCTGCTTTTCCCATTTGTTGGTTTTATTGGTGAACCAAGAAATCAATTGCTTGCACAATCCTCGTAAGTTTCCCTTAGTTGGAATAGGTTACAGCACTGGCTCTTTATCTAGTACCTTTGGCAAAGTTGCTAGGAATATAGGGTGCTGACAGACATGGGGAAAAAATTGCCCTTTGCCAGAAGTAGCAGTGCTTTAGTTCAACCTGGCTCTGCAGCATCTGTATAGATTGGGCACTTCAGCAGGGCTTTTTGGCACTTTTATCTAATAGCTGATTCAATCAGCTATTAGATAAAAGAACCAAAAAAGCCCCATTAAAGTGCTTGATCTCTACAGATGTTGGGAAAGCCAGGTGCAGCTAACAAGCTGCCTCTTCTACGCATGTGCTAGGCTCGGTATGGGAGTGTGCTGAGTTTAAAGTAAAGCTCCACTTTTTGGTTGTTTTTTTTTTCCACATCTGCAAGCAACCTTACTGTTAGTTACCCCTTCAGGGAAATGACACACAGCTCCCCTAAGTTTCCTAGACTAACCCCCAAGACTCCTTAAGCACATGTTTTTTTTTATAGTTATAACTGTGTTGAGCACCCTGTTTTACAGTTCACCTCTTTCAGATTATGTAATAATTTAAGTAAATTAACACATGAACTTCATAGATTTCATAGATATTATGGCTGGAAGGGACCTCAGAAGATCATCAAATCCAGCCCCCTGCCTGAGGGGCAGGAAGTCAGCTGGGGTCACAGGATCCCAGCAAGATAAACATTTAAATTTCTCTTGAAGGCATTCAAAGTGGGTGCTTGAACTACCTCCAATGGCAAGCTATTCCAGACCTTGGGCGCTCGGACAGTAAAGAAGTTCTTCTTTATGTCCAGCCTGAAACGGTCCTGGAGGAGTTTATAACCTTGTCTTCCCTTGGAGGGCTCTGGTGAACAAATGTTCCCCCAGATCCTGGTGAACACCCCTTATAAACTTACATGTGGCCACCAGATCACCCCTGAGCCTGCGCTTTTCCAGGCTGAAGAGTCCCATGGCTCTCAGCCTCTCATCGTAAGGTCTGTTTTCCTGACCTCTGATCATGCATGTGGCTCTTCTCTAGACTTTCAAGTTCTCCACATCCTTTTTGAATTGTGGAACCCAAAACTGGACACAGTACTCCAGCTGGTGCCTCACCAAGGCCGAGTACAATGGGAGAATGATGTCCTGGGATTTGCTTGAGAAGCATCTATGGATGCAAGCCAGCGTTTTGCTCGCTTTACTTGCTGCAGGATCACATTGATGTCTCATGTTCATCTTGTGGTCAATCATGACACCCCCAAGTCCCTTTCATCCATAGTTGCTAGCCAGCATAGCACTGCCGAGCGCATAAGCATGCTGCAGGTTTTTCCTCCCAAGGTGGAGAACCTTGCATTTTTTTGGTGTTAAACACCATCAGGTTCTCATTTGCCCATTTCCTAAGCCTGTCAAGGTCAGCCTGGATTGCCCTCCTGTCCACAGGTGTGGATGCTTTGCCTCAGAGTTTGGTATCATCAGTGACTAAGAATAGACAGTCAAAGAGCCCGAGGCTGCTGCTGAATCGATTCAGTCTTCATGGGAAAGTCTAAGCTGAATCAATTGAACCGATAAGCGACTGAACAGACATTCATTTCTGATTCTGGAAATGCAGCCGCATGCCTGCAGTGGCCCAGGCCAAAAGCCAGAAGTGGGGCTAGAGCGCACCTCCCTGCTGGGCTGGAGCAGACAGCCTGGCCTGCCCAGCCTGTGAAGAGGGGTTTATGGGAGAGGTGAAAAACATCCTGGGATACTGGCAGAATATGAGTCAACTTGAATCTGGAGGAGATCTAGGACAAAAGTTCAGTGCACCAATTTAACTTAAATCAATTAAGTCTGATACTACTACATCCATCCAGGTTCATCTTAAACCAGTTTCAGTCATTTTGGAAATGTTTTATGAGCACTGAGCATCTGTTGTGTTACAGATTTGAGCTGGTATCTGATCACTGATACCAGTTTATGTGTAATATATGTCCCTAGCTCATATGGATTCTAAACAACAATCACACTTTACCCAGTACAAAATAATAATGCCAAAAATATATTTGCTTCCATTTCCTTGCCACACTTCTCAGGGCCTTTGAAAGAATCTAGGGGCTTTTATACACATGCTCTGGGAGTATGTGGAAAGGAGGGCATTTTAATTAGAGTGACTCTTCAAGAGCTCCTGGAGCATCTCGTGTATCAGCATCCCTGCACTGAAAAATGGTAGCAGGGGCACTTTAATTAAAGGATGTTTGACAAGCTTTAGTTAAAACACCCCCACTGCCATTTTTCAGGGACACTGATACATGAGATGCTGGAGTGATATACAGCTACATGGATGCTGATACGTGAGATGCATGGTAATTACCATGCTCTAGCAGACTTGATTAATCGAGTCTTTTCCAACATGCTGTAATTACAGTGTATTGGACCAGCCTCATTGCTGGTGTATAGGTGCCCTAGGATGCTCCAATGCTTCTTCTCTAAAACAGAATATCTATTTCTTTCTTTCTCAGCCAGACCCTCAGCTAAATATGACCATCTATGCTATGAAAATATGCCCCTGTGTTCCTCTCCCCTGCCCAAATTTTCTGTGATGCTGCAAGTCATTATGAATTACTTTTTGGTCAGGTGACTCAAGCCATCAGCCATTGTTTAGTTACTTTTCCCTTCTAGGAGTTCACTCATGTAAAACTGTTTTGCTCTGGTAGCCATCTTTTTTGTCAAAGGAGTGTTGCATTTGAATCAACAAACATCAATGTGTAGTGATTTTGGGCCCTCTGTTAATTTCCCTGTGCCAGATGAAAGGATTCTCCTTTCATCTCCTGTAGGTTTTAATTTAGTATGAAGCTAGAAAATAGCACAATGACAGGTACTGTTAGAGATTACCTGACATCAAATATTAGTCATAAATTGTCTGTCCCTCAGATTGTCACAGAGCCTTTTTCCCAGTTTTTACTGATATCAGCTGTTTGGATGGTGCATGTAAAAAGTAAGAGTCTCCAAATCCCTATTCCAGGGCTGTGATTTATGCATCTGCTGATTTATTTCACTGAGGTTCAATGGAGATGTAGCAGTTTGTCCACAGATTATAATTCAGGATCAGAACCTATAATAGCAACTGCCCAAATTATGCATAGCTTTAGAGATTACAGTGTCTTGAATGTTTCCTATGGGTATAGACATTAGACAGCCACATTATTTGGAACACTATATCTGCCATCTTTTGCCAGTCCCAGGTTCCCTAAGAAAAGTCACTGTTTTTTCCTATCCAGTTAGCTGGAACCCTGTTTTTTGTTTTTTGTTGTTTTTTGGTTTTGGTTTTTTGTGTGGTTTTTTTTGCATATTCTGAAGCCACCTCTAATTTAGCAAAATCATAAGAATTATTCACTAATATTAAGTCATTTAGATTTCAGATATTCTCAAAATCCTGGTCTCAGTATGAATGTTCACTTCTAAAATCTGAATGATACTGGAGTGATTACCAGGAAGAACATTTTAAGTATTGATTCACAATTTCCTCCTTTTAATTTTGAAATCATTTGGCACTGCTTGCTTGAGGTTCTGCCTTATTTAAGTAAGAAAATGTATACCTCTTCAGTCCTTTTACTGCTGTCATCACAATATTTTCTTTTTGGCAACATGTTTTAATATCATACATGCTGAAGTTTTGAGGTCACAAGGGATATCCATAACATGGATGTGTTATATAAATATCTCATACACCTCATCTGGCTTCCTCCTGTGGCCTGACCCTCAAAATGGGGCCTCTTGTAGGCTCTCTCTGCCTAATCAAGAGAGAGAATTTTTGGCTTAAGCAGAGTATCTGTAGCTTAAATCTTCTCATTTTATTTTTTCCTTTCCCCTGCTGACTGACAGGCAATAGGATAGGGTATCTTACCCTATATCTAACTGTTCCCATATGTCACCAACCTAACCATCATCATTATTATTTGTATTACAGTAGCCAATCTATTTTGCATGCACAGAATAGGAAGCAAGCTCTACCCCAAAAACTTGCATCATGAATAGTTAAGACAGACAAAAGGTGGGAGAAAGGAAGTGTTATCATTCTGTACATATAAGACCTGAGACACATGTACAGAGATTTTTCAGAACCACAAAGAGAAGCTGATTTTCCCTTTTTGCTTATGAAACCCTTTTCCAAGTGGCTAACCCTCAATTAGGGCTGTGCAAAATGTTACTGACTGTTTTGTTTCAATGCTGTTTTGACTTGTTTCAAGCTCAAAACAATGAAATCAAAATGAAACGAACGGCTTAGAAACAGCCTTGAAATGAAATGAGGGCAGTCAAAACATTTTGAGTTTCGAAGCTGAAGCTGGGCTTGCCTGCAGGGGAACAGAAAGTAAGGGGAGGGAGGGGGAAGAAGGGAAAAGGACTGCTCTGATATTGACTGTGTAGCTGACCAGTGACTGTGATCCTTCCCTGAGGTCCCTTCCAATCCCAGTGCTCTGGGGGAGGGATGGAAAAACAGCATAAAAGGCATCATTGTTTGAACTGGCCTGCTTTCTACCTTGGGGTCAGTTACTGAGCGGTCTTTCAGAAGCTCAGCAACATTAGACCTCAAAGGCTGCCATTCATATCTTACTTGCTACCCTAGCAAGTGAGATTCAGCAATACCTTTTGCTTTAGTTTCTATACCCTTTTATTTTATTATTGTATTCATTGATTGATTCCTTTCAATTTATTCCTTCCCAAAAATCCTCTTTTTGTTTAGTCTATTTTGATTCTTTTCAAATCTGTGCTCTCTCTCTCATTGTGCATTCCATTCACTGAGCAGGTAATCATAGCATAATTATACTGCATATTATAATATAGAATTTATATAGGAAAACACATATATACATTTATATATTTTTAATTTATTTATTACATAAATACATACATACAAGCACACATACATTACATAAATACACATACATACAATTATCTTATCTACATATATTACATAAATCAGATAGATAACATTACAGAAGAAGAGACAGATTTTCCAGCACACCAAGGCAAAGACAAGACACTATGAAACACACCATGAAGTGTGCTGGAAAGGCATCTGGCAAGCCTTCAGGGAGGGGCAGAAGAATGGGTTGAGGGAGAACTGTAAGTCCCCCCCCCCCCCCAACCTGGTTGCCGCCCCCTCTTTGCTACACCAAGGAGGCATGAGGTTTCCTCTAGTTCTACAGGCAGCAAGGACAGGGGAGCGGTGCCATTGCCTGTGCCTGAGTCTGCATCCCCTCCAAGAGCACCAGCCATAACACCCCCCCACCCCACTACCACCATGACAACAAGCAATAGCACCAGCATGACAGTCTCCTCCACCCCCATTTCACTTCCCATAATGAGCCTTCCAGTGCCAGAGGAAGAGCTGGAGCTGGATCTAGATCTGAGTGCCATAGCAAGGGAAATTCTGGGGAAGGAGGAGGAATCATCTGAGTTTGTGCTCCACACCCCTCAAGTTTCCCTAAGAGCCTATGCTGCTACATCCCCCTCCCCCCCACCCCCGCCTGTCCCTCACCCCCCGACCCCTCCATTTCCTGAAAGATACCAGATTAGATTGACACAAAGAACCTTGTCTGCCAGTGCCATGTCCTTAGACCAACACCCCTAGCACCTGTCCCCAGTCAGCTGACCGGAAGGACGCAGGACCCTGGGTACATCTAAGCCCCAGGGCTGCAGCTGGCAAGGAGAGTTCTCTGGCAGCTGCTGGAGAAGAAGCCCCTGCAGGAAAGGAAGGAAAGCCTCTAGTCTGTGACAGTTTGGCTGCCAGAGATGCTGCTAGTGCTACTGTGCTGCTTACTAAGTTATTACTCATTGTTATTTAAAGTGGTGGACCGGGCTGAGGCTGTAGAGGAGAAGGAGACCTCATTGGGGCACACTGCTGTGTCATGTAGAGGCCCCAACACCAGTGAGGGTGCACCTTAACACGCACTCAAAGTCACACGTGTCATGAGTTTTACTTGTAAGCAACTTGAGGTGCAGTTCCCCAGAAACCCCTGCAAACATCTCCTTGAAACCTGGCAGGCTTCAGGGCCTTAGCAGGGGCTACCATGCCTGAAGTTTTCACCCTGCTGTGACTTAACACACACATGTGACACAAGTTTTGCTTGTCAGCACCTTGAGGTACAGTTTCCCAGAAACTACTGCATCTATCTCCTTGAAACTTGGCCAGCCTCATGACCTTAGAAGGGGATACCATCTCTGCTGTTTTTATCCAAATCTGCCAAAAATGACAAAGTTAGAGGCAGTTTCATGCTTCCCCATTATAGCCTATGGGCAAAACGTCGAAACAGCGTCAAAACAGCAAAACAGTTTTAATGAAATGAAATGGAACAGTGCTACAAAACAAAAGAAAACTCAAAATGAAATGGTGCTGTTTCTTCAAAATAGTGTCCTGTCAAAATGGTGAAATGGAACTCAAAATGAAATGGTGCTGTTTCGCACAGCCCTACCCTCAGGGAACTGACAGAACTGGGACCTGCCCACACAACTCCTCAATCTCAATCCATTCCTTTATCCACATGGCAATTATCATTCCTCTCTGTGAGGAAAAAGAAGAGTCCCAGAGAACTAAAATGGCCCCAGCTGAATTGCAAAGAATTCCGCAGGGCTCCTTCTTCACCCGGTGTTTCAGGAGGGAGGGGAGGGGGAGTCAGCCGGAACTCCAGGATAAAAGGAGAACCAGGGCAGGCAAAAGGAGGACACCAGAAACCGGAAGTGGCTGACTCAGGCAGAGAGATGGCAGGGATAGCCAAAGGCACTGAGAAAGCAACAGAGACCGGGTTTAAGAGAAGCAGCTCTGTGGAGGGAGCTGACAGGGGAGAGAACCCTGAAGGAAACACCCTGTGTGAGGCAGTTAGAAGGTACTGTAAAGACCCTAATAGCAGGTCTGAAGAAAAAGGGTACCATAAAGTTGAGAATATAAGGGCAGGAGAAATGCCAGTTTGTTTTCGTTCTCCTTTTCATTAGAGTGAGAGGGAAGTCATCCCAAATAAATAGTGCATTTGCAACTATCGGGACAATAGGCCAGTAAAAGACCTGGCTAGGATTAACGGCAGGTCTGTGCCAGACTCCAAGCCAGGTGAAGTACAATTGAGCTCATCGGGGCTGTTGATTGGCCAGACCTAGAGACCCACAGAGCATTTGTACTGCTCGGAGGCAGATTGTCGAGATGACTGAATTAACACCTGGTGGAATGGGCAAGGGTATAGGGGGTTGGTGGAGCCCTCACTATACTAAGACAGATTTCAAAAGCGAAAGTGTCAAAACCCATACGCCCTGGCATTCTATTTTCTCCCGTAACAAGTCATGGCAGGAGAGATCACGGGCATGTGGGAGAGTCCAGCAAGACATTGTGGTGGACTTCAGCCTGCTAGCTGAGGTGCTAAAACTTCCTTGGTGCAGAAGACGGAGTAAGAAAGGATAAAAAAGAGAAAAACTGCTCAGACAAGGCGATGAGCACCAGAGATTGATGAAAACAGAATGATAGAGACAAGACTCTACCCCAGATAGGGGCGGGGTTTTGGGGTGAAAGCCCACCATTGGACAGTCTGCAGTCTGCAGTAGACTTTCAGGCACACACACTGCTGGTTTCACATGCATAGTGGATTATATGCATCTTGTAGTGGGCAACATCAACCCTCCTCACTGGCGAGGAGCATTGTGTCACTGATTCATTGCACCCTTGCCACACTACATAGCAAAAGGCACCGTATTTTATCTGACCTTTGGATCACCCTTTTCTGGGCACAGTTTTCTAATGACTTATCATTCTTTACAACTATACAGCCAGATTCTTAGGTAGTGTAAGTAGACATCTATGCATGGAAGTCAATATCATAATGTATTGCCTTATGGTATTATGGTTAGTGTACTGCACTAACACCTCATAGAGCAATGCCAGCATGTCCAAAATGGGTAGTACAGTTAAATTAATGTTCTGAGAGTGCTTTGTATATGGAAATAGTGAGACTGTCAGAAAAAAAACTTTCATAGAACTGCTTTCCACTGGAAAATATAATCCCATCAAAACTGAAATGTTTGGTAAAATCGTGATGATTTCACTGACATTTTCATATAGAGAAAAATGGGGAGGGAGAAGTAAAAGGAGCACTAGCATCACTGAAATGGCCAATTTTAACTGTTTTTAGAGCAAAAAAGGCTTTTTGTATTTTTTTTTTTTATATATATATATATATATCATAAAACTTAGGAAAGGTGAAATGAAGCAAAAGATGTCAGTGGACCCAAAAGTAATTTATGTTAGAATTTTCCTTTTGGAAAAATTAATATATTGGAGGAGGGGGGTTCCCAAATGGAATGAAGGCAAAATTGAAATCTTGAAATCTTAGATCTGGAATTTCTGTGTTATGTAGCTGGTGTAAACAGTTAATAGATACCAGTAACTTGTGCTCAATAATACATTTTATAGTTGCTGGGTTTTGTAGGAACAATAAAACTTGTGCACTGCATATGGCTGTGTCCATGTAGTTGATATCAGCAGCTAACAGCTCCTAAATCTTTTTTTTTCAAGGGACCCAAATGAGTGGCTTAATTTTCAAAATACTACTCTGGCCTATGTGTAAATGAATAGCTTGGCAAAAAGCAGACCTTGAGATCATTGAGAATAATAGAGTACTCAATGCCTTAACAAAATAAGTATGCAGGATTCATCAACTTCAGAAAAAAAAATCAGCATTTGAAAACACTTACTTCCAAGTCATGTGAGCGATCTTTAAAGTTTGCTGACTTTAAATGGGGGGTGGGGAAGGGGAGGAGGAGGACTTTAAATATGGGTGGGAGGGGGGATGAGGGCTAAGATGATGGACATGTGGAAAGTTTTATGCATTCCAGGTGACAGCTGTCTTCCTGAGGGGGCCAGGGCCCTCGGGTCCCCATGTACTCAGCTCCTCTGCTCCAACTAGTACCCGAGGAAGGATAGTTCCCTCTATGGTTAGCCTAGAAAGTGACTTTGTGGTGTGCCATGGAACTCTCTCTGATAGCTATCGGTGAATATTGACTTTTTAATGGAGATCACTGTAGACTACTCTATCAGCACTCTTTGAAATTCAAAAAGTAGCCTTGATTTTAAAAGATCTGCTAAAAGAATTGGTTTGTTTTTGCACAGTTAGTTCACATCTTTGACATGTATTCTGTTGTGTTCAGAAGTGAACTTTGGATCCCAGATCCTGACAATTTTATGCAAAGTGCATTTCTCAGACAATGTGCTTATTACTTGGAGGACAGACATGATTTATGGTATCTAGAATGCTTGATCTATTGTAACTTCCAAGTATAAAGAAAAGGGCACTAATGATTGTAACCAAAAGAAACAGTGGGAAAAGACAACAAAAAAAACCCAACCCCTACAGCAACAACAACAACAACCAAATGTGAGGGAAATTTAAGGGCATGTGTAGATGAAATAGGGGGCCCACTGCTTCAATTTAGGGCAAAGTAAATCCCCATGTCATGCACACACCCAACACTCACCTGCCTCTTTGGCAGCAGGGAGAGGAGGGCAAGCTGCTGGTGGGCAAAGTGGTCCCTGGGTTGTGGGGAGGGGCTGGTGCTTCCCTCCACGGCAGCAGCGCCCCCTGCCCAAGTGGTACCCACTTGCAGGCACCCGGCTCAGGCAGTCCTGGGGGGGGTACCACAGAGGGAAGCACCAGAGCCCCGTGCAGCTCAAGCAGGCTGGCAGGCTCCAAGGTGGGGGGTAGGGGAGGGAAATCAGGCTTGCTGCTTTTCTTGAGTGGAACTTGCCTTTTTGGGCTGCTGCCAGGCTGCCTGCATGGCTTTCTGAAGAGCCATGGAGCTGCACAGAGCCCAGTGCTTTGCACTGCGGCTGTAGGGGCAGCAAAGTAAAACTCCTTCAAGGAGTTTTAGTTTGCTGTGCCCCAAGTCATTTAAGACGTATTATGCCACCGAATTTCCTACAGCGCCTGGATTTAATGTGCAACACAACGCCAATGTGTGCAAACACCAACACCGTTAAAGCAGTGCAAAAGCATTTAACCAGCTTTAAAGTGTCATGTATGCACACCCCTCATTTTGTCTACACACAGCCTAAAATACTAAAGCCAGGAAGCATTATTTTAACATACTGCTCTAATAAATTGATCTTTAAAGTGAAGCCAAGCTGTCCATTTAAGAAAACAGTTACTAAAGACTGTCAGACTATAAAACTGTGGTGAATTCCTTTACACCTTTGGCTGAGATGTTGTACAATAGTAGTATATGAAAATGAAGGTTTGATATTACCATATATTGACCTCAACTGAAAACAAGGTATTTTTCTCCAAATAATCCAGATTTGTCTGAAAATTATACTCCTTGAATAAGGATTTAACATCCTTATGTGAATATATGTGTCACTGTTATAGAAACCAGAAAGTTGAAGCCATATGGGAAGCAGTTGTGACACAAAGGAATGCCCTATACGTTTGTAATGACTGCTGTTAAAAATCCATAACATAAAGTATCGTACCATGATTGTTGTGTTTTTTTGTCTTGTGATGCCATGAGTTTTTGATGCATGCTTCATGGTTTATAATCTAAGGACTGAAATTCATAAAAATATAAATTAAAAAAATATGCCTTAGACTCATTTCAACTGACTCTATGAGGTTTATGAGAATTTAGTTATAGTCCAGTTACAGACTGTATTTCCCTTTCTTCAGTGATAGTAATATTTGTTTATATTATTATTACTGTACAGAGAGGAAATACTGCAGTAATCTTGCACCATTTGCAGACAGTAGTGAAATGCTAGCATTTTTATCCAGCTAAATAAATTGATAAATATAGCTGATTCAGAGAGTTTACATAATCTTTCCAATGTCAACAGTCATTTAAATTATCCTAACTTTATACTGAATCTCCAAAATCCAATTACCAGCTAATAATAATTGTCAGTTTTACTCTAAACCTTTAATGATAGGTCACAAGGGATGTTGTACCAGAAGGATTAAATCGTTGTAGACTGTAGCTATGCCCAGCCTTAAATTACTAGCCTCTTATCTCATGGTAACAGAGCTACTATATGTTTTGTTGCCATTTTTGCTAAATAGAATAAATGTCACAAAAATTAATTTCATCTCTCTTAAATTAGCTTCTTAGTGTGATTTCTTACTTTAGTCAAAATTTATTTCATGAAGAATTTAATTTCCTCCTTAATCTGTTTTATTTGAAAGAAAGAGGGAGGAAGAATATTCAGGAACAAATGTTTAAACCATTTTTTTGCTTGTTTGAAGTTTGCTCTTCATCTCTTCATTAATAATTACTGACCCTTTCATGATATTTTTTTAGGTATTGTATACTTAACCAAAACAAACCATAGGTAGGTTATTCCAGCTACATCTATGGTGCCATAACATAAAGTGAAAATTTTGCTTGGAAAAAAAAAAGGTCGAGTTCAGCCATGTAGATAAAACATTTGGTGGATCATTTTGGGGCAGAGTGTTATAATTAGACAGTTCAGTTGCATTTACTAATTTTTAAAAATCCAGCAAATAGAGAACAGAACAGAAACATATACTTAGCTTAAGGCATAATAAGATGAGAAGAAATTATATTTGACTAGAAAAAAACAAGTTTTGATATATCGCAAAAACACATTTTCAAACCAGCAAGACACCAGCAAATCCTACTGATGTATTAGGAGGCTTGTACATGTGACAGGGGTTTAGTCCTCAGGGTTTTATTGTATGCCTCCTAAATTGAAACAGTGGGTTTTTAATCGAAGCCCACCATTTTAATTTTTCCATTACATTATGGTGAGGCACCCGAACATTGTTGTTGTTGTTGTTGGAGCCAGAGCCTGACTATCCTAAAAATAAAAATAAAAGAATCGGGCCCCTTGCCACTTCTGCCTTCTGCAGGTGTTCACTTAAGCAGAGAATGGGGGGTGCATGGCTAGGCCCCGGCCAGCTTGCTGAAGTGGAATGGGGGGAGAGACGTTTAAAACCCCTTCCTGGCCTGCACGGGATTCCAGATGGGGCCTGCCTGGCAAGGGAGAAGCAGCCCCTGCCAGGTGTTACCTCACTCCCCATTCATGCAGAGAGTTGGTAGGGGGAGGACAAGGGGACCCCCCAGCCTTGGCCAGCTTCTTGAGGCTGGGGAGGTTTAAACCCTCTGGGCCACATGGCTGGGGCCTGTGTGGCCCAGGGATGTGGTTTAAACCCCACTCCTCCTCTCTCTGCCTCAGTGAGCTGGCTGGAGCTGGGGCCTAGCCATGCCCTTGCCCCCCCCACTCTCCCCTCAAGTAGGGAGCAGGGTAAAGCCTGGTAGAAGCTGTTTCCCCCCCAGGCAGACTGTGGCTGGGGTCCTGTGTGGGCCAGGGAGGGGAGTTTAAAGTCCCCCCCTTCCCTCCACCTTAGCAAGCCTTTGTTCTCTGCTCAAGTGGGGAGTGGGGAAAAGCCTGGCAGTGGCTGCTTTGCCCCCACTAGGGAGACTCTGGCTGGGGTCTAGGCCTGGATTTCCCCCCCTGCCCTGTTCTCAGCCAGCCGGAGGAGTGATAATGCTCCAGCTAGGGAGAAGAGGGGCAGGGTAAGCCCTGCTCTGCTAGAGCAGACAGCGCAGTCCAGGGCTGCAAAGCATCCTGGGATGCTGGGGGACTGTGAGTTAACTTGAACCACTAAGGGGTCTGGGACAGAAGTTCCATAAACTAGCTTGACCTAAATCAGTTCAGTCTGATACTACATCCAACAGGTTTATCTTAAACCAGTTTCAGCCATTTTTAAAGTGGGTTAAGTGCACTGAACTCCTATTGTTACAGATTTGAACTAGGTTCTGATCATTTAAACCGGTTTATGTGCAACTTCAGTGGCAAAATGAAATCTTGCATTTGCCTTTGTTGCCATTGAAATATTTTTTTACCTCTGCCATATATCTGCTCTCTGAATGGCATATGGAAAATTCTTAAAGGTTGAAAAATTCTCAGGTAGTGTCAAAGAAAGGATGATTCAAAATGACAAACCTTGAAGTCAGGGGCCCTGTCCTAAAGTATCATAGGTTTGTTGGGTACCGCATGAGGCACAACATCTGTTTCTTACTGATCTGGTGCTAAATAAGGAATGGTGGCTCCATGGAAAATTGAAAGAACATTCAATGCTAATAATTAAAAATCTGTCACAAAAGAACTTAAACTAGCTCATACTGTGAATCAGAAGTTTATATCTTCTGAAATGGTGAAAAATTAGTTAAATTCCTATGCTTTTATTCCTGAAATATTTTTTCTTCTTTAGGCATTCAACAAGGGTGTATTAGCAATTTAGAAACAAAGCTGAAAGTAGCTTTCCATAGTTCCTCATTTCGTCTCTCACCCGTATAGAATCAGTGACATGCAGTCTTTTGTAAACTCAGAAGAAAGAAAGAAAAGACCTAAAACCTGATTAAATATTACTTCCAACAGGGCAGAAAATTAAAATAGTCCATTCACATTAATAGTCTATTAAATGTTTTATCAACTTTGAACAACTGTACCTGTCAGAATTATGAATTCCTAAGTTACATCACACTGTTTTCCAGAGGGCTAGAAGTTCACCCCTAGATTATTGAAGCATGCTTAAGATGGGGCTGCCTTTGAAAACTACCTGAGTTTTCCCACCTGTTCTTTGGACTGCTCAAATGAAATACATTACAGTTGTGTTTGCTGAGTTGCTTAAGTTGAACTTTTGTTTTTTGGTTGCAATTTGAGCTCTTGATGTAAATTTGTTAAGTCCTACATGTCTGAATTTCTAGCTATCTTAAAAATAGCTATGAGACTATAATTAAAAGTCTTGGATAAATATGGCTACCATGATACCCTACTATTCCTAACCAGAAAGATGTAGTAAGCGTGTAGGTAAGTGGTTGGATAGATAGGAAAGTGAACCACATGCTAAAGAATTAAAGTCTGACTCATTCCATACAAAATTTATAATACTCACTAGTCATAATATACAGAAATGAAATATGGTGGATGCTAAGAAGAAAAAAGAATCTCTCTCAATCTTATAAAATCCCCAGATTTAATACTCAACATGAAAGGTATTCATTGGTGGATGTCTATTTTTTGGTTGCTGCTTTGCTGTAGGAGAGGGGGGGTTTTTGTGTTACTCTGGAGATAAGGCTGGTTTCCTTAGATTTTTATGTAAGGTTTTGGTTCTCTTCTGCCCCACATTTATAAAAAGGCAAGGAGACTGTTGCTTAACTTTGGAAAAGCTAATGTCTGTAGCATTTTGAAACTGCAAAAAACTATTTTATAGTAACAACTGCAAAAACCACAAAAAATACAGTTTAGGGTTGAAACATCAGGTTGACATTCTGACTTTAATTTACCTGAGGGACCCAGGATATTGCAGAAGTTTGAAAACCGTACATGATAACTATTACTACATTTTTAATGTTCTAATACAAAGTTAAAAGATCCTTTTTTAAACATTTTTGTCTTACTAATAATACCTTATGATTATTATTAATGGAAGTTACTATGCTTTTGGAGTTGAAAATAATCACATTAATTTGGACAATGCTACATGTTTCCTTCCAAATTCTAATCGTGTCTGATTTAAGTTATAGTCACTTCAAGTTAAAAAATCATTTTGGTAAGATTTAAATACATATTTTTAACTTAGAAAATGTTCTGGATTAAGTTATTGAGTTCTATGGCATTAGTTCTAAGCATAGTTTTTACAGTGTCCAAAAGTAAAGGTTTATTCTGTGCTATGCTAGTCATCATTCTTAGCCTTCCTTTTGAGTTGTTTTTCTTAATTCTTATGGAGTGGATTAAATATATAGACGTAAAAAAGATTATTCCTTTTTAGCCTTAAAAATCCAAGTTTCAATATTTATCTTTCACATCTTTTTAGTTAGCAGGCTTGTAATTTACTGTAAAATGGCACAATCCCAAATTCCCCCAATGAACAATGAACTAAAATTAGGATTGAAGATTGTCACTTTAATTCTGAAAAAGGAGTGCTAGGGTAGCATTGCTTTTGGCCATCTACCAAAGCCATGCAGGCTCAAAATTTTGCTGAATGTGCATAGAGCTCCATTCAAGCATGGGCAGCTCATACTGACAAAGGTCAGCTCTTTCCCATTCTCTAAGGCCTATAATTTTTCATCATTAACATCTTTAGAGACTGGTCTGTGCATTTCACTAGAGATAAGAGATGAATGGTTAAAGCATTGCATGATGGTAGCAGGTCTGGAACATTTTTGGAAATGGTTGCACATATCTAGTTTAGAGAGGGTGCAAGTTGTCAGTGCTGTAAAATTAGAGAATTTGTGATTTCCTGACAGAAGTACAAAGATGAAACTTCCTTCTCATACTGCAAAGTGAATTCTGCAATCATAAAGACTAATAAGTCAATGTATTTTAATGGGGAGATACTAGAAGATATGCAGCAGATTCCTAAAAGTGGGAATTTTTTTGTTTATAAGTCAGGGAGTAGGGAAAAGTGTCACATTCTGATAAGGAAATAAAAAGCTGTGATATTGGATAAACCATGCATAATAGGACAGGAAACAAGTACTTAAATACCCCTTGGATAATTCAGTGATACATGAACCACATACAGTCACATGCACATAGTTTATGTATCAAATAGAGAAGATGGAGTGACTTAATAGTCCTGGGCTAGGGACAGACATTACACACAAACTGGTTTAAGTGATCAGAAACTGGTTTAAACCTGTAACAGAACAGAAATTCTGTGCACATAAACCAGTCTGAAAATAGCTGAAACCAATTTAAGATAAACCTGGTTGAATGTAGTATCAGACTTAACTGATTTGGGTCAAACTGGTTTATGCAGTGTCTGTCCCAGACCCCTTCCTGGTTTAACTTAAACCAGAGTCCCCCAGGATCCCAGATACTTTGCAACCCTGGGTAGGGCTCCCTGCTCCAGCTCAGGAGGGCTGGTCCCACCCCTCTGCTCCCTGGCTGGAGCTCCGGCAGGGAGTACAGGCACAGCAGGGTCTGCCTGGCTTCCTTGTGCGTCCCCCCCCTCATTCGCTGCTCAAGCAGGGATTCCCCTGTCCCTTCTCCCACAGCAGGGACCATAGCCAGCATGTGGTATGCTAGCTAATGCTAAGAGGTGTCTGTGTAAGGCACACAGGACAAAGGCAGACAGGACAGTGTCCGCTTAGGGTTTTTTGACCTAGTCAGCAGGTTAGCTGGTAATGTCCCTCCATTTCTTCATTGGAAAAGGTTGTTTCAGAAGAGCTTGAACTAATGAGAGAGGCTTTTGTTTTCTTAATGGGCTGATAAACACTGTGTTATGAACTCCCTATTGGTCAGGAGCAGCAAGAGTGGGGAGACCCCTCCACTGGGGAACCCCTCCCTAATCAGAGCATCATGCAGGGACTAGCCATGCCCCCCTCAGCTCAGCACTTTTGAAGGGAAGGGAGGGCTGCTGTAGCACCCTCCAGCTTCTAGCCTGAGCCACTGCAGGCATGTGCTTGCATTTCTTCAGTCTAGAAGGGATGTCCGTCCAGTTACAAACTGGTTCAGCCTAGCCAGGTTAGACTAACCTGCAAAGATTGAATCAATTCAGGCTCTGGCTTTTTGAATGTCTGTCCTTAGCCCTGGTGACACTGTAATGTGCTGAGTTACTTTTACTCAGGGTTTGCTGTAGTTAAATTATACTAGTTCACCTTTACTTAGCTTCCTGACAGCCTTGGGGCAAGGATGCAAGTAACACAATGACATGCATTGCTTCAGTAGTTCATCATATAGAGAGATGCAGCAGCTAAAGCACTTTGTGAATTTCTATGGTGTTTCTACTGCAGAAAATGGCACACGGTCTGCTTCTTTCTAGGGCTCTTACCTCTCCATTATGTGTCTTGTTCCTAATTATTCTCTGTGTACTTATCTTTTTAGATGTTTTCCTGAGCCTGATTCTTTCTGTGAGTAACTCATGGCCAGGCTGTATTCCATTCTCTAGGTTCCTAGGTGGCTTTAGTTGCCCAAGTGCAATCCTATTATACTCTCTTCAGTAAACTCTTAATATAAAAGGTAGATGAGTCCTCTTTCTCCTCTCTGATTTTTTTTTTTTTGTCTTCATGGTAGGATGATAGTTTATTACAAAGCTAGTTTTATTAAATGGCTTTTCAAGGACTTCAAAAGGCTGGACTTGAATCTCATATAGGCACATAAGTTAATTTTGATACCTAATAGGTGGAATGGAATCTGGCCCTTAGGCTTTTCTGGTTTCTTATGTGTCTTGTTTTATTTTATTGTTTTGAAAGTCCAGAGGTGGGATACAAAACAGCTTTTCCTGGCTAGAAGTGCCTTCACCATCACAGGTTCCCAGCCCCAGGATATCAGTGCTTCCTGAGCATTTAGAGTCTCCAGATCTAAATACAGGACTCAACCCCATTTCTCAAAAAAAGTTTTCTGGAAAAAAAAAAAAAGATTTTACATTTTAGTCTTTGAAGGTTTATCCTTACATTATTTGTTGAAGTGTATTTTCTTCTGTTTCATCCTACGCCTTGGAATAGTCAGGTCTAGTTTGTAGCTCAGTTTTTATGACTTGGCAGAAGCATGTGCATGGGATATGCCACTTCCTTATGCTGCTGCTTATTTACAAATGTAATCAAGAGGAGAGCAGGGTTTCACACATGGTTGGTGTGCAAGTTATAGGCAGAGCTTTAGCTCCTTCCTTTTTTCCAGTTCTGGCTCCTTCCTATGCCAGCCAGAAATCTACTACTAAAAACCAGAAGGAAGCTACTTCTCTCCAATGTGTGAACAGGAAAGAAAGGTATCTCTGTAGAACGGTGCTTCTCTGCACCAACCCTTTAGTAGGTGCAAGGTCTAATGGAACAATCTAGATTATTAACCATTTTGATTGCTGGGAAATCATCCAAAGAAGAATCACTTAGAACTGTGCACAACATGTACCTAAATTCAGTAGCCCCAAAATTCTGTCAGCAGGGTTGAGATGAAGTGTCTGCAGCCTTACATTTAAAATGCATCTTCAAAGAGGCCTCAATACTTCTACACAGTGCTTGAATAATATCACTCAATGCAGAAGCCGATTTAATCCTATGTGAAGACTACCCTGTTACATAAACATCTTTTCTGGTCATGGTCTAGGATTTTATTTGACTTATTGGTCAATAAGTCCCTATAAGTAGGAAATAAACTTCATTTTTTCACAGAGGGAGCTGAAGATGAAAGTCTGTCCCTCTGGGTCCATGAGTGTCTTTGTGAGCTAGAAGATGCCGAATTTTAGCCGATTTTGGCTTTTAAACTTCATTGAAGAACAACAAGGACGTTTTTTGTTTTTTTTGCCTCCCTGCCTGCCATCTGACACCTCCAGGGAAGGAATTCTACCTGATCAACACATCAAAGAGCTACTCAACACAGCTCACAAAGACACCCTCATGGACCCAGAGGGACAGACTTCCATCTTCAGCTCCCTCTGTGCAAAAATTAAGTTTATTTCCTACCTATGGGGACTTTTTACCATCTTGTACCATCTACACTTTTCCCAGATCCTGACGAAGGGACCTTGATCCTGAAAGCTTGCAGAAAAGGACAATTTTCCTGCCATTTTCCAGTTGGCCCAATAAAAGGTATCATTTTGGAACCAAGAGTTCTAGTTTTTGTATGTCTTTTTGTGTCAGACCAACACGGCTACCAAGTACACCCCTGCTAAATTTTAAAAATATTTATTTTTAAAAATTATGGTCTTGTTAGATTGAAAATGTAGGGCCAAATCCTCAGCTGGTGTGAATCAGCTTAGTTCTCCAGTGCTTTATACCAGCTGAGAATCCAGTTAATCAATTGTGCAGGGACTTTCAAGTTGCCTCTTCTAGTCCCCTGGGCAGCCTTAGTCTCACATTCCTTTATCACTCCTATTTGATTTCTCTATTTTCCTTCCAGTGTTGAGGCAGTAGTTTCTCAATAGTTTCTCAATCTGCATAAAAATCATTCAGACACGTGTAAATTGCTTCAAAGTGGGGATGTGTGATGTAGGGTGTTTTAAAACCTCTGGAAAGTGCTGAAAATGCAAATAATGGCTGGGATTCCAAAGGCTGTGAATACCAAGTGTGTTTAGATTTCATTCCACCCTGCTTTTTTAGAGTGCAAAGATGAGCATCATTTTCACATTTCCTAAAGTACTGTAGTTAATCTGAAGAGCATCACATAAAAGTTGCCTAAGGTAAAGCAGAGAAATGGCTCCACTAAAGTTGTCAAATTCACCTTAATGAGTATCTCTTGAAAAAAATGCTCCATTATTCAAATTCAAAACAATCTTGAGATTACTGCCAGTTTGTGGCAGCTTGCTCTCGTTGTCAGGGGGTTCATTTGCTCTTCATTGTAGGTTTTCTTTTTGCCTCCTTTTATTTTTATTTTATTTAAAAAACCCTAGTAACTGATTTTAAACTAACCCCCAAACAGTTTTATTTATAGTTGCCAAAAGCAAGCTCCTAATGCCGTCTTAATTAGAAACATGTGGGAAAATAGAGGCAACTCTTAAACTGACACTTTTTTTTAGTTAAAATCTGGCATCCCCCTACTACTGACAAGCTTGACAACTGCAGGAGCAATCACCTCATCAAATCTCTCCGTAGTGTCTCTCCTGGTTTTTGGCATCCTTCCTGTCTAAATTTTTATCAGATGAGTGCTTTTTTCTTGGCAAGTATTTTAAATACCTTCTTGTTGCTTTATCTCTGCCCTGTCACCTTATGCCCCCATGTCATTTCTCACATGTATGACTGTAGAAAAATTCAAAACAAATTAGTTAAGAATCCAGATTCAAGTAATAGTTCTTCTTCCTGGCTCCTATCCTCCTCTGCTTTTTAAACACTAATGTATCAGAAGTGCAGCAGGAACTATTTTACTTAAAATGTTCATCTTTTAAGATGAGTTTGTATGCTTCATAATCTTTACTAGTGCATCTATTGCATCTCTGCTAGCACAGAGCCAATTTTAGTTTACTTGCCAGCCTGCTAAATACTCATGTAGAAAGACTCTGAATTATGGATATTTAGTGAGCTACATTAGGCTAAGAGGCCTAAAATATGAATCCTAATACAAGCCCGCAGTCAAACTATCCACCCTTTCTTCAAAGTTAGGCTGAAATAGAGCTTGTTCTCATGTAAGAAGTCTTTTGCTTTCTTCTCTTTTGCTATTGGTTTCAAAGTTATGAGGAAAACGAAACCTAAAATTATATTGTTGGGAAAGCTTATCCTAATTAGTTTGATCTTCCAATTAAACACATTAATAAAATCTTGGAGTACGGTTTGGGTGAAGGTTACAGGTGGGTTCTCATATTACATAGTTTGGTATGCCTCAGTGGCAACAAAGGTCATTGTAACATGTCTAAAGAAAAATCTTAAGCAAAAAAGCAAAGCAATAGTTATTTTACCCCACCAGGTATTCTTTAAAAATAAAATTTTAGTTTTGTGAAATGTTGTCTGGCCCTTTATTTCTTGGTTGAGGTATATGGCTTGTCAGCCTCTTAAAAATTATGGTTCAGAACTCAGCCTCAGTTGAAACTGTTTTGTAGCTTAGCTGGGAAAAAGGTAGGAAAAAATAGCAAGACGGATTTTAAGTCCTAAACAAATCCAAGAGTCCCTCAGCAGTGTTACATAGCCAGCAGCATTCCACGATAACATGATTTAAGAATATTATGGAGCAGAACTATCAGCAAAATAGAGCATGGCTATCAGAAAAGGTGACAAGTAATATGGGTCTGTGTGGTTTGAGCCTCAGATTCCAATTTGCAGTCCACAACCTAGGTAGAGTCACCTGTGTAAAAAATGTGACACACGGACACAGCTAGCAATCATCACCCACATACACTAAGACAGGGCTTTTCAGTGAAGAAAAGAGCATTGCCTCTGGGTACAGTTTGCTGTATAGCATTGTAGAGGTGATGAAGAAGCTTTTCTGTCACCTTATTCTATCATTTACCTTCTTAGTGACAGAAGGGCTCTGTTCTTCATTGCTTGATAAACAACCAAAATGTTCAGTTCTTCACTAAATTCTAGCAGCTAGCTCCTGAACTGTTTGTATACACACACAACTTTTAATAAATTTTGTATGCATAAAAGAAGTCAAATATGACAGCTCTGGGGAGTGAGGTTTACCCACAGAACAGATATGACACATAATGGCAATGCGGACATCTCCAAGATTTGGACCTTGGCTAGAGAAGCCACTCAGCTCAGTGATTGAGAACTACTCATGATCAACTACTTGCTCAAATCTAGATAATGATAGTTAGTGCCACTTAGCAGCAGTGGTGTCACCATTATTCCATGGCAACTGAATGAAAATCTGTCTTATTTAAAAAGCCATTGTATCACTATTAGGTTTTACTATGACTCCTCGTAATTTCCTTAAAATGGACTATATTTGGATGACTGAAGTGGAGGTAAAAGCACAGTGTCCTATTCCTAGCAAGTTCTATATAGGGTGATGTCAACAATTGTCCCATTCTTTGGGAAATACAGGTCTTCTGAAAGACTGCAGTGAGCTTAAACTTCTGCATGGAAAGGGCACATTTATTTTATCAAATTCTATTTTATATGATGTTGGCATTGTCAGTGCTTCTGTATGTGCATGCATGTGGGGTAAATGTGTGTGTGTTTGTTTGTGTGTGTGTGTGTATGCATGCATGTCTGTGTATTTACATATGCATATCTTTTATTAAATATGCATTCATATTGTGGCAGAGCATAGGTTGTGCCTGCCACTTTAAGGGCTTGTGCAGACTGCAGATCAGTCTGTAAGTAGAAGCAGACCCAGTCAGGAGGGTCACATGGCACCCAGGAGGCTGCCTGAATCGTGTGGGCCCAGGAGGCTGCCGGAATCGTGTAGGTCTAGGCAGTCAGGGTATAAGACAGGCCATGAGAGCAGAGCTGGGCAGTTGCAGTTGGGGAGCTGAAGGGTGAACATCTCCCAGCCGGAGTTCCGCTGCTTCCAGAACACTTGGAGATCAAGGATAGAAACTATGGGGATGGAGGAGGTTCCTGGTCCTGGGGCATGACCTAAAACTACACCTTGCTGGGGTTGGGGTGTGGTTGGAGCTGTCTGTGGTGGGGCAGTTTTCAGGAAATGTCACACCTGTCTCCCCGGTGAAAGGCAAGGGTGGGGCATCGGAAAGCCCCAGCCCCCACGACCTTGCGGGTACCCTGTAGAGGGGACAGGCTAAGGGTCCAGGCATGTCATCAGAGACCTGAGGCCCAAGGGGCATAACACCCAGGAGCCCTAGTGATGGGGTGGAGTAGTGGCTCAGTGAGGGGCAGAGAGTGAGCGAGCCCAGTGAGGGTGAAACAGTGATCCTAGGAGGGGTACAGAGTAAGTGGCCCAAAAAACAGAGAGTGGGAACAGTGTTTGGAGGGGCATGAGAAGGCAGACCCATATGGGAGGGAGGGCTAGGTGCTTGAAAACCTAGCCCTGAAACCTCGATAGGCCCATGCTGGGGCCAGGACCATGAGGGTGAACGGGCAAGGATGCCCCACCATGAGGAATGGCTAGAGCTAGAGGCTTGGAGTCCTGACTGACCTAGATGCAAGGCCAGGGCCTGTGAGGCCAAAGATCCTAGAGGCAGCCACTGCCAACAGGGAATGGGGTCTAGGTGGGGTTTATAGCCCAGGATGATGTCGTAGGTTAGGCCACCTGAGTAGGAGGGATCCAGGTCAGGGTCTGAATGTTAGTCTGGAATATAGTGGGGCCCAATGTGGGGCTGCAGCCATATAGTGATGCCATCTGCGAGGTATGGGACATAGTGTAGGGATGATAGAGAGCTGTGTACTACGGCCTTGGCATCAGGGCATTAAATGGGCAGCCTCCCAGCTAGGAACATCTATTTTATGGCAGGGGCAGGTGGGCAGACCACCCTAGACAGGTGGGCAGGCCAGTGATTTGCCTGGACTTGAGAAGGCCGTCTTTCACCCACGTATGTGTGTGTAATTGTGTGTTTGTAAAAACACATATGTATAATAAGAAAAGTGAAATGTCCAAATTGGAAAATAGTATTATAAACATATTCAGTTACTACTTTTCAGATGTAACAAAATCAGAATAACAAAAAATTAATAATGTTCAAGTGTTAAGATTTCATAACTACTTTCAAAAGGTAAAGTGTATCATACCATCTCTGGGCATACTGTAAATTTGTACTTCAAAGCTGTTATATATGCTGCCAAAGTATATAAAATATTACTCAATTTGTGGAGCCCATTGGTGGTAGAATCCACATTATCTATCAATTAAAAATCTGTATGAAGTAGAAAAGAAACTTTATCTGTGCCTTCACATGGCCAACATAGATATTTCAGGGTCTAAGTTCTTAAGTAAGGCTCCTTTTAAGTTGAGTCCCCCATCCTAACCAATCCATTGTGACTTTGTAGCAACTGAATTTAGGATCGTGTCTGTTTTGAGTTATTTTGTAGTTGAAGCAAGAGTAGTAAAACCCCATCAAGATTCTGAAGTGAAAAGCAAAATTAATAAATTATATGTAAAAACTTTTCATGGCATATTAAAAAAACTTAAAAGTAGCCACTCTGGAATACCTCTAGGAAAAAAAATCCTAGTCTTCCTTCCTCCCTTCCAATGGGTATCACTTAACAAGATATATTTCAGAAGGGGAAACTATTCTTTGTTTTTTATTGGTTTTGTGATCTCTGTAATAATTTAACCAAGCTTTCTTTCTTTTTTTTTTTAAAGAAAAAAAGCAGTTGAAATTGAGACTCCTAGGGTTCCTGAATTTCAGAAGTATTTGGCACCTAGCAGGTGCCATAGAGGACAACGTAAGCTGCTGAATGCTAAGTATTCTGAGACTCAGCTCTCTTCTTTTTCTCTATTATTGAGATATGTAGTGAGAGTTTGAGTTCTTTTGAATATTGAGCCCAAGTTGCAGGGATGAACACTTTTAAAAAATCCTGACAGACTCAATTTCCAGTGCTGAGCACCAAACAACCTCCAATGAAGTTAGCAGGAGCAGCTAAGTCCTCAGCAATCAATGTATTTCTTTCTGCATGTCTCTCAGAATTAGGACAAAGATTTTCAAGGCACCTTCAAACTAAACACTAAGTACATATTTTTCAAAAGCATGTACGTGTATAGATGTCTTTTTAAATGGGGATTAAGACCCTAAATGGTTTTGAGAGTTTTTAAGAAGTTTATTTCATGTACCTTCAAGAGCATCTGGAAATCTGAGCCTAGAGGCTTCATTTTTTTTAACAGAAGTATTTCGATTTTGTGTGTCATGGATGGTGTAATGTGCAAAAGTTCACTTTGCAATATACTATCACACAAAGATATATGTTGCTGCTTTATAATGCAGTGTCATCCTTTTGTAGTGCATTATCATGGACTTGTATCAATGAACTGTGATTCAAACACTGTTTCCTGTGATGATGTGATTGAAATGTGATTAACTACTTATCTATCTATAGCATTTTTTGGATGTTTGTTATGTCAGGAAACAGGAATACCCAGTGCAATATCTTGCCTGTTCCAATATGAACAACAGCTTTTCAATCTACTTCTCAACATTGTTTCTACTTAGGGTAAAAACAGGCACAATTTCAGGAGCCTTTTTGCCTTCACAAAAATGTTTATGCAGGCACAAAGTGAAACGAAATAGAGGTCCCTACCCTTGTTGTGCCACAAATGCCCAAAGGCTCTGGAGGCTTGAGGAGCTATCCCACATACCCCAGGAATTCTCATGCAGGTTCAGGCTCCTCAAACCTTGGGACTGCCTGCCTATTTTCCCGTGCTTACCCAGACCTGCCCCTGGTGTCTTCAGGGACATGTTAGTAATCAGGGAACATTGAGGTTTCTCTGCTTACCCAGACATGCCCATTGTGTTTCCAGGGCCATGTCTAGGTAGGTGAAAAACTCTGACTTTCCTCCCTTACGTAGATGAGTGCCAGGAGACCTCAAGTGCATGGCTGGTTAAGCAGGTAAAGCAGGACTTCCACCGTTTACCTAGACACATCCCCAGAGACCCTGGGAACATGGTAAGTGAGGAAGGCCTGATTTTTGCTGCTTACCAAAATGCATCCCTGGTGGACCTGGGGGCGCATTTCTGTAAGCAGGAACAGCTAGGCAGGTGCTCTGAAGGCTTCTGTGAACAGAGAAAGTCAGGCAGGTGTGCAGGACTAGGCCCCTCAAGCCCCCGGAGAACATCCTGCCCATTTTCCTGCACCCTCCATAGGCAGGACAAGAGGTGACATGTTTCACCCTATGAAGTGGATTAACTATGCCGGGACTCACTGCAGCTCAGTTGATGTACTTCATTTGGTGACATCTATTTCTAACTTTACTTCACAGCCTCATATACAATGTAAGCTGTAAGACATAGTTTTACTGATACAAATCAAGAACTAGACAGTCACCCTGCCCTTTGAATTCCCTAGCCCTTGTCATTTTGAGGTACAACCCTGGTGTTATTTAAACAATAAGGAACTAAGTGGAGAAGAAGAGGTTACAGTTTTATGTGCTAATAGCCAAAAGTATTAGAATTTGAGACACTGATATATTAAAAGATTTTGTGGAATAGCGAGGTAAATCTCTTATAGCCTATGTTCAGAGGCGGTGCTTAATACAAGGAAATAAGACCAAATGCATCCCTTGTATGCTATAATTTCATGCTGACTTGTAGAATTATTGCACAGGAAAAATATTATAACAATAATTTTGTTGGAAGAAGGTTAAGCACATCTTTATGAAAAGCTAACATTGTACAAACAGTCCCATTGCTGGTATTGTTCCCTTATTACATTGTAGCATGTGCAACATCCAGGTCATTGCCAGTGCAAACCAGACAAGCTTAAGCCATGATGAGTGATACTGAAGGAGGGGGTGTGTGTGTGTGTCTGGACTGTCTCAAATTCAGACCCCAAGCAGAGATCCAGGGCAGGAAAATACAGTGCTCATTTGTGGAAAAACTCTGCAACTGAGGTCTTTAGGGAATGTGAAAGAGTAGATCCAGATAGGCCATCTTGACAAAGATATTAGTTATATCAGGACAGGCTGGTGTTCCAAACATATTGACAGTTATGAACTTTTTAAGCCAATGTTTCTCATTTCTTTTTTTCCTTTGTTCATTAAGTTGGATTGGGTGCCTGGTGTTGAAACAATTTAATCCATGCCTACCAAGTAATTTTTTTTTGAAAGTTACTGTGTTCTGTTGCAATCAGTTGCTTTATTACTGTTGGCATATTTTATACTTTTTCTCTTAGAAATTTCATTTTGCAAAAGTCTTATATGGCTATAGAGCCTTCCCTCACAAAATACTTCACAAAATAGGTAGAGGTGATGTAGTCAGTTGATTGCAAGGAAGGTAGGCTGGCATTATCTTAGACTGTGTAAATTGGACTAGGTTGAAGCTGTACCACACCATCTCTTTTCTTGTCATCTGTACTGTCACCTAAGAAATGAATGGTTAATCTTCATTCTTGATTCAGATGCCTTTCCCTCCAAAACTAGGTTGCCTGTTCTGTAAAAAAAAAACAAAAAAAACAAAAAAAAAAAAAAAAAAAAAACAAAAAAAAACCCTCTTTCAATTATACTGGCTGCTACCCTATTTGTCTGGTTGGCCACAAAAGTAAGGAAAGGGAGATGAAATAGATGTTCCTAAGGACTTAAGTGAAATGTATTTCTAGCCCTTGTTGCATCTTTGTATATTGTTTTAAGGGCTTTGGTTTTCAAAAAAGTATAATTGGTCTTGATGCTGTATTTATCCTACCAGTCTGTATTGATTTATACTTTGTATTTTTTACCGTAATATTATTGTATGCTTGAGACTAAGATGAGCACATTATATAAACAAACTTAACTTGCAGAGAGAGAAGAATGCAATCAGGGCGGGAGGGGGGGGGCAGGGGTGAGAGGAGAGGGGGGCAGGCTTAAGCTCTTAGCGAGGTACCTAGAAATTTTGAGGCAACATCATTTATATTGAACCCTTCCACACATGCAAGCAAACATGCAGTGTTTGTTGAATTAATTTGACATGTAATATGAATAATGTAATCTGTGAAATAGCCTGCCTGTCTTACCTTTTCAACATTTCAAATGCTTGTGTACTGTCCCCACAGGTTATTTTGTTGAAAACTCCTAACTCAACCTAACAGGGAAGGTGTGTTTGAGGGAAGGAGTTAAAGCAGAAGTCTGAAATCCAGAAGACCTAGATTCAAATCCATTGTTTACCAGATTAGGTTAGTTAAGCAACTTAGTCTTGCTTTGCTTCACTTCACCCATTGGTGAAATGCAAATAGCAGTTCAAGGGTATAGGTTGTAGCTGTGTTGGTCTAAGGACATAGAACAACTAAAATAGTTGGAAACATTCTTCTTTGCAAACTTTTGGGTACAAACACCCTTCTTCAGGCTGAGGAAGTCTGCAGTTGTTCTGTGCTCTTCTTGGATGGAATAGAATAGAAGCCAGAGGCCAGTATGCGAGAAAATATATGTCGCTGTTGTTTGGCTTCTTTCTGTGTCATGTTTTGAAGCTTCCATTTCAAAAGGCAAAATGTGATATCTTCCATGTTTCAGTGGTATACATTGTAGCTGTGTTGATTTAAGGACATAGGCAGACGTTCTTTGTGTAAATCCAATATCTTTCATTAGACAACCAAATTTGCACTGAGGAACACCTTTGTTCATCACCTCACCAATCTCAAAAGGAATTTCACTCAAAAAGGACACTCCTCCAGAGAAAGAAAATCTCACTTTTGAAAGAGGTGCCAGGATACCACATGAAGAATTGTTGCAGTACAGAAAGAAAGCCCCCATGAATGGCAAACTTTTAGTTATGACATATTATTCCTCCCTGGAACCTCTAACAAAAATCCTCAAACAATTGCAACCCATACTAGAAGAAGACCCAATTCTTAAAGAGATCTTCCAAGAACCACCCATCCTGGCCTTTAAACAAGCACCTAACTCATCACCAGAAGCAAACTTCCTATGGACCAAAACACACTGAATAGATCTAGACCATGCCATGACAAGAAATGTAAAAACCTGCCAACATATCTCTGCCACCCCCAAAATAACTACTCCCCACAACAGAACCATCACCATTCCTGGATCTTACACCTGCACCCCCAGAAATGTAATATATCCTATCCAGTGCACTATTATGCCCTGATGGAAAATATATAGGAGAAACTAAACAACAAGTGTGTATCAGAATGAATGCACACTAAAAATCTATCAAAGACAAGAATACCCAATTACCTGTGTGGGCACATTTCTCACAAGAAAACTACCTCTCTCTCCAAACTCTCAGTTCTAATCCTCAAAAGGAACTTACAAACCCCCTTTCATATACGAGCCTACAAACCTCACTTCATCACCCTACTGGATACAAAAAATCATGAACTAAATATTGACATTGGATTTATGGCGCATTATAACCTGCTTAACATCAGATACCCCAGGTAACCTCTCTACTATTTACCAGCTATAGCTTATCACCAGGTCTACATTCCCCTTCCTTCCAGTGCCACCTGTTTCTCACTCATCGACTGCCTCTATTTGCATTTTCATTGACTGGCATTCTTGCATGCTGGTCTCTGCCTTCTGTTTCATAGATTTCATAGACATTAGGGCTGGAAGGGACCTCGGAATATCATCAAGTCCAGCCCCCTGCCCCAGGGGCAGGAAGTCAGCTGGAGTCATAAGTTCCCAGCGAGATAAAGATCCAAATTTCTCTTAAAGGCGTTCAAAGTAGGTACTTGAACCACCTCTGATGGCAGACCTTGGAGGCTCAGACAGTAAAGAAATTCTTCATTATGTCTGGCCTGAAACGGTCTTGCAGGAGTTTATAACCATTAGAACTTGTCATCCCTTGGAACAAACTTTCCCCCAGATCCTGGTGGACACCACTTATAAACTTATAGGTGGCCATCAGATTGCCCCTGAGCCTGTGCTTTTCCAGGCTGAAGAGTCCCATAGCTCTCAGACTGTCATCATAAGGTCTGTTTTCCCGACCTCTGTTTATGCATGTAGCTCTTCTCTGGACTCTCTCAAGCTTCTCCACATCCTTTTTGAATTGTGGAGCCCAAAACTGGATGCAGTACTCCAGCTGCGGCCTCACCAAGGCCAAGTACAACAGGAGAATGGCGTCCTGAGATCTGCTTGAGAAGCATCTATGGATGCAAGCCAGCGTTTTGCTTGCTTTACTAGCTGCAGCATCACATTGATGGCTCATGTTCATCTTGTGATCAATGATGACCCCCAAGTCCCTTTTAATCTGTAGTGCTAGCCAGCTTAGCACTGCTGAGCCTATAAGGATGCTGCAGGTTTTTCTTCCCAAGGTGAAGAACCTTGCATTTTCAGTGTTTAAACACCATCAAGTTCTCGTCTGCCCATTTCCCGAGCTTGTCGAGGTCAGCCAGGATCGCCCTCCTCTCCTCAGGTGTCGATGCTTTACCCCAAAGTTTGGTATCATCAGCGAACTTGGCCAGTCTGCTTCTGACTCCAATGTCCACATCATTAATGAAGATGTTGAACAATATAGGTCCAAGGACAGAGCCTTGATAGACTCCACTGGTCACAGGGCACCATGATGATTGATTTCCGTCAACCACCACTCTCTGGGTCTGACCATGGAGACAATTCCCCAGCCAGAGGATCGTGGTGGACCCGAGTCCGCAGTTGGCCAGTTTTACCAAGCAGTGATCATGGGATACCAGATCAAAGGCTTTTTTGAAGTCAAGATATATGACATCAATCTCCTCTCCCTTGTCCAGGTGATAGGTCACCTGGTCATAAAAGGAAATAAGATTGGTCAAACAAGACCTACCAGCAACAAACCCATGCTGGCTATCCCTCAGGATGTTGCCATTGGCCAGTCCATTAAGAATGGCCTCTTTGATAATCTTTTCTAAGACCTTCCCTGGGATAGAGGTTAGCCTGATGGGCCTGTAGTTTGCTGGATCCACTTTCCTCCCTTTCTTAAAGATAGGCACCACATTGGCCTGCTTCCAGTCTTCGGGCACATCACCAGAGCACCAGGAGTTCTCAAAGATCCATTCCAGGGGCTGAGCTATGATGCTAGCCAGCTCCTTGAGTACCTTGGGGTGTAGATTGTCAGGCCCGGCTGATTTGAAGGTGTTCCTTCACGAGATCAGCATTGATAGAGGGCAAGGAATCTCCCTCACTTGAGCCTCCCTGTCTCATGATGGGCATAAGCGTCCCATGGGACTGGCAAAAGACTGATGCAAAGTACCCATTTAGTAGGTTGGCTTTTTCCTAGCATCGGTCGTCAGTTGTCCCATCTGGTTTAGCAGGGGTCCATTGTTGCCCTTGGTTTTGCTCCGGCTTCCAACATATCTAAAAAAGGACTCTTTATTATCCTTGATACTAGTAGCCAGTTGGAGTTCTATCACAGCCTTGGCTTTCCTGGTTCACATCCTGCAGGTCTGGACCAGTACAGAATATTCCTCCTTGGAGGTGGATCCTGTCCTCCATCCTTTGTAGGTCTTTCTTTTTAGGTGCAGGAGATCTGCTAGTTCCTTGCTGAGCCAAGGGGGCTGCTGTGCCCTTTTGCTGCCTTTCCTCCAAGATGGGATAGACTTAGCTTGTGCATCTAGGATTACTCCCTTGAGGAGCAATCACATTTCTTGAAGTCCTCTCCCCTTGGGGTCATGGTCCCTTAGGGCCTCACCGACAAGCCTCGTGAGCTTGTCAAAGTCAGCTTTCCTGAAGTCAAGGACTTCTGTATACTGACTGACTTCCCAGCTTTATGACGGATGGTGGAGGTGATCAGCTCATGGTCACTGTCACCTAGCTTCCCTTTGATCGTTAGGTCACTGATTAGGTTGTCCCAGGTTGCCAGTACCAGGTTGAGCAGCACTTTACCTCTCATCAGTCCATAGATTTCCTGTGTTAGATATAGCTCATCCACGCACAAATCGTTCGGTTGCTGATTAGGTTGTCCCCAGTCGCCAGTACCAGGTCAAGCAGCTCTTTACCTCTCATTGGCCTGTAAACTTCTTGTGTCAGATAGAGGTCATCCACACACAAGAGGAAACTTTGTGACCGCTCAGATTTGGCCAAGCGCTCTTCCCATGAGATGTCTGGGTAGTTGAGGTCTCCCATGACAACCATGGACTGGGAGGATGCAGCCTTAGCCAATTCCTAGTCAGGCTCTTGACTTTGGGTGTGAAGTCTGTAGTAAACTCCCACCATTGTGTCCCCTGTGCCATGTTCCCCACAGATTTTAACCCAGAGGGTCTCCAGTCATCCACCCTGGTCACCAATATCAGCTTGCAGGGATGTGTAGTTCTCCTTGACATAGAGAGCTACACTCCTGCCCCTTTTGTCCACTCGATCTCTACTATACAGGGTATAGCCATCTATACTCATGGTCCTGTCATGGCTGGAGTCCCACCAGGTCTCCGTTATCCCTATGACATAATTATTTGTCTTAAGCAGGGGAACAAGTTCCTCCTGTTTATTCCCCAAGCTCCTGGCATTCATGTACAGGCAGGCAAGTGTCCACTTGGGGACCCTTGCCTTGCCCTACAGATTGTTCCAGGGCCAGGGCAGGGGTGGGCTCCCTTAAGTGCCTTGGCCTGCTGGCTTTGCAAGGGTTGCTCAGCAGTCCAGCAGTGGTGGTAGTCCCCCTGGCCCCCAGCAGGCTTAATTTAAAGCCTGGTGGAGCAGGTCAGCTAGTCTGGTTGAGAAGAGCCTCCTCCCCAGCAGAGAGAGGTGGAGGTCATCCTTTCCCAGCAGCTCACTGCCTCTCTCACCAAAGAGTGAACTGTGGTCATGGAAGGCAAAGCCTTCCCAATGACACCAGCACCACAGTCTTTGGTTTACTACCTGGATCCTCCTCTCCCTCCTCACCCCGTAGCTTGAGACTGGGAGGATCAAAGAAAACACCACCTGCACCCCCAGACCCTTTAGCCCTGCTCCCAAATCCCTGTAGTGCTTCATGACATGGCTGGGAGAGCTCAGAGCCGTGTCATTGGTGCCCACATGGATAAGGAGCATAGGGTAGTGGTCAGTGGGCTGGAGGAGCTTAGGGATCTTCTCTGCAATGTCTTGGACATTCTATTCCATCCAGGAAGACCACCAGGAAGAACTGCACAGAAGAACTGCAGCTTGAAAGAGGGTGTTTATACCCGAAAGCTTGCAAAGAAGAATTTTTCCAACTATTTGGTCTAATAAAAGATATCAGATTTGCCCAAAGAGCCTTGTCTGCCAATAGCAGTTTAGTGCACATAGGGTGATTGTAATGGTAAATACATTAATTAATGTTTGGTGCTCAGAAACTATGGGCCAATTAAGTGAATAGATCAGTACATAGAAGGAAAAATCCATGTTGGAAGTTATTAAAAATTGGTATTGGGACATCTGGCACTTGCGGAAATATATAGAAGGTAGTTTGGATGGCTGATTTGTTTAAAATAGTTAAATAGTTAACAATGTGGACATTTACATGCAATTTTCAGAATTAATGTCCCATTGAAATGAATGAAAGTAAGTTCACACCCTTCTAAGTCATCATTAAAACCCAAGGATTGGTGACCTACACACTGCTCTCTTATGGCTTCCCTTCCCAAACCTCTCCAGCTACAACTATTGGGTGGTGGGTGAAGCTGAAAGTCAAACCCTTATTGTTTTAAATATAGCTCTTCTAAAAAGTGGAGCCCTGTAAATACCATAATGCCTAATTGAGGGGGGGGGGGAAGTTGAGGCTGTCAAGGATTTGAGGAGCCTATGAATTAATGCCAGCTATTTATATAGGGACGGAGAACAAAGTGTAGTATTTATGCTTTGTGGCAGAGCATCTTTGTTGCTTGCCACTTTAAGAGGCTTGAACAGGCCGTGGAGCAGCTGGTAGGTGTGGTGTGGCTTAACAAGGTGGTCACATGACTGCAAGAGGGCTACTGGATTGGAGGATGGGGTTGGGCAGCCTCAGTATAAACCCAGGCCCTCAGAGCTAAGTGGGTAGTTGCTGCAGGGAGCCAGAGAGACAACATCCCCAGCTAGCACTGCTGCTCCGAGAACATCTGGAGGACAGGGTAGGAACTATGGGGATGGAGGAGGTTCCTGGTCCTGTGTAATGACCTAAAACTACATCCTGTTATAGTTGGATGGTGTGGTGGGGCTGCCTATGGCAGGGTGGTCCCCAGGAAATGCCACTGCTTCCCTAGTGAAAGGCGAGTATGGGGTGCCATATAGCCTCAGCCACTGCAACTTGCTGGGTTACCCCATAGAGGGGACAGGCAAGGGGTCCAGGCATATCATCAGACTTGAGACACAAGGGGTATAATGCCCAAGAGCCCCAGTGAGGGGGCAGAATATTGGCCCCAGTGAGGGGGCATGTAAGAGTAATTGATTGGGCTGTGTAGAGTAGGGTTTGTATAGTGGACTTGAAGGACTGCGTGTGGGTCACATAGAGTAGGGCCATATAGGGGGCCCAAAGGACCACACATAGGCTGGCCTAAATAGAAAGGGAGTTGTGTTTGGAGGGGCCCGAGAAGACCTATATGGGAGTGTGAGGGCAAACGGCTCAGTACCGACCCAAAATAACCTTGCTAGCCTATGCTGGGGCCAGGACCAGACCGATCAAAGGGCCAGAGTGCCCACCATGAGGGACATTCAAGGCTAGAGGCTGGGAGCCCCTACTGACCTAAAGGTGAGGCCAGGACCAGTGAGGCCAAAGTGCTGGAGGGAGCTGCAGCCATGAGGGAAAAAGGGCTTAAGGAGTTGGCAGCCCAGTATGAGGGCGGAGATTAGACTACCTGAAGAGGAAGGATCCAGGTGGGGTCCGAATGCCAGGCAGACATAGAATGAGGGCCCATCTTGGTTCCAGAGCCACACAACGATGCCATTTGCAAGGCATGGGACATAGTATAAGGGAAGGTTTGGAACCTTGTATTACCTATGAGCATCAAGGACAATAAAAAGTCCTTTTTCAGATATGTGGGGAGCCGGAGGAAAAGCAGGGGCAACGTTGGACCCCTGCTGAAACAGATGGGGCAACTGACAACTGACGCTCCTATTAAATAGGTACTTTGCGTCGGTCTTTCATCAGTCGCATGGGACGCCCATGCCCGCTACAGGGCCGGGAAGTCCGGGTGAGGGTGATCCCCTGCCCTCCATTAATGCTGACTTTCTGAAGGAACATCTTGAGAAGCTGGATACCTTCAAGTCAGCTGGCCCTGACAATCTTCACCCCAGGGTACTCAAGGAGCTGGCGAGCATCATAGCCCAGCCTCTAGCACGGATCTTTGAAAACTCTTGGCGCTCTGGTGTAGTGCCCGAAGACTGGAAGAAGGCCAATGTGGTGCCTATCTTCAAGAAAGGGAGGAAAGTGGATCCAGCTAACTATAGGCCCATCAGCCGACTTATATCCCGGGGAAGATCTTAGAAAAGTTTATTAAAGAGGCCATCCTTAATGGACTGGCCGACGCCAACATCTTAAGGGATAGCCAGCACGGGTTTGTTGCGGGTAGGTCTTGCTTGACCAATCTCATTTCCTTCTACGACCAGGTGACCTATCACCTGGACAAGGGAGAAGAGATTGATGTCATATATCTTGACTTCAAAAAAGCCTTCGATCTGGTGTCCCATGATCGCCTCTTGGAGAAACTGGCCAATTGTCGCCTTGGGTCCTCCACGATCCACTGGCTGGAAAATTGGCTCCGGGGTCGGACCCAGAGGGTAGTAATCGATGGAAGTCACTCATCGTGGTGTCCTGTGACCAGTGGGGTCCCCCAAGGCTCTGTCCTTGGACCCATACTGTTCAACATCTTCATTAATGATGTGGACACTGGAGTCAGAAGCGATC
>NW_005841852.1:4868939-4881609 GCF_000455745.1 Alligator sinensis
ATCTGGGGGAACGTTTGTTCACCAGAGCGCCCCAAGGGATGATGAGGTTGAATGGTCACAAACTACTTCAAGATCGTTTCAGGCTGGACATAAGGAAGAATTTCTTTACTGTCCGAGCCCCCAAGGTCTGGAACAGCCTGCCACCGGAGGTGGTTCAAGCGCCTTCATTGAACACCTTCAAGATGAAACTGGATGCTTATCTTGCTGGGATCCTATGACCCCAGCTGTCTTCCTGCCCTTTGGGCGGGGGGCTGGACTCGATGATCTTTCGAGGTCCCTTCCAGCCCTGATGTCTATGAAATCTATGAAATTACACCCTTGGCATCGTGCAGTAAATGGGCAGAGCAGGGCATGTGGCAAAGCCACTGGGATCTTGTGATGGGGGCAGCTTGCTCCAGAGCCAGGGCAGAGCCACAATCTGCAGCCTGCACACGCTGAGCATGCAGTCTTGTCTTGAGCAGGGGCAGAGCTGCCATCCCCTGCCTGCACACCCCTGCCTGGAGTATGCAGGCTACAGATCATGGCTCTGCCCTGGCTCTGGAGCAAGCTACACCCATTACAAGATCCCAGCGTCTCCACAGCAGCTTCCTGCCCTGCTCTTCCGCAGGCTGCCAGCACAGCTGAGGCTGGTCTCCATGGCAACCCCAGCCTTGAGTTTTCACAGTGCAGCTTCAGCTGGGGTCTCCATGGAGTCTGGCCCCAGCCATGTGGGCAGGGTCTGCTGGGAAATGGAGTTTGGCTGCTGTCTGGATTGGCCATTTTTTCCCACCCTGATCTAACTGCTTCAGCTGTATAGCATGAATGCATGTATATGGCATTTAAGTTAGCTAGGGTATCATTTTTACAAGATAGTAAATTATTTTGATGGGGAATTTTATTTATTTATTTATTTATTTATTTATTTAAAGAAAAGCAATAAACCAGACTCAGTTGTTTCATGCAGTTATAGGAATTGAGGGCTAAAGTGGACTCGGAGCTATTGTTGCATCTTCACTATGTTGTGCTGTGGGTCAGTGATAACACATGGGATAATTGAGATTCATACATTGCCAGAAAAATGCAGCCAGTGTTTTGTATTGAGTCCCATGGGCTCAGGTCTGATATCAATGAAAATAGTATTGAAAATCATAGAAATAATACATGTTCCATTTTAGGATGCTTGTGGTTGCTTCCCACTGTGTCTGAGAGTCTTTCAAGCATGATAGAAACTTAGTGGAACAGTCACAATTATTGCAGTTTCTCTTGTTTTCCTTAATTTTACAGTTTAGTGGTGTTACAATTTTTTGGGACTTAAATAAGGTAAATTATGCAATATTTCCAAGACTCGTCTTAGCAAAGCATTATTATTGTTGAAGCTTCTTCTGGTCCTGCTGTCATAGTAGATGAATAATTCAGTACAAACACATATTTTGTTTAAATAATGTTATAGGTCTGCTTGGGAAAGCCAAAAAATTCAAAGTTGAAACTGGAATGCCATCTTTGTTTTGCTCATATATTTGTGCAGAAAAGCAAACAGAATGATTCAAGTGATAGGTGAAGAGCCATAAAACTAATCAGAATTCACAAAACTGGAAAATGTTTGCTTTTTAGTTTAGGACGGTGCGCTTGGTAGTCCCTGAGGGGTTAAATTGCAGCCTGCAGGACATGTCTGCATGATTGCCATAGCTGCTGTGTTGTCATGGCTCTGGAATTCAGGAAGTGGATTAATCTTGCCCACTACCAAATTTGCCAGCAACTCAAACCAACAGCAGGGAAAAAGGAGTTGTCTGCAGCAGCATTCATATTCTGGGTTCTGGAGTCAAGTCAGTGCAGTGGCTCCAGCAGCTATAATGACAAAGTGCTGCCTCACCACTAGAAGTGCAAGAAGCAAGCTAGATACAGCCATTGAGGCCAAATAAGTCTGATACCTCTGTTTTAGTCAATGTGGCTTCATAACCAGTTTAGCATGCACAAATAATTTGAACTTTTGTTTTCAAAAGGAACCTAAATTTCCAAGTCTAACACACTTAAAATTTCCTTTGCCTGTGGTTTTACATCAAAAAAGTAGTTCAGCATTTGGTACATTTTTACACATGTTGGAAGTGGGGGGGTCTCTTTAATTAGAGTTAGAGCAGCTCCAAGAGCTGCTCTAATTAAAGCTCCCACAGCATCTTGTGTGTTCAGCATCCTGAACTTCAAAATGGTGGTGGGTTGCCTTCGGCGAGCTTTAGTTAAAGTGCCCCTGCTGCCATTTTAAGCACGGGGATGCTGAATACATGAGAAGCAGAGGTGGTGGAGGTGACCAGAGGCTAATTAGCACGACCGATTAATCGAGTCTGCTTTGATGCGCTGTAATTACAGTGCATCGGAGCTGTGTCCCCGCATGTGTACAGGCATCCTTGGTCACTGGGAAACTATAAACCAGCTTAGGTTTGCTCAGAAGATTGAAGACCTACAGAGAAGGTATCATTATTACTATCCCAAATTTCAAGAATATAATAAAACACAAAAGCACATCCAAAGATGTATTTTGAATATTAGACATTTCATTTCCGGTGTTTGAGTTTGTCTATGTGCAAAACAGCCAGTGGATGAGGCATTCCTTAGCTTAGCCACGGATTGACTGTGTAAGCAGTGGGTTTACAAAAAATAGATGCACTGAGACAAGGACAGATTCCCAGCTGATGTGAAACAGCATAGCTCTTCCAACTTCACTGGAGCTATGCCAGTTTACTCCAGTGGTGAATCTGGCCTAAAATCTCCTACTGATGTGCACATGAACGGTTTAGTACCCTGGCTCAGTAAAGCACCATGATTGCCTTTCCTAGTTAAGAATGCTCCTATAATTGCCACATATGGGAAGTGCCAGAGTGCTACTGGTAAGTAGAAGTGGGAGAATTATACCAATAGAATCAGCCATATGGGGCACACACAGAAGTAACAGTTTTTGCCTTATCTGGCCACAGAAAGGGGTCCATAGCCATGATCAAACAAGTGCATTGCTGCAGACTGCTTAAAAATGGCCAATTGGGCAAAAATCTGACTCCTCATTGCATGAGGAGTTGGGACCTAGGGTACATGACTTGTGAGGAGAGGCTGAGGAAACTGGGCTTATTTAGTTTGGAGAAGAGAGGACTAAAGAGGGATTTAATAGCAGTCTTCAACTCCCTGAAGAGTGGTTCCAAAGAAGATGAAGCTAGACTATTCTCAGTGGTGGAAGAGGACAGAACAAGGAGCAGTGGTCTCAAGTTGCAGCAAGGGAAGGTTAGGATAGATGTTAAGAACTTTCTCATGAGGAGGGTAGTAAACCACTGGAATAGACTACCCATTCTTGAAGGTTTATAAGACCTGATTAGATGAAGCCTTGGCTGGGATGATCTAGTTTGGGATGGTCCTGCTTTGAGCAGGGTGTTGGGCTAGACCTCCTGAGGTCCCTTCCAACCCCAATTTTATATGATTTGAACCCACCCTGTAACCAGGAAGCTTCAAGCACTGAGAATGCTGCTGCTTATTAAGTGAGTCACTTATGGAGCAGCTGACCAGAACCATGGAAAGATTAAGGACCTTCCCCTGCCAGAAATGGAAGAAAGGCACAAGTTCGTACTTTTGTCTCATAGAATAGGGTTGGAAGAACCTCAGAATTAATCTAGACCCATCCTCTTCACTCATGCAGGACATGTTGTCCTTTAAACCATCTGACAAAGTTTCCAAAGGCATATCAGACCAAAATGATATCTTGGGACAAGGTTGTAGATAAGACAGGATAAAGAAAGTGAAGGCTATTGGGTATAGCAATAAAACTTTTCTAAGTAGGAGGCTGAGGCTTTCCAGAGTTGCAGATGACCATGATCCAGGTTCCTTTAACACCTTGAATTTGCATAGTAGGATGAGCCTGAGATATGACATAAGGAGTCTACACTGGGAGCAAATAACTTCTTAAAGAAACAGATTGCAGTATCAAGATGCTAGGCAGTTTTTATTAGGACTGGTCTTGGGGAAAGGAAAGAGGATGGAAAATTATTCAGGTTTTTGTTTTCACTTTAGGCCCTTTTGGATTAAGGAAATGTTAAATCATCCCTGTGGTTTGTCCTGTTTAACATCTAGTCATATTTTCTGAATCTAAACATAGCATAAGGATGCAACATCAAACAGTGAGATCCATCCACAAGATGTGCTGTCATTCTAATCCAAAATAGTTTGCTTCTCCTAAACCTTTGTAGAAAATATACAGGCTTTATTTGGCCTTGGGTATCTCAGAGCACCAAGGCTATATTTTTGATGATCCCCTGCTATCCCATAAAGCTTCTGAGGAGATATCACTATACTGCTGACTGTATTGGTTCTGGTGCACTCATGCTAAGATTAGGATTACACCAGATTCAGTCCTGTTAAGAGGCTGTATTTATCGAGTTCTATATTCAACACTGAGCAGCATGATCGGTGATGATATAAGGAGATCATTTCATTCCTTTCTATCTCCAAATATAGAGAAGAGCTCTGTTTTGATGCATTATTCTGTATTAAAAATAGGGACATGGTGGCTGTTACAAAGCTTCAAGGCACATAGAAATCAATGCCCTCCCCTCCACTCCCCACTATGATGTTTGCCTGTCCATTCCTGAGAGTGAACCTGCCTCTGTCATCTTATTTGACATCTTCACTTTGGAAGTCTACATTACAGCCATTAGAAACAATGAGTCTAATACCCTAGAACTTTGGACAGAGCTAGCACAGCAACACCATTTTATTTATAGGTATTTAGGAGGGAAAAACAGGATGCGTTTCATTGATTTTTCCACGTTGTAAATGTAAAATTCATGTGCATTTTCGTTTGCTTTATAGCTGTGCTCTTTCCTTTTCCTTATTTAATATGTACTTCATACTGTGCCAAAGGGTCAGTAGGGCAAATCAAAGAGCCAGATGGCTTACCTTTACCCTAAGGAAACATACCGGTATCTAGCTGGGCATTTTACCAAATAAAGGCAGGACTGTGAGAGTTGGTTAAAGCTGTAGCCTTTCCTCGGATTTGCAGCTCCAACATCCTTGAGGCATAAGCTTTTTATACTTCACTGCCACTCTCTTTAGCTTTCTCTGAGTAACTGCATCTTAGGAGATATTTGGGGGGGGGTGCAACTCATTTTATTTATGACCTTTGCTCAGAAACAAGTTTCAGTTATTTTAATCTGGCTGAAATAAGAAACCATAATCCATGGATGAAAAGACAGTGGACAAACTCAGTTAAATCTTGAGTACCCTGAGGATGTATATTTTGTCCGTTTCTGGTTTTTTATGTTCCTTTTCTCTGCTGTTATTCCTAACTTTAACTTTTGAAAAGCCAAGCAGTTTAAGTGGCCGGGCCTGGGGAGCTTATTTGTATGCAGCACAAATTTCAGGATCTGTTCCCAAGCCTGTGCAGAGTGAAAAATGGCCTGCATTTTCTTGATAGCCCATGTGGTTGTAAAGAATAAATGGCTAATGAATTACAGATGAACATTGACGCAAATTAATCTTCCTGATGTCCCTGGGTTATATGGCAGCCATTTAAAAGTTTAATCAATACACTAAAGTTGAAAACATGCAGGCACTGCAGTTGTTTGGATGTAATAAACATCAGAGGGAAACGGGAGGCTTGTACCCAGTCCATGTATCATAATGACAGGTATTTATGTTTAATGGACTAAATATTTTTTATTGGAAGAGAGCAAATGTCAGCTTAACTTTGTAAGCCCTGCATTCAACTTTCCTTTGAGGTTGGTGAGAGACGGCTGACATGTCATTGAAAATGAAATGTAAAAAACCAATTGAGACAAAGCGAGGAGAAGGAGCTGTTTTGCCGACAAGATGCTGCTTTAATGCTCTGCAACTATTCATTAAATAACATGTAAACTCTACCATTTCAAACATTGTAGTAAAACTGTTTACTAGGGCAGACTTTTAATGGTTATTAGGGAAAACAAGAGACAGTCACTGCCAAATATGCTTTTCTGGGAAGCATTTTATTTGAAAAGTCTTTTTCTGAGTTACAATTTCAGGAGATTTATAATTAGTGAGGGGTTTTCCCCCTTGTCTTTCTGAGACAGAGAAACAGAAAAATAACTTTTAGAACCAGAATCCAACAGGCCTCTTCCTTTGAACAGAATAATAGCTTTTATATTAGCTTTCCAAATGCTGAGATATTAATTGCACTTGAAGCCAATACATTTTAGAGCCATGTAAGTATAGGACTTACCCATCATTTGTATAAACAGAAGAGGGAAATTTCCCAAGGCTGCCAGATTTACCAGCAGTTACCAGGCCAGATGAAAGAGCTGTGTTGGTTTTATATTATTTTTCCCCGTAAAGGAACAATAGTATTATAGCATTAGGGCTTGCAAACATGCTGCCAAAAAAAAAAAAAAATCTCAACTCATCAAAAATAATTAGACAAAGGAAAATTATGTCCTAGTCATCTCTCCTGTGATCCACTGTTTTAGAGTCATAGAATCATGGGGTTGAAGGAACCTCAAAGGGGTTTTGTTTTATCCAAGCTCTTGCACAAATGCAGGATTCATTGCTCATAAATGAACCCAGATATCTGTCTAGCCTCTCCTTGAAAACCTGCATTGGGGGAAATTCCACATCTTCTCTCTAAGTGGTGTGTTCCTGTGTCCTACTGTTCTTCTAATTGAGAAGCTATTTCTGAGATTTGTTCTTAATTCATTTGCTGTAGCTTAAGACTTTTGTCTCTCATCCTGCTCTCTGTGGCAAGAAAGAACATTATTTTCCTTAGTCATTTTAATGGCAGCATTTCAAATATTTGGAAACTACTATTGTGTCATCCCCCTTTCCCTCCCACCCACCCTTTAATTTCTTTATCAATAAACTAAGCTTCTTGCATTCTGACCTGTTAATCAACTTTGTCACTCATATCAAGGTACTGTCTAGTTGCTTTATATATTTCTTAAAGTATCCCAAAACTGGAAACAGTACTGCTACCCAGCACCAAGACAAATGATACTATCATTTCCTGTATCTTGCATACAGTGTTTCTGTTAATGTGACTTCACGTTACAGGCATTTTTCGTGCAATAGCATTATACAGCTGACTCGTGTTGAATTTGTGATCCACCATAACATCTAAATCCTTCTCAGCAATCAAGCAGCCGAAGAGCTGGTGCTCTTCCATTCTGTATTTGTGCATTCATTTGTTTTTTTCCCCTTCCTATTTTAGCATCTTATAGGATCATAGGAAAGTAGAACTGGAAGGAACCTCACAAGTTCATCTAGTCCAGTCCCTTGCTCATGGCAGGGTCATCCCTGGCTAAACCATCCCATTCAAGTGTCTGCCCAACTTGATCTTTAAATAGTAGTTTAACATTCTGAAGTGAGTCTTAATTTAAGAGAGGAACTGTTGCTTAAAGAGGACTTTTGAGCCTAATGCAGAAATGATTATTTGAAGCCTTTATGCCTTTGCCTGTTATGCAGGTCAACAGATTAGATGGTGTCTTTTAGCTTTGCAGTCCATTAATTGATCGATAATTTATTTATTTTTCTTTAATCATTGTAAGACTCTGCTTTTCCTTCTGCTATATTTGCTTTCTTGAATTACATTATGTTCTCTACAGACCAGTCCTCCAGTTTATCAAGGTCCTTTTGCATCTGTCCTTCAAAATGTTTACAACTGATTCCAGCTTTGTCATCTGCAAAATTTGATCAGTATACTTTCTGTTCTTACATTTACATCATTAATAAAAATGTTAAACACTCCTGAACCCAGAGCACAGTCCTATGGAATCAGACTTGAAACCTCTTGCAAATCTGACATTGTTTTGTTAATAGTTTATTTGCTTGTGGTTATTCAGCCAATTATGCCATTCGATCTAGTCTACACTTCTCCAGTTTACTTGTGAGAATGGCATGTCAGTGCTGTGTCAATATCCTGACTAAAGTCCAGGTGTCTTATGTTTACTGAATTGCCATTACCCATCAAACTGATTACCATTTCAAAAAAAGAAATTGTGTTGGTTTGGTATGATTTGTTCTTTACAAATACATGTTGGCTCCTAGTAACTTCCTCCTCCAGATGTTTACAAATTGACAGTTTCATAATTTGCTCTAGTAATTTTCCAGGTATTAAAGTCATGCTGACCAGTCTGTAATTTCCCAGGTTCTCATTTTCCCTTGCTATTTCTTCTCTGGTTCCCTGGGAGTTTGCCTCATCTGTGACTTTGTGAATACCATATTTTCTAGCATACCAAAAGCCCCAGAATATAATACACATCTTGTTTTTGTAAGGCAGAATGAAGAAGAAAAGATGTTTCCAGGATTATGGCTGCATGGAGCAGGGATAGACCCTAGTCTACAGCTGACTCCCCCCGCCCCCCCTCCTTCTTACTCAGCTAAAGCTGAAATACTAGCTGTTCCTGAAGACTGTTCTCCATGGGTGGATTTCTGATCTTGAAAAGAGCTAAAGGATAGAAATATGAGGATAGAAACCAGAAACAGCTAGCAGACAGCAAAATTGTCCTAAGAAAGGTGTGTTTGAGTAGTAGAACTTCAAGACCATTAAAAAGGAGAAGTGATTGTTAACACTTCTGGAGCGAAGAACAATGAGCCATTAAGGAATAGATTCCTTCAGCTGCCTGAATACGAATACCATTGCTGCTGCACTGTGGATCAGGAATCAGAGCAGGGTGCTTCTATCCTGGGCAGAAAATCAGCTTCCCTGCTTAAAACATCAGTTTTGGGAGGCTGATTTTCTCATATGTTTCATGTGAAGAAATGCAATAGTATTGCTAGTGCTCCATGATTTATACAGTGAAAAGAGCCCCTGTACTTTGAGGGTGAATTCCATCAAGCCCTATGAAACTGAATTCATTCACATTAGTCAAAGGTTATCTGATACCTTGTTTACTTATCATAATCTACATCCCTTCTCTTTCTGTATTTAATTCTGCCAAAAGTACCTAGTTGCAGATACCTTTGTGCAAGGCAAAATAGACACAGAGTGACTCTTCTTTCTTTGTGTCTTCTCTATTGAACAGCAGACCCACATTTGTCTCCCATTTGTTGATCATCCTCCTTACTGGAATTTATCTTGGAGAGTCATATAGCACCTTTTGATAATATGATCTATGGAAGGGCTTCAGAAAAGGGGGATATTATCAAACCTCTGAATTGTTTGTTTCTTTGGAGACTGATGAATATGTGTTCTTTTGCAACCTCAACATCTCTACAGAATATTCCATCTTGTTAAATATTTGCTTTCTTCTTAATATTTTGTTTCCCAATTAAGTCATATCATTGTAAAACAAGATAAGGCAATGAACCACTAAAGGCAGGGTTGCTTGGCAGAGACCATAAGATTTGCGGCCCCTATTAAACATGTATAATGCATCTTAGAATCATTTTGATGCTTCAAGGGCATACACTATACACTACATAGTCTGCAGGGACCCATATGAGCACCACTTGCCCTATTGATCCTGCTCCTGATGTGGCTGGGATAGTCAGAATTTCACTTCCCTCTGGCTTTAACTTCCTACCCCTGCCCTTTGGGGTAGGGCAGCACAGCCGAGGGAGTCCATAGCCTGGGGCCTATGGCCCATGTTGTTGGTAGAGCAGTTTGTGGGGGCTGAGCAGCATGTGGCCCACAGGGTGTTTGGCCCCTGCCCACTCAGAAATTGGACAGCCCCGGATTAACAGATTTGGAGGAGGATGTGTTGTTTTGACAATAATCTCTCACTTCTCATGCTACCCAAAATAATTGTTTTGTTTGACAAATAGACAGTTTTATAGTGGGCCTTCTAGGTCTCCTCTGACATAAACTTCATCTATCTACTTCAGATAGGGTGCCATTAGATAGCCATCTGTTTTGGTTGTGAATGAAGCCAGCTCCAGCTAAATCAGATTGCAATCCTTCAAAATTATATAATGTCAGATGCAACTTCCAAGTAGCAAGGGAAATCGCTGTAGAAACATTTGAAAATGTTCTCTTCCTCTATTATTCACAGATATGAAGGAGGAATGAATTTAGGATTATGTTTAGATCCTCTATGAAGGCCAAGGAGCACTTGGCAGAGTGCAAAAAGTATCTCACCAAAGAGAACTTCATATTCCTTTAATCATGGGTTGACGTTGTAACACTACTGTCCCAGCATAACTTAGAGTGGCCTTTAGGCTTCAAGGTGCCAATAAAGCAGCTGGACATCTGGGCACAATGTGCACATTCCCTACAACTAACAGTTTGGGGAATTGTTTTTTTCTGCTGCATGCTGATGCAGATGCTCCTATGTTTGGTTACACCATTTTATGAGTTAGAATTTATTAGTAGTGCAATGAAAAGCAGCCGTACCATATCCCATTGAGTGTGGGCTAGTGTGTTGTTATCATAACTTACCTAGCTTACATAATAGGTTTGAGCTGATTTTTGAGGACCAGCAGTGAGCTTGTCTGAAATATACATGGTAGCTTATCAGATTCATAGGATCATAACATAGCAGGACTGGAAGGGATCTCATGAGGTCATCTAGTCCAGCCCCCAGCTCAAGGCAGGATCATCCCTGACTAAACCATCCCAGCCAAATGTCTGTCTAACTTGCTCTTGAACACTTCCAAGGATGGAGATTCCACAGCTTTTGTCAGTAGCCTGTTCTAATGCTTGACCACCCTCAGAGTGAGAAAGTTCCTCCTAATCTCTGACTTAAATGTCCCCTGCTAAAGCTTGAGGCCATTGTTCCTAGTCGTGTCCCATACAGCCACAGAGACAAGCCCATCTCCAACATCTCTGTAATCATGCTTCAGGGATTTGAAGACCGTTATCAAATCCCTACTCAGTCTTCTCTTCTCCAGACTAATAATCCTAGTTCTTCCAGCTTTTCCTCTAATTTTTCTGCCCAGGTCCTTAATCATTTTTGTTGCTCTATGCTGAACTCATCCCAAACTGTCTTCATCCTTCTTGAAGTGTGGTCCCAAAGCTGGACTTAGTTTTCCAAGTAATGGTAGTGAGGTACAGAAGATATCAAAGCAGTTGCATTGTGCAACTGAACTAAGTTGAATTTTATCTTAGATTTCTACTCACACTTCTTTCTCTGCTTCCAAGAGCCTGAAAAAAGTCCTTTTGTTGGTGTCCTAGAATGGTAGGTGACATCAAACAACAAGTTGATACTAAACTTATATAAGAAATTCTAGCAAGGGGCTTCAGATAAAATGTTTGATGTGGAGAAGGGGTAATGGAAATTTGGAACTCTCCTTATTAGACAGCATACTCCATTTGCAGTCTCCAGTAACAACAAAGCTATATCCTGCTGGAAAGTGTGAGCTCTCAGCATACTGTACGTTACTCGCACTTTAAAATATAAAATAATTAATTTCTTGGTTAGATCTCTTTGCCATTCATTGAAAGTATTCCAATTTACATTTCTGGAATAACAATTAGCTGGAATTTCTGGTATTTATATACCTTCATCATGTGCTCCGAAATTATAGGGAGATGTCTGTTATAGACTTCATGGACAATAAATAAGTAAAATCTTCCTGCTTTAGAAATAAATCTAATACTTTCTTTTTTTATTTAGCAAACAAATAAAAAGGCCAAATTCTAAAGCTTCAGTTTTGAAATGGGGCTAAACTTCATTGACAAAGAGTAGCTGCATGTCTGAAAAAAGTCTTCACATAATAAAATTATTAGTGATTAAGTATGCATTCCTGACATGTATGTCTATCAATCTACAGTTACGTGGGTGTGTATATGTATTTATGTACCACAGACTTGCACAACTGTCATGAAGGTTTACCAGTCCAGATGCACAAATCTATCTGCTCACACTTTACCTTAATAACTGATGATGATGAAAAAAATGAATGGTGCTTTATCTGTCCATCAAAAAAAAATATCCCAGGCAAGTAGCTGGATAGTTTTTTGCACAGGTGTATGAACTGCGCTTTTGTGTATTGATGCCTTAGGTTTTCCTATCGCACCACAGTACTGCAGCCTTGAATGTTTGTATGTATCATGCAGTCAAAACTGGCTATAATATTATTTTGCTAACTAAATAATAAAAGCGCTCTAAGTGGAATACTACCTAGTTAATCTAAAATTGCTTGTCTCCAAATAAAAATCGAGATAGGAAATTGATTCACCCTGATCTGGAGAGATATCTGTCCCTCTGCCACGTTCCTGGTGAATTCCTGAAAAATATGACTAGGATGTTAAGAAGTGAAAGCAGCTTGAGAATTATGTCAGTCACAGGCTTCTTGAGCTAGGACCTGCATTCCTGACAGCTAATCAAAAATCAAGTAACTTTTGGTTCTGATTCTGTATAATGAGCAGATGACAAAAAGGGGATTTCTTGTACATTACCCTGCAGATGTAACTCTGCTGTCTGCCAAGTTATTCTGCATTTTATTTTGATGAAGAGAGAGCATTAGAGAGCAAAAATCTTTTCATCAAAAAGCTTAGCAGGAAAGAAAAAAGTCTGAAGACAATGTCATGTATTGGTGGTTATTTGTGATAGTTAAAAGAATTATCTGAAAACAAAGACGCTTTTTACAAAGAATCTAAAACACAAAAGCTTTAATAACATTTACATCTGTGTATCATCTATGTCTCCCAATGCAAGTCATGAATAACACATAAACTAGAGCATATAAGGAGCAGAAGTGCTAGCACATCATTTAAAATCCAGCACACCCCATCGTCAGTGGAATCAAA
>NW_005841852.1:4881619-4905585 GCF_000455745.1 Alligator sinensis
TGGTTCCAGTTGATAGACACACAATGAAGTCATTGAAAATGAAAACATATTAATTATGTTCCTTAAGGTTAAGATAGTAATGGCTGAATTTGCTAATCCTAGCATAACGTTAATGCTCAAAGCTCAGGAAGGAAAAGTGTGTAACGTTTCAAAAAATGTGGAAATTGCACCATTTCAAATTCATTTAATCCTGCATTTGCCACTCAGTCATGATCAACTCCACAGCATAGGGGGTAGCACAAGACAAAACCAGGGAGAATTATCAACAAAAAGATGTTCTTCATCCAAACAAGTGACTCGCACTACATGAGCTAATTGTAAAAATAGACCATTTCTAAAATGCAGCTGTTATGCGCTTAAGCAAAACCTGCTGTGAGAAGTGCTTTGTAGGACACCTCTGCTAACACAGACACAGAGAAAGACCTTCAATAAAGGAATCCAAAGCGCAGTGTTTAAGGGAAATCTTTTGTTTTTCAGAAGTTGGTGCTGAGCTGATTGCAGGATGTGATCTTAGCTTGTCATTCTGACATAGGTTTCCTAGTCCTTAAATGTCTTTCTGTTTTCATTTTATTTTCTCTTGTACTAAATCAAAACATCAGAGGGTGGGGGTAGATCAGAGAAAGGGAAAGTGTGTGTGCGTGCGTGTGTGTGTGTGGAGTGGGAGAAACTCAGGTTGTGTGATGGAAAATGATAGGTGTCAGAGAATCCCAGCTAGTTCTTTTGCGGTCATTTTCTTTGTATGACAACCTTTTTGTTTGTCCCTCTGGGAATTAGAGATCATTCATGTAGCAGTTAATTTTAGATGTGTTTTCATGTTCTTCCCCTTTCTCCTCTTTCACTCTTTCTGCCCCAAATCCTCATCCATACATCTCTGCCACAAGTCTATTGCACCTGGATTTCTAACTATATTAAATCCTTTGTGTTGGTGTGTTTTGAACCCGTCTGATCCTTAACTGTTTTATGCTAAATCCCAAATCTTCCCAACAGCAAGGGGTTAATTGTCTTCTTTTGATGCACTTTAAAATTTTCAGCTTCCAGGAATAGTGTTTCAGTGAGAGTTAAGTGTAATTGCTAAATAATACAGGCACTTTGTCTTATTTTAAATGAGTAATACTTAAGTTGTTACTGATGCTACTGCTTGTGTGTAAACTGGGGCTATTCCTCTACTGTTCTTGATGGTGTCACAGATATAGGTGTTTGCAAATCCAAGCTTTTGGGCTTTAAATGTTGTTCCACATCTCCTGTTCCTAATACACTACAGATTATGTATAATTGATGACTTGCATTTACAGACATGGGTACTATACAGATGTAAATGTTATTATAGCTTTTATATTTTATGTTCTCCCTGAAAGATAATTTTGTCTTTGAATAATATTCCTGTTCAGATTTTGGGGGGTTTATCTTTAAAAAAAATATGAAATGGATATTGCATATCGTATATTTCTTAAAAGTAATTTGGAATTTTAGGGTATGGGATTGGTGGTGACTGATACACTGCCTGGATGAGATATATCCCTTTGAAAATAACAGCGCCAGTACATGCCTGCATCTGTCTAACCTCATAATTCACTTTCACATTGGGTTATGGATGTCTGCATTCAGTGAGTCTATCTTCCCTTTAGGTATTATTTCAGCCCTTTGAGATAATAAGGAAAGTTTAATTGCGTTGTTAATTGATTTTTTGCACAACATTATTACCTTGATTGATTGCAGAGTTGATGAAAATGTTAGACACAGGCAGTGTAAAGTATCAGCCCAGTAAGGAGTGGGAGCCTTGTGGAGAATAGATAACCTTGATGTTAAGAGCTATATCCTTCAGATATGTCTTCCCTTGACATATTGATGGCCCTTGAAAAGGCAAAAGCTGATTGTATGCAGAATGCAATCATTAAACCCACTTCAGCTTGCTGTTGATTAATTTGTTTTTTCCTGAAGGATCTAGTTAAAGAGAAGGCCTCACTAGTATCAACAGCAGCCATTTTCCAGGCTTCAGATTATTCTTAACCCTCTCCTACAAGAAAGAAAAATGATACTGTCTTCTTTTAGACAAGAAAATTGTCTGAAAACATTTGGTCCAGCTGCAATTTAAGGATTACAATACATGCTATACCTTGTTAACTATCTGCTTCCCCTTTCTCCCGCCTCTACAGTATGTGGCTTCCATGCAGCCACTGCAAATAAAATGTCACATCTGATGATTAGTTAGAAAGGCCAGTGCATATTCTCAGCAGATTTGCCAGCAGGGGTGTCAAGCTGGTTTAGCCATTGCTGCCCTAAAAACTGAAATTCTTCAGTAAAGCCAGCTACTCACTGGCAGTTCCTCTGAAAGGGCTGCTCCAGAGATTCAATGCAGAAATGTAATCGGTTAAACTTTCTGCACCCAAAGACCCTTTTTTGAGAATTGTAGTAGTTTTGGTTACAGCAGCTGCATGATGCTCCTGATGGGAGAGGGTGTTTTGGAGGTCAGTGCAGCTTAATGATGCCCCTGCTCCTGCTTGCACCTGCAGAACAGATACTAGTCTAACGTAACTCTCGGTTTGACAACAGCACTCTTGTGCACTGCAGTCTTGGAAGTTTAACAGAACAACATAGTGTGTGATCAGCTTTGTCCTTGCTACTAGGTACAGCTGTGAATTGACATGGTGGGATTTTTTTCTTAACTCATCCTTGGCTGCCCTCAACCCCTCTTGCACTTCCTACTTCGACTTATGTGCAGTGACACCTGCTACTAGAGAAAGCCATGATGTGTAATCTTCATTGCTGAAATGGCCTTCCAATGCCAGATGGCATTTCATTGGCAAAAGCTGTTCAGTGGGTTGAGGCACTGTTTTCCCCTTCAGTGTTTCCTTTTTTTTTTTAAGCAAATGACCCAGGACATGTAAAACATTTATATTCACCCTTAACTGTGCAACCCAGTGTCTTGAAGACTGAGTGCCTTGGAAGTTCTGTCCTTCAATTAACCATTTAATGGATATTTAGTAAGGTAGCAGGTACCATGTTATTGCTTCCTGTTTGACTTGGTAATGTCCTAGACAGTCACTGTTAATTTGTGTTTGTGAGTGATACTGTGATCAACGTTGTTTGATTGTTTGGCCAGATGTGTTTTATTAGGTCCAATGTGCACATTTGCCAGTTGGCTCCATTTTAATATGGAGACATGTTAACTTACGACATAGTAGAGTCTGACAAATTTGAACCAGCCAAATAAGTGAGTAATATTTCAAGCTGTCAAAGCGAGTGAATACTGATTAACTGACACACTCCAAAAGCTCTCACCAATATCACTGCTCCAGTGGAAAATGTTTACTAAGCGTAATATTTGTTAGAAAGTCTTCAGTGCTTTGACTAAACTTTAATGTGTCTGACCCTAATGGAGGGGTTTTAATGTGCCTCACTCAAGTTGTTTCCCTTAGCCTCCTATCTTTTATCTTCAGGAAAAGCTTCCATTGAAGCTAGAAGTGCTCTTGTAAACTACATTGTGCTGTCCATTGTGATTTAACCTTCAGCCTCTCTCTCATTAGCTTGTTTTTAAAAGGAGGTAGAGGGAGGGGGAAGAAAGGTAAAGATAGGAAACAATGACCATGTTTTAGCACTCTGCACTGGAGTCCCTTAGTGTTTGGGAATTGGGTTATGAGCCCTTTGCAGAAACAAATCGTGGTGTATAGTCTGTAATGCATTGCTTGTTTCAATTAGTGACATACCCAGACTAAGACAATGACCTGAACACCTGTAGAACTTTCAGAGACTTTGCATCCAGATGGATTTCCAATTTCACTTGGGCCACACTTCATCTGGGAAAAACGAGTCAGATGGGAAGCATTTGTTACTTCAATCCCGTGAAATCTGGATGCCTCCTGAAATGTGATAAATACCTTCAACTCCCACTGGGAGTCAAAAGTGCCTTGAGGTATCAGTTATTTAAGGAGGGTTACTTTATGTTAGGAGGAATCACGTCTATTCTGCTATTGACAATTCGGTAAATATTCCTTTTGTTTCTGATGAAGGGCTTATGGAACGGAAAGAGTCATAGGATCCAAAGGCAGCTCCCCTACCTGATCATCACAGCATCAGAATATGACAGCAGCTCTGTTCTACTATGCTCTTTAATTTTATTTTAGAGAGTTTCTTTCCCAGCTTCAAAAATAAAAAGCAACTTGTCTTTATTTCAGATGACTCCCATGAGAAATTTCAATCCAGTCAAGCCAGACTGAATTGTGGATGATTTTTTTGTTTTGTTTTATTTAACGTGAGCTTCTCCAACAGGAACACATCCGAGATCCAAATGCAAGTTTCACTCATAAGATGAGCCAAATTCATGTCTAAACTCTCCAGAAGGGCCCTGCTGCTCAAATTTGTTCACGTAAGAATTTGTAATTTTATTGGAATGCTTGCAGACTTTCCGAATAATTATTCCAAAAGTTTGCTTTCTGTCCCATAAATCATGGTACATTTGTTTAATCCTGTTGGAGTTGCTGAAAGAGATTACTTTCCTCTTTTCCCTTTTACTACAAATGCAATCTACACATTCCTAAAGTTTGTAAAGTATAGTATAATTGTATTCACCCTCTGTTTCCTTAATGGCTCTAGTGTTTTTATGGTTTAATTCTATTGCTGATTTTAATGTAAGTGTTGTTAGTAGAGTGTAATCCAAAATGTAGACCAGCCCAGAGAAATGCCATTTTTGCATATGTTAGTCAAATCAACTGAGAGTCTTCTAAGATAATATTGTAAGTGTATACTGAGCAGCTGAACTTTAATATTCAGTAAGGATCAGATTATACAACCTCTTGGTCAACCATTCTGCATATATTAAAAATATCTCTTATGTTACCCTAATGATCATACTGCTGCTTTATTCAAAGTAAGAGAAACACAGTTCACAACTATCCTAGAATGTGTTTTGTGTATGTTTAAGACAAACCCTGAAATATTTTTTTTCTTCTAGCTTTCTTCTTTTAATAACAACTTTCAGCCCCAGCTGTGCTGGGAGCTCTGAAGTGTGGACACACACATGGTCCCCCCATGAAACATTTGGAGCTTTTTGTTCAGATGAATAAATAGTGACATCTTTTTGTAGCTATCCATATACTCAGATCGATGCTCACTGTGGTTAGTTCACCAGAAGTCAGGCTTCTGGGAGAAAGGTTGAAAGCGGGGATTGCATAAATATAAGCTTTGATCATTACGGACATAACGTTGGCTGCAAAACTAACGAACAGTATTGCTTTAATTGTCATATCAGAATATTTAGTTTGCTGTTTTAGCTGTTTTATTATACAAATGCATGCTGCCCTCTAGTGGTGATGCCCTCAACTTTGAACTGACTAAAAAGGACCTAACACAAAGGAGTTTGCTTGCTTGTTTTGGGGGCAGTGGCTATTGCTAAAAACTGTGGACTCTTTAGTGCAATTTGGAGTACTCAACAGTTTAAATATAGCAATTTAGCTTTTGTGACTTCAGTGTAGAAATGGATAGTGAAGATGTTTAATAAATTCTTCCTGATTTGTATGTGATCCTTACATGATCTTTGAAATTTGTCCCATCTTTTATCCACTCAACTATTTTTAGAATACATCTCAAAAAAACGAGGCACATGAAATATAAAACAGCCTTTTAAATCCACAGTTTTCACCTTATGAAGTTATCCAAGTTTATGTATTCAAGTGTCTATTCATTCATGAAAGTTAGGCTGTGGATAAACTAATACCTATATATTCAGTGTTTTCTGGCTCTGATAAATAACTGAAATGACAGCTGTGTCCTTGATTCTTTTCCTAAATCCTTAATCCATTGTTTTTTGATCCTAAAATATTCAACAGGAAATATTTTGTCATGAGCTTTAGTTTCATTCCATCCACAGAATTGTTTGAAATCATGCTGTTAAAAAACACAAACCAACAAAAGAAAAATAGGAGGTTCTTTTGCCTCCCCCACTCCTTAATTTTCATAGGAAAACAGTCCAACATATTGTAATCATCACCATAAAAGTAAGTGTGGAACTGTACCTGAGAAGTCACAGAGCAAAAATGTAGGGCCTTATAATGTGACTGTACTACCCAGGACAGTACAAAACTGGTTAATGATTTAAAGTAATATCCTCTAGATGCTCCTATTTTAGCCAGCAGTAGAGGATCTGTAGACAGCACATGCCCAGATCAAAGCTGATCATGTCAATGTCATTCAAGGAGGGAGAGAGAGACTCCTTTTTTCCTTTCTTTCTTTCCCCCCTTTTTTTTTAAACAAAGTATGACATCTAAGGAACAGTGTGTTGATTGTTCCACTGCCAGGATACGCATAATGGAAACATTAGCTCCAAGATAACTTTTAATCTGTCAGCCTAATGGATCCTTAATGTGTAGAGGGCTTTAAATGTATGTCAGCCAGGGCTGTATAAAGTAATATAGTTTGTGGCCTGAATGGATCTAGATGACTCTGCACCATGACACAATATGGTTTATTATTATCAGCTCATCAGCTTATTCCCACGGACTTGGACAAGCTTCTCAATTTTCCAGTAACAGATTATGTGAGAAAAAGCTTGCAGTGCATTTTTCCCCTTTCCTCTTCTTTTAAATTACAAGTTTCATCCCCAGCTGCACTGGGAGCCCTGAAGTGTATTTACAGCAGGCTGCACTTTATCACACATCAGCTTGACTGCTAGTTTACACAGAACATTTATGCAGCTCCCTTGGCCTGGGATGCAAACTTCACATCTTTGTATTCCTATCACCTTCATTGCAATTTTTTCCAACATCCTCTCCCTGTTGACTTCTTTCCTTTCCCCCTGCCTCCTCCCTTCTTTTTCTTCTTAAAACCAGGCTGGCGAGACTTGACATGTCGCAGTACTTGTCTGTGCAAGATAGTTGCACTAATTTCATGTCCTTGTTTGCTTTTTTTGCTTCTCTATTTGATGGTTAGGCACATAATGCCAGTGGTATTGCCATGGACTGAGCATGGATTTGAATAAGCTAATCAACCTGAAAGGCTACATCATGTCCAATGCTGTCCAGGCATTTGGGAGGAAAGAATCATCCCTTTCTTGGCACTGGAGTTTGGGGGTGGGGGATTATCTCAAGAGAGTCCTTGCACTGTCCTAAATACAAAGGCTGGGTTATGCCAGCACTGTTGGTCATAGCTGAAAGCAAGTGGGGAGGGAGGATGAGGAGGTAGAACTGTACCCTTATACGTCCAGCAACTTTCTGCTCAGCAGATCTGCTCCTCTTCAGGAAGTGCTGCAATCATCTTCATTCCTCCTCTTTCATGGGTTGCTCACTCTTTCTGTTTTGTGCCTATTACTGTGATATTTGAATACTTGCTCAAAGCTTGGTGTAGATCAGGGTGTCAGACTGACCTCTCCTAGAGAGCTAGATCTGGAAATGGCAGTGGGGTGAATGGGGGAGTGGGCGTGAAGGTCCTGGGAAATGATTTTGCTGCCACTCACTGTTCCCCTGTCAATACAAGTCCTGAATGTGGAACTGTACTTGGGATTTTGACAGTGGGCCCCACCCTTGAATTCCCAGCTGCCCTGGGAGCCTGCAGACCAGACCACATGGCTCTGTGGCCTGGATCCAACCCACAGGTGGTATGTTTGACACCAAAGGAGTAGATTAATGCTTCCTGCAGTGCAATTAGGTATACCCCATTACTTTTACTTACATTTGTATCCTCTTAAAAATTAAATTAAATTAAAAGGTTATGGGTTTATTAATGCATAATGTTAGATGAGTTAATATTTTTGTATCTGTTCTTTGAACATTTTGATAGCACTTTCTGATATCATCTTAGTTTGTAATGACATTTTGCACTTGTTATTGCAAGCCTTTATAAGTCAGTCCTTATACATGTATTCTTAGAGCTGTTTGCCATCACATACAGTGACTTCTGTTGGAGAAGGCAAAAGTGAGAACAGCCTAACTTGAAGCTACGCTCTGAGTGGAAGTTGCTAAAATCGGAACCTGTTTCTTATTATTAGTATAGGCAACCCTCGCCATTCATGGGGGACACGTTCTTGTATCCTCCGCGAATGGCAAAATCCACAAATAAGGTACTGCATTCATGAACACAGTGCCTCCGGCAGCTGTGGGGGGCGGGGGCATGGCTCTGGTGGTGATGGTGGCAGTGTGGAGGCAGCAGCAGCGGGACCCTGGTGGCAGTAAGTGCAGAGCTCCCGAGGAGCTCCTGTAAGTATATAAAGTATATTTAAAATGCGGGTTCATCATTCACGAATATTTGAAGTAGCGAATGCCAAACCCACGAATAGCAAGGGTTTCCTGTATTGTGCTGGTAGGAGATGGTTATCACTCAGGAACAAGGTTTCATTGAACAAAGGACCACTCATATATATTGGAGGATTCTGTTCCTCCCTTCCTAGTGCTTACAATCAAAGAAGACAAATCTGATGTAAAAAATATACAAGAAAGTAACGTAAATGAGTGGACCTGGGAATTGGCTCACGACTCATTCATTTCTCAAGATTTTGGGGTATTACTAGAAAAGAAAAAATGAACTCAGAATTCAGTTGAAATGGACAAAGGAAAGAAGAAAAGGAGAAGATAAAGTTTGTAATATGCTGGAGGATGGTAGTCCTTACTGCTATGGGGACTGAGGCTTCTAGGGTTTGGGGCTTTCATATTCCACCAGTGAGGGTTTTGGCACTAAGTATCAGTGTACAGTGGAGACCTAGTGCCTCAGGGTTGTTTCTGGGGGATCCGGTGAGAAGCAAAGGATTCTCCTCTGCTGATCTTAGTCCAGTAGACAACGGGAACAGAATTGAGGGAAAGGATGGGTATACTTAAGATTAACTTCTTTTTGTGTCATTTTCTGCTACTTGAAGTCTTTGTCCAAGTCATTGTCCAGTCTATCAGTCAGGTTCTGCAGTTATGAATAAATTCTAGTAGCTTCTGATTTCTGTTACAACCTTCATTATCAACTCGGCCACATTCCTAAACCGGTCAGAGTTAGGTGCTTTCTGAGTAGCAAGTGGTAGTCAACAGCTCCCTGCCTCTCAGGCTGTAAATACAGCATTGCTTTGTCTTGGGCAAAGCTATTTTTTCCTGTGACAAAGTGTGATTGGTCAGACATCCTTGTCTCTTGTCCCAGGACAAACCCTAAAAAGATAGCATTTCTTATTCCATTAATCTAACAGTTAATCTTGGGACATCATGGCTGTCCTGAGATTTGCATCAGTGAATCAATGGCAAAAGCAGCAGTGCATTCAGCTGCTCACGAAAAACCAATTGGAAGGGTGACGTGTACAGGTTTCCCTCGCTTTATGCAGGTTCTGTATGTGCGAATTCACTATTATGCGATGACCCATTTTATAATAAAAATTCATTGTATGTGAGGTAAATTCAGTCTTATGCAATCAGTGTGGTAGAAGCCCGCAGTCAGCTGTTTTGTGTGGTGCATTGTGGGAGTGACATGCACCAAAATATAGTCTTCTGTGTGGATCTGCGCTCCTTGCTCATTGTCTGCAGCATGTGTTTCTGTAGTTGCCATCCACATTATGATAGTGCCCTGTGCTTGCATATACTGTCTGATGTTGATGAGTACCAAAATTGTCTTGTAAAAGTGGTAGAAATGGGTCTCGGGGTCAGTACAGTCGAGGTCTTGGAATGTATCCCTATTTGTTACATTGTAAAGTGGGTTCCCTTTATGTGAATGTGAGTTATGCGCTGCTTTCTAGGAACACTTGTACAGCATAAAGCGAGGGAAACCTGCATGCATGTCAGTCCCAGAACCTTTCTGTTCCAGGACAAATGCAAGCACAACTGGTTCCAGGACAAATACAATGTCTGTTCCTAGCCTCAGAAAATCAGTATGTTCTGCAACAAAATAACTCCAGTCTCTTTCTCATATGACAGTAGCCCATGGTTTTACATTTCTTTAAACATTGCATTTAGCAGCAGCTTTGAATTTCCCCATTTTAGAAATGGATAGGTGAAGTGACACATCCAAGGCCACTGGGCAAGTTGCAGACAGATACAAAGCTAGTTTCTTCCTTTAACTGCTCAAACCATTTGCATTGTCCCAAAATCTTGGATGCTTACCTACTGAAGTGCCTCTCCCTCCTCCAGTGTTAACTATCATAGCTCTTTCTTGAGAGTTTTTTTCCCTTCCCTCTGCAGTTCTCAACTTCCTTTCTCCAGAAAACTCTTTCTTCCTTCCATTAAAGCCTGTGCTTGAGTCCAAATTTTTCTTCTGTATTTTCTTTTTTTAACCATGTTAGATAGTTAACATTAATTCCCCATGTGCTGTGAGGCATCCAATGGATCTGTACTGCGGAAAATGGTCAGGGAATGGGCTGAACTTCAAGATGATTCTTTGGGGGATTTATTTATGTATTTTAGAATAACTGCATGGCCCATTTCTACTAACTTGTGTCAGGAGTGATTTATTAAGCTTCTCAAAGCAAATACTTTGAAGCTGTACATTTGGGGATTTCCACACTTTTTAAAAACATTTGGTTGTTCTAATGTTCTTAATGCTGATTTAAAAATAAATAGTTCAGGAACAATTAGAGATTTATTTTGAACTAAAATAAGTATGGATACCTTAATATAATAATAAAAGCATTTGATTTGGCCAAAAAGCCAGGATAACCAAAATCTACTGAAAGTCAATGAGACTTAGTCTCCTAAGTGCTGGATTTTTAAAGGCATATACATTATAAGTTAATATAGGCATTTGACGTAACAGTCAAAACAAAACTTTTCAGCCTTATTGAGATGACATTTTTTGAATTTTTATTATATGGGGAAAATTGAATTTTTGACTTTGTTCCAATTTAGAATGAAAAAAAAAAAAAACCCCTTGCAATTCTTGAGGAAAAGGAATTTACAAATTATACTGTTTACTGTTTACCACCACTGTTTACCACACTGAGACACAAGCACCCTTTTTGATGTAACGTGGCAGTTGTTTAATGGTAAAGTTCTACAAGTGAAAGCTATACAACAGTATAATAGAACAGTGTACAAGAAATAAAGATTGATCTAACACAAACTCAAAGGGCAGAGTTTAAGTTGTGTTCTCAGCATAAAATTAGCTTGGGGTTTGGCTACAACATCAAGTCTGCTACAGTGTGCTATGGGATTTGACTATGAGCAGCTAGGACCTCTGTTTAGGATCCATCTGCAAGGCATACATGGTAATGGAGTACTTTACGACTTTCTGTTTACTTATACATCAATAATGTAAGTAAATTTATTTTTGGCACACATTTAAAAGGGAAAAATTAACCATTTCACATGTATCACAATTATTCACATATAGCACCTTTCACAAAATTATTAAATCCATTAGGCATTAGGAAAAATAAACAAGCGGGACTTTGGTGCTAACAAATGGTTTATACTGGGGGGCACTGTATAGATGCAGTGAAACATCAGGGAATAACCTGAAGGCAAATGTTTTGGCTTTAAGTAAAATAAAGAATGACTTTTTTCAGTGAATGGAGCACTTGTTCATGGAATCATAGAAATTTAGGGTTGGAAGGGACCTCAGGGTGGACCTCATCTAGTCCAACTCCCTGCTTAAAGCAGGACCATTCCCACCTAGATCATTCCAGCCAGGGCTTTGTCAAGCCAGATCTTAAAAACCTCCAAGGATGGAGATTCCACCACCTCTCTAGGTAACTTGTTCCAGCGCTTCACCACCCTTCTAATGACAGAGTCTTTCCTAATATCCAACCTAAATTTCCCTTGCTGAAGTCTGAGACCATTGTTCAAGTTCTGTCATCTGCCAACACTGAGAACGGTCCAGCTCCATCCTTTTTTAAACCACCCTTCAGGTAGTTGAAGGCTACTATCAGATCTTCTCTCAGTCTTCTCTTCTCCAAAGTTTTGTTATAGTTTTATAATGGTCAGATTGCATTATCACCCTCAAATACAGCTACCCCAGTGAGGGGAATATCCTACATACCCTAGGATTACCACCCAACAGTAGCAAAAAAAGAAAAGGAAAGAAAGTTAATCTCCATCCTTATTTTTGTCCCAGCCCTTTCTGTTGAGACTGACAACAATGGTGCCAGCTGTGATGCTTGAGGAGGGTTTTTATGTGATGTGGAGCACTTCTTATTCAGGAAAAATTTCAGCAAGTTATGCAATGGTACCAAAATATAACCAGATAGTAATAACTTAAAACTAACTCAGGTTGAATTTGAAATGATGACCTGGACACTCATTGTTTAGTTTTGCAATACAAAGTCTTTGTACTGTCTGGTTCCCATCAAAAACACCATAAGGAGTACAAGAGTATTTTAGTATAGAAAAGGGGCTTGAGGAGTGACTGCACAATAGCTTCTTGCTACACACACCCAATTTAAAAGGAGTGAACATGACGAGCAATTTTTCACATGTGTTAGTATGCGTGTATGTGTTAATTTATTTATTGGGATAATTGGGTTTTCCCCCAGCTAAGGAAAAGCCTGTGTTGCTGACATTACAATGTGTTTGTGAAGAAAGACTGATACAGCAACACACACAAGCAACTGCAAGGTCATTACTTACCAAGCATAATTAGAACATCCATTCTGAAAGGGGGAAGCATTTAAAAGATAAAGGGTGTATTTAAAAATGATTCTTCCCAATGCAGTTTTTTGATAATTATAGTTTTAACAGCTTATGGTGATGGTGGAAGTGGCTATTTAAGAAAAATTAGGAGGCTCATTCAGGGGAAGATGATCCCTCAAGAGACCTCATGCTGTAATTTTTCAAGAACCCTGAGCAGAAAGCTCATTCCAAATGCTGCGTGTCATTCTGATGCATCTGGAGTAAGCATGGCTTTCTTATGATCAATGCATAGTTTTTAAATTAAAAACACCATAAACATGTTGCCCCCTTACCCTCTTTCCTACGTGTGTGTGTGTGTGTGCGCGCGCATGCGCACACACACACACACACGCATACGTACGTCTGTAGAGCTGCAAAGAAATGAACACGTTGTAGATATGCAATGGGAATCTGGCTTCTACTGAGTCAGACACAGTAGGTATCCTAAATCTATGTATGGCATATCGTAGCATCAAAACTCTTACTGCAGCAGATAAACCCTTTATAATTTTCACAGTTTTGTGCAGTTGCCAGGGGGAGGTGGGAAGACAAGAAAAGGAAGAAAGAAAACAAAACAGTCACCTCATTTAATTTATGACCAAGCCTATTGTTTTACAAATAACCTTCATGATAAATAAAGTCTCATGGCAACATTTTCAACTGTGCTTTTATCAAGGCTCTCTGAGCAGTGTGTGTAATACGCCTGGCAATTGAATCACAGCTGTGTGCCTTGGTAGGGAATCTCTTTGGAGACAACACTTCCTTAATTTAAACAATTGTAGGCTGCAGGAGTTCAAAAATTTCAGCTGACTTTAACTGTCACTAGCCCAAGCACCTTTATCCCCAGGCGAGCAGCAGCAGCTGGATTTCATTTCCTGCTGCCAGACTGTCCGACATCTTTGCTGAACATCCCAGGAACTGAGCGTCTTTACTTTAAGGATTTTATTCAAGGTGACAGCTCCTCACACTTTAGCGTTCAGATCACCTCAAGTAGCTGAGATATCAGTGAAAATGAGAGCACTTCTACAGCAAACTCCAAATTTAGATTGACTGAGGTTATCCTTAGGCCTCTAGACCCAACCTCCATGACAGAACAGGCCTGCCAGTAACTTTAAAACTACAGTGGAGTTTGTAATGATGTCTGGGGAGAAATATTCTGCAGGAGCAGTGGAGAATACTATAAGTGATAGGAAATGATGTCAGATTTAGTTAGGGCTGGAGACAGTGTTAGAATATACTTGGCATAATATGGCACCGGTATCTCTGTCAGCATCTCTGTTTTCTGTCACCGCGCACAATTCTAGGCCTGTCTATAGTCCTGACAGTGTCTTTTCAGATCAGGTTATTGCCAACTTGGAGACTCGCTCAGCACAGTGCCATACAGCCCCCTTTGTTTGAAGTCTGCCCTTTTGTCATTAATGCACTTGATGTCTATTTAAATCTGATGGTGAATGCAGTATCTGTTTTCCTGTCAAGAGATCATTGACAATATTAATACCTCATGTCCTTGCCTCGTTTTCTAAGCGCTGACACCTAGCTGCAGTCTCCAGTATTCATCAAACAGCATTCTCTCACCAGGGTCTCTATAAACAGTCTTGCTTCCAGTCCTTAAGAAATGCGGCAAACCTCAAATAAGACTTTTATCAATGCCAGTGGAAAAAAAGGAGTCTGAAATATATCATTAGTAAAACGTTCAAATCCTTTGAATTTAGAGCTCTAAATCTAGAAGCCCATCCACCCTTGTTACCAATCTAATGTCATCTATGTTTTTGCATGTAGTAGTGTTGCTTTAGGAGACATAAGCTTGCTTTTTACCTTCTATTTATGACTGACAATTGCATTCCTAAAATATGGAAGTTGATCCAGTGGTCAGTGAGGTTGCCAATGCTCTCTCCAAGCCTTCTGTAGAGTTGAGTTAGATAGGGACTTAGCATAGCACCATCTAGTCCCCTTTTGTGTTTTCTTAAGAGGAATGTTTTTCACAGCAAATGACAGGCCTATCCATTTCCTTTCATAGGAATGTATTACTACCCTGATTTTTAAAAAAGAGAGAAGGAGAGAAATTGGGGATACATTAATCTGGCACAGCCCCATGCCCTCTAGTTTCAGTTACTTTTTTTACCTATGTTATTATATTGCTACAGTACATGCAAATTATACATAGCACAATTAACAATGCAGAATGTAGGTAAGCACAGCTTTTAAGGTTCCCATTTGTTCAGGTAGGGTGTGAAAATATAAAACTGTGCAATAAACAGAGAATATACTTTGCTCAGGCTTTGCGCTATATATAAAGGAGTATTTGTTTCCTTTGGGTTGGATTGTGGTTGTCCTTTTGTATGTGAGCTAGATACTACAGGGATGATCATTTTCAAAACACACCAAGATAGCAGGAGGCAAAAAGATCTTGCACCTACCAAAACTGCAGAGGAGACAACTGTAATTTGACTTCCTGAGCTTGGAGGGGCAAAGGGAGACATTGCTAGTATCTGACATAATCGCTCCCCCTTGGCTCCCTGCATTTCAGCTGTCACCACCTGGCAGGTAGCGCAAAGGAGCAACTTTGGTATGGTAGTTGTACGGTACGGTAGCAAGTTGTATTAGTGAATATGTTTTATCCTGCATCCAAGATGCATTATAGCTTTTATAGCTATTATCCCTTCTTCCACCCATACTAAAGACTGTGGATCTTTTCCCGTTAAGCAATGTTCTGACTCAATGCAGCTTATATTTAGAAAATATTGGGGGGGGTTCACTTCATTGTATGCATCCATCCATTGCAGTTTCACAACATTCTTTTTTCTTTTGTACTATCATTTGGAGAATTGGTTGTGAATACAGTTTTGGGGAAGCAGTAGAACATTAGGACAGATGGGAGGTCCTAGATTGTAGACCCATTCTGTCAATGACTAGTCTTCTAGCCTTTGGCAGATCACTAGACTTCTCTGCCTCTGCAAAGTGAGGATAATGCTAATTGCTTACATTACAGTGTTATTGCAAGCGTGACTTTGTGGACGTCTGAGCAGAGCTTTTCACTAGTTTGATGGCAAGCTGATTAATAGTAATTTGCTATCATTTGATTAACACCTGTAAAACTATGAGACTTTAAAAGATTTATCTTCATATTATGTTTTTTGGGCGGGGGGGTAACAAGCTACAAAATTACAACACTATCTGAGAATCTATCTTTAGTCAGACTCCACAAACAGTACAGAAATAATTTAAAACACAGTATACAGGCAGTCAAGTGTATTGCTTATATACCAGATCGTGAAAACACTTGTATATGTGTGTGTAACAGGATGCATCATGCAGATACTCAGATGTGTGTTTGCAAAGCTGACCACACAGTCATTAATTAGAACAGTAAAATATAAAATACTTCAAATTAACATACTTTGTTTTCAGCAGACAGCGAGAGAGAGAGAGAGAGAGCTGTTCCCCCCTGTAGTTTAATCCTCCTCCCTACAACACCTTAGTAATACGCTTCTATTACATACTGTGTTAATTGCTGACCTTAATCTAATTTGTTTTCTTGTCGCTGTAGGTGTTCTAGGAAAATGTCGCTACGTTTACTATGGGAAGCATTCAGAAGGCAACAGATTCATCCGAGATGACCAGCTCTAAAATGCAACACCATTCTGTGCCACTTCAAACTATCCACACTAATGCACACAAAAAGCACAAATTGCATCTGCATTTTAAGCATGCAACTAAAGTCCTCCAGTACCTTCTGCTGACTTTGCCAAGCCTGTCAAGATCATCCTTCTGTCTTAGTTTGAGTAGTCACATAGAGATTGACATGATTGCCTTTAAGCAGGTCCCATCCACCAGTGTGACAGACAGCTGCAGCCAAGCACCAGGCCTGACAGGATGAACACCATGATGGATTGCCTGGTCCAATTGCTGCTCACAGAAGAGCAAAGGTCACACCTGGGGCTTCACTGAGCATGCTCAGTTGGTTTTTAGCAAGAGTAATGCTTTTATCTAAAGCTCGCCTGTTGAGTGAGAGAAGCTGGCAGTATCAATATGTTTATAAAAGCAATAGCTGTAATTTAAGATTTAAAAACCCCTTATCTGTTCATATTTCCCCCCATGAATTAAATACTTAAATTTCTTAGACAGGCATGCACACAATCCTCTTCAAGCTTTATATCAGAATTAAAAGTTTGTGGGGGGTGTATGCAGTCAGTCATGTCATATTTAAATATTTCTCAAAATGCAAAACCCTATGAATTTGTATTTTTTTTTGTTTAAGAAGAAGTATCTAAGCAATTTTACAGATGCAGCTGAACCTAGGCATCTTTCTTTTGATTAGAATCTCAAGATTTACTAAATCTTAACATTGAGAAAAGGAGGTCATATTTAATGCCGCAGAACAGGTAACACAGAGAACCCCCTGTTTAACTGCATTTCTTTGCAAAAAAAAATACAGGAGTGGCTGTTTGTATTTCACAATTATTTTTTTAAATTTGGGCAGAGATTAAATTTAGATAAGTATTGAACTGTGGGGAGGTGGGGGGGATGGTTTGAAGGGGCAGGGGGAAAGCCCTAAAAATAAAAACCATTACTGAGCTTGGATGACATTTAGAGGGGAGGGAAAGGTAAAATTGAGGGAATTATGAATCCTATATTAATGTACATTCAAATGACATAAACGTGGCTCCTGTCAAGTTTTTGATACCTAATACAAATATCCTTAGCTTGTTGCAAGCTTTTTTAAATGGAGTGGATATATTTGGAGCAACAATTCCTTTTGTTATTGTGAATCAAGTTGCCAGACCTAATAATATAATGTACCAACAGCGAGTATGAAGAGCATTGTGAGCAATGTACAAATTGTGAGGAAGTACATTGTGGCCCCTTGTAGCTGCTCCTCTTGTACTGTCTTAGTTTTGGCTAATTTGCTTTTGTGCATAGTAAATCAAATTTTGATTAAAAGCTTTTAGAAATATGAGAGAGAGGTATTTAGGGATGTCGCTTCTTATGTAAAATAATATGAGAAATCAGGATGCCTGCTTTCTAAATTGGTTTCCAAAATAACAGCACAATGCTATCCTAGCTAATTTATATCACGGTGTCTATTTTGAAGTATCAGCACATTTTGGCCATGGCATATTACAGTCAGCAAGATTCAAAGCAGGGGTGTTTGGAATAACCTAATATCACATTCAGTCTAGTTGCATATGTGTTCTTGTCTTTATAAAAGGCTTAACCCTGCCTCAAACAATAAAAAGCACTTGCAAACTGACCACATGATATTTCTATCTTTATTTTGCCTCCTTGTTTACTTTTCTTAATGTCAAAACCATTTGTATCATTTTCAGGAATGTTTTCCTCCATGCAAAGCTTTTGGAGGCAAGCGTATTTGTGGAATTAGATGTGACCAGAGTCTCTTATTGTTGCTTATTGGTTCATTATTTTTATATTAAATGATGCACCAGCCTTAATTAAGGCTAGCTTAGTTTGAACTCATGCTAGAACTCACTCAATTTGTGAACCCTTTAGAATGATCCTATTACTAATATAATTATCTATCATGTATTAGTTTATAATTTAAATACAGGTATTGCTGTTTAGAGTGGTTTCTGCTAATGCAAATTACTCTAACATAGCATTTCATTTTCAGATATTTTGCACCAATACTCTGTTTTATGGCCATCCAACTGGCAGCCCACAAAGGGTTAACATGCATCCCCCCAGGTTCCTGTCCAGCCACCACTGCTCCCATTGCTCTGGTTGCTGTTGCTGTGCCAGCTGGGGTCTATGGGGCAGGACAGCATGGCAGAAAACCTGGTGGGCTTGCTGCCCATGCACCAGTGGGGGTCTTCAGCGGGAAGTTTGTGCTGCTTACATAGCAGTGGTGGCAGGGGGAGAGGCGGTAGCAGGGGAGCTCATATGGCAGAGGTGGTAAGGAGCTTGCACTGCTTGCACAGTGGGGAGGGTGCACACTGTGTAGGTTTTGGGAAGCCCGTGGCGCCCCTGTGGCATGTAGTCCATGTGCTTTGCAGCCTGTGTCACATGCAGCCATGAAGTTGGACAGCCCTCCTGTTTCAAGGTGTGGCAAATATTTTGTGGCCATCACTAGTAGGTCATTCAGGCTGGGTACAGACATTCAAAAAGCACAAGGCAGAATCAATCTAAGTTGCGTGGTTCTCTGTAAGTGGTGTAGTTTAGATCAGTAGTGAAAAGAACACAAATTCACATGGCGGGGTAGCGTTGAGGGAGAAGGGCAAACCTTAGGCTGGGATCTGCCATTTTTAAACCCGTCTGTGCTGAACTTCTGTTCAGTTATAAGTATAGGTAATTCATTTGCTCAAAAGCCTGGGAAAACTTAAAACGTGGTCAAAAAAAGGAGAATGGGAATGTAGTCCCTACCCACCAGCAGGTTTGTATTTAGGGACTGATTCAAAACACACTACATACCAAATATTTCGTTTTCAGATATGAATGGGAATCTTTTGATTTCAATGGGCTTTGGGTCAGGCCCTCTTTTGCTGGCGGGGGAAATGATGGAGGTCAAATTCTCTGTTTCCTGTCAATACCACCAAACAGCAAGGAACTATTACACTGACATACTGGGCCAGCTATTTTGCTAGTTTCCTCCTCTTATCCTTGCTCAGCTTCTTTCATGTTATACTGCACATCCAGAGGAGTGCTCAGTGTGGGAAATACCACATACAGTAAGGGCACAAAGGATGATTAATTGGTGTTTTCAAGGAAAAGGTACAGAGATGTTTTGTTGGCCCAGCCAATTTTCTAATTTGTGCCATCTTTGATTACAATGTATCGTTCTTTGTCATTTTTCACAAAAAAAATGCAGAATAAGAAATGGATGTTTTGGTCTGGTTTTTGGTCCTTCTTCCCCTTGGAACTGTTTCTGTTGCAACTGAATTCCTGACAGGAATGTTGAAAAATAAACTATAGAAAGACAAATTCTGTAGTACTGTATTTGCACAAATAGAAAATGGCCCTGATTATAAGATGAGCCCCCAAATAATTATATTCTGTATATATGGAAAACAGATATTTGTTATAATTTTCCAGGTACAGAATCTAGATATTGGAGGTTAGGTTTGCCTTGAATTTATCACCCTTCCACTGCTACAGCAGAAAAAATAAATCGGGGGGGGGGGCGTCAGATGGCCCTTCCTTTTTTTTTGCTTCCTCCTAACTTTTAGAGGAAGTTTTAGCACAGGCACTCCATAAACAGACTTTTGAGCAGCATTTGGCACCTACTTATAAATATGACAAACTGGGTGCACCTACATGAGATGCTACTATGCAGTGGTTATTGCCCATTTATTTAGTACTTGTATAAGCAAGTACCAAATAAATGCATAGGAACCAGAGTTACTGCACAGTAGTGTCGGCAAATGCCTTTTAAGTGATGCTATGGCACAGTAGTGTCTTGGCATGGTTTTTGCCACACGCTATTGCACAGTAGTATCAAACTACTGTGCAGCAGTGGCGTATCATGGGTATCCAGTGCCTGGGGGCCAATGCTTACATTTGTGCTCCCCCCCCGATCACTGAGCAGGAGGGCGGGGATGCCACGGGACGTGGGGGGTGTCCCCCAGGAGCTGATCGCTGAGCCCACTATTCATAATTTTGGGTCAAAGCCAAAGGCTTTACCAAAGGATTTATAATACAGTTCATTGGGCTGGGACCCACCAGGGTCAGCAGCATTTCAAGCCAGGGTGACCCTACAGCTCAGCACTGCTCAGTATGTGTCTACTCCAGATGCCCCCAAAAAAGGATCCATATGTTAATTAGTCCTCTCTCATGATTTGAACTGGGTAGTCTGGGATGCTCCAAAAATTTATATGCAAATGAGGTGCAGGGCAACCTGGTCTGGCTTCACCTCATGGAAGGTCAGGTCGCACTAGTCAGATATGCCAAGCTGAGAGAGGGAGCAACAGAAGGATTCTGGGTGAACTATATGCAATGTAGTGGCTCAACATGGCTTGAAAAATATTTGGTGCTGAGGGGGACTGTGCTTAATGGGCACTACCCATAAGAGGTCTTATTCAGATGTGCGCTGCTAAGCTATCCTTGAGGTAGGTTCCTATTAGTGTGTTTGCTCAATGTGGGCTATGTGTCTTAAGTCAAGCTCAGTGTTGGCTGCATTTAATCAGCTTCATAATTGGTTTCCGGTGGTGAGCACATGCTTCTTTTGGCAGCAGTTTAATGATAGACAATGTATTTATTGAGATTTCCTTGTATTATAAGACAAGAGGCTTTTTCCCTCGTGCCATTTGGGGGGAAAAAAACTCATCTTGTGTTTGAGTAAATATGTATTTTTAAGGGAAACTGGATTGGGTAAAAAGCCTTCAAACACAAATATACATGTATAACTTTATGTACAAAGGCAGTTTCACTGACTCAGTTTACTTGCATAAAGATAAAACATATGCATGTGACTGCATAATCAACAATTGAGTTGGAATATTATCGAATGAGTCACCTATTTCTGTTTTGTTAGGGTCTGACTCTATAATGCCTTATTTAGGCAAGTAATTTATTTTTCAAGATGGTAATACCCATGCACTACCTACATGGGTGTGCAGGATCAAACTGTTAATATTCAGATCAAATATAATCCATTCAGCTCTTTTTATCAAAGTGTTTTCATAATCGTATCTGGTTCACACCTCTCACTATTCTTTTTCTTTTCAGAAGGTAAAGTACTAAAGATTTAGTGTCGTAGAAGGAAGAAAACTTGTAGTTTTAACTATTTGATAACATGTATTACAATTCCAATTGACACAAGGCATTTATAGTATCTCTCATATTATCTAGTTAGTTAAGACAAGTTAGCTCACAGGCTAAAAATACAATTTTTTCCATAATGAAGATACAGCCATAAACCATTAGAAAGGCAATCAGTTTTAAGCTATAATGGTGAACGATCTGCTGTATCATTAGTGAACATACCAGCAAGCTGCTTTAATCTGGACAGTTTTTAATAGGTACAGAAATAACATATGGTCTCTAGCCTCACTCTTAAGAGTGATATAGTGAGCAGAGATGTGTTGGATGTGTTGGTATGCAGCATGTACTAGTCGAAGTCCAAGGATGCTTGTCACCAAGGTTAGGGTTCCATGTGCTATTTAATGTGGTTAGCTAATAAGTTTGGAGATGCAGCTGATTTTTCTTTATTTAGGAGTGCTTGTGTTTTGCCTTTATTTCTACCTATCTCAACTACTGCAATCTCACTGTTTCAGGCCCCCATATCTGTGTTGTTTGCTGCAAGTAGGCCAGTGTATACTCTGTAAGAACAGCAAAAGACTGACAATGAACCTGATTTCACTGTGCCTAAGATATTAGGGAATGACATGGCCCCATGCATCAGCCTGAACGCCGTGTGCTCCCGGAAGCGGCGGGGGTACGGCAGTTGCCCACGGCGCTGTCAGTGGTGGTGGGGGGAGGGGTGGAAAGCACCGACTGGCAGTTGGTGTTTGGAACCCACCTACAGCTGCCGCTGGCAGCATCGGTGGCAGCCAGTGGTGATCTCGGACTGTCCGCACACACTGCCAGCAGTGTCAGCGGCGAGGGGCATGGGGTGGCAAGCACTGACTGCCCACAAACGCTGCCAGCACTGTCAATGGTGCCTTTTCACAGCGGGTGCACCACCAAGCTCAGGGGGTGTGCATGCACCCCCTATGCATTGCCAATGTGCATCAGAATCATTGGTTAGTAAGGGCACGCTGCAGTAAATTAGAGAAGCTCTTTTAGGTACGGAACTCCAGGATTGAGACAATTCAATCACCCACCTTGTTGTATACTCCTTGCACCATCAGCTATCCCTTGGGGGAAGCTAACAGTTTGCCATCTGTGCCCTAGCCTTGGTTAATATTGCTTACAGTGCAAAACTGTATACTTTTATTAATTTCTGTCACTTAAAAAAATGTTAATCAGTACTAATTTAAAAAAATAAGGAATGTGTACTGAAAGTGTAAACACAAATCCTTCAACAGCTGAGCTACGCAATCAGAAACAAATAAAGTTATCCAGAAAGTCTGGAAATGCAACATGTAGGTTTCTAAGTGCAGCTTTATCTCAGGTTGGCTTTGCATAATGAAAATGTTCTATAGCTGTTTTCTTCTGTTTCTGTCTGCAACTTAATGTGGGTCCAGTTGTGCAAAATGCAGACATTTCCCCATTGTGAATTGATGTGAGCATGTGCAGAGTCCTTTGAAGAACTGGAACCACTATGATTGTCATCTTGGAGGACTGCATACCAACAGTAGTGTAACTGAGGTGAGGCATGCAAAAATAACAGCTGCTGCAGGAGATGGCTGTGCCACCTCTTGGCACTGTGGCAACTGGCACTGCCCAGGCAGGGCACACAGCTGCCCTGCTAGACTTCAACATACTAGAATATGTGTAGGATGTGTGCAATGAATTTGAGTTAATGATGCTATTGGAACCCGACCTTTTGCATTTCACAACCTTTTGTAATTTTAATTGTACATTGCTGATCTTTTCCCTTGTTAATTTTCACTTACAATTTGTCACTTTTGTAAAATATACTACAGGTTCACTTGCTACCATATTCTGTAGTATTTGTAAAGAAAATTAAACTAATGTTGCCAGAATTGCAACATTGCAAATAGGTTGTGTTTATGGCACTGTAGTGTTTGTTCTTCCTGTGCGTGGCTTACTCATTAATTTAAAAACTTCAGTGATTTGCAGTGAGCTGCTCCATCCTTCGCTAAATGGAATGATCTAACTAAAACTGCGTGAGCAGTCACTTGCCCTTTTGCCTTAGACAAGTGAGTCAGCTTTGTTCTCAGCTTCTCAGGACAGTTTATTTTTTGCCACTACAACCTTGAATCCACAACAAAGCCACACTTTCTGTCTTTTGCAGGTAGTAGGGGAGAGATGCCTTAGCTTTGGCTTCTCCCCAACACAAGCTTACTGCCCTAATCCTCTTATTTCTTCCCTCCTTGAGTTCCTAACCTTCTTTATGGTTTCACTCATTAGTTGGCCATCAGTTTCAGCTGGCCCACAGCCTCCCTGCTAGGCAGTCTGTTACCCACTAACCAATTACAGCTGAGTTCTGAGCCCTGGAAAGGCCCAGCACCTTATACTACTCTGATCATTTTCATTTTAGGAAACTATCTTTAGCGACATATCTACAGAGACTCTGGCAGGTCTATTTCTGAGCAACATGGACATATCTGTGGGAGCGCACATTTGCCGTTTGAAAGAATGAGGTAAGAAAGAGACAGCGATTGTCTTTCCTGGGCAGTTGTTACATATCTAGCCTTCCCTTTTATGTCTTCTCCCCCTTGTGCAAAGGGATTGTTCTGCTAGGCCCACCTCCTCCAAATTTTAAGCCTCTCATTTATCACAGTGCCTATGAACAAACTGGACAGTAATTAGGTAGCTGGTGTGCTGCTACCA
>NW_005841852.1:4905600-4910879 GCF_000455745.1 Alligator sinensis
GTGTGCTACAACCACTGTTTTTCTTGCTGACTGGTATTGCCTCACTTTTTTTTATTTATGTTTTCATTGTCTCTGTGTTCATCCTTTGTCTCATCTCTTATACTTAGCCTTATCTCCTCAGAGCTGGGCTTGTTTGTGTATTCTGTCCAGCAAAATGGAGTTTTGTACTGAGATAAAAATAATATATTCGAAAATGAATTGGACAAGAGATAGTAGTATGGAACTGTATACATTTAAATATGAGAATAATCTCTGGTCAATGTTGTATATATTAAAATACTATGATATATTTTTTGTACCAGTGTCTCAAAACACTTATTCTATTTAATACAAGCACACTCTTTATCCCATGCTCCTGATTTCTAAAATTATTGTAAAACTGACTCTCTTCTCACTCTAAACATTGATTTATTTATTTATTTATTTTTGTAATTTTTGGACCCATAGGTAGTCATGACTTATCCTTTTGCATGACTCTTTAATGAAGGAGTTTGATGTCTTAATTATGCAAAGTCTCATCTCCTTGACTCAACACTTCATTATTTAGTTTAGGGAGATTGCCAAGAAATAAGAGTCTGTATGGTTGCAAACTATATAGAAATGTGATGCAAATTACCATAAAGGCACTTATTATACTGCATTCAGCCTAAGCCATGTTTATGGTAACGTACAAAGAATGGCCAGTTAAACTTTGACTTTTAAAGCTGTTGCATCTTGGCAAGCTCCAGATCCTAAATTAAGATCTGTTCCTCCAAGATGTTGACATTGTCTCAGACTGAGGCAACATGCTTACCAGGCTTCTAAGTCTTCAGAGGAATAAAATGTGTTTGTGCTAAACCAGCCCTGAAGGGCCTTAGATAAAACCTCATGAGATTGCTCTGGAGACAGCTATTGCTTTCCTGGCAATTATTTTAGTGGGTCCCATAATACTCAGTGATCTCTTCATTTTGAAACAAAAATGTTACTTGAGGCCAGACTCTCTGACCCAAGTAAATATAGTCCTGATTCTGTAGGCTTTGCTCAAACATACCTCCCACCAAAAGCCCACTGCTTGCTTCAGTGAACATTTCACGTGAACAAGGAAGGCAGAATTGGGACTATTTTGCCCAGTTAACTGAAACTGGTGCAGAGGTGTAGGGCACAAAGCTCCAGAGTGCCCATTATTGGCCTTACTCTTCTCCTATTGAATGTTCAGTGCATTTGAAAAGCCCTCCCATAAATCATTGCATTAATCTGGCTCCTTTCTAGCCATTGGGGGTTCTTTTCATCTTCACCCTCTCTTGGATATACAAGGAAAGGGTGGAGGTAAGGCTTCATTGGACATCTGCTGATGACAGCCCTGATGACGAGGCTGTGAATCACATCATTTTCCAGTGATTCCACACTTTCCTGGGGAATTTTTGGCCCTCTTGGGCTATCCCCATGGAATGGAGTTTGTGGCCAATTTGTGTGGACAATATCACCTTCTCTGATAGACATCCTGTTTCAAGGGGCCTCTGCCATGTCTTAGTGTAATGGGATGAATCTAGGCATGTATCTGGTTCATCTGGTGTGAAGGTTAGCACACTAGCTTGTCATTACTCAGTTTAGTGTTACGTGTTTAACTGTGCTTCTAGAGTTCTCCAATATGTCTGTCTGTCGGCATTGCAAAATCACAGATACAGCTGAAATAAGGGGGTAAAGCTGAGGTCTTCAGTATTCTTGTCAAACAGGCAACTTTGCCCCTGGATGTTCGGCACTTAGGTTTCAAAGCATCAATTTGCAGTGTCAGTCTTACACATCAGATGGTGAATCAGGTGACTATAAAGCTAGGGTTTTTGGAACTATTGATGGGTTTGCTTTATTTCTTGCCTTGCAAATCCTCATTGTTCTCTTCTCTTGAGAACCTGGCTCCATCCTGGTCTGAATGGACTGTTGTTTCATTACTTTTGCAAGCAAGTGATGTCAAGACACACTCCCCTTCTGTTTTCAGACTATCTCTGTTTCACTGACAGTGGTATAACACTTGGAGTGCATAGTTTGCTGTTTTTAGAGCTTGTTCATATTTTTAATATCCTCCTTTAGACCTTGCTGTCTGGTCTGCTTCAGCATGGCGCCCAGAACTGGGCACAGTACTCCAACTGCGGCCTGACCAGTGTCGCATAGAGGGGCAGGATCATGTCCTTGGACCTGCTTGTGATGCATCTGTGGGTGCATGACAAGGTACAGTTAGCCTTCCTGACCACGTCCCCACATTGGTGGCCCATGTTCATCTTGGAGTCAATAATGACTCCAAGATCCTTTTCTGCCTCTGTGCTGATGAGAAGGGAGTTCCCCAGCCTGTAGGTATGCTGCTGGTTCTTCCTCCCCAGGTGCAGTACCTTGCACTTGTCAGTGTTCAAACCCATCCTGTTCTCATCCACCCAACCCTGTAACCTGTCCAGATCTAGTTGCAGCCTGCCCCTCTCCTTTAGCGTGCCCACTTCTCCCCACATCTTAGTGTCATCCATGAATTTGAACAAGGTGCTTTTCACCCCCTTGTCTAAGTCGCTGATGAAGAAGTTGAACAGTGTGGACCCGAGGACCGAGCCCTGGGGGCCCCACTGCCCACATCCCTCCAGGTCAAAAAAGACCCATCCACCACCACTCTCTGGGTGCATCTCTCCAGCCAATTTGTGACCCATCTGACCATGTAGGCATCAACACCACAGTCATCTAAGTTTTTAATGAGAATAGGGTGAGACCGTGTCAAAGGCCTTTCTAAAGTCCAGAAAGACTATGTCCATCATGACACCTGCATCCAAGGATTTTGTGACCTGGTCATAGAAGGCCACCAGGTTGGTCTGACAGGACCTTCCTCTAATGAACCCATGTTGATTGCCCCTAAGCATAATCTTCCCTGCTGGTCCCTTGCAGACGTGTTCCTGGATAATTTTCTCAGAGCTTCCCCAGGACTGAGGTAAGATTAACAGGCCTATAGTTTCCTTGGTCCTCCTTCCTCCCTTCTTTCAAAATGGGGACCACATTGGCCCTTTTTCAGACCTCTGGCACCTGGCCAGAGCACCATAAGTGCTCGTAAAGCTGTGCCAGGAGTCCCACAATGACCTCTGCTAATTCCCTCAGCACTCTGGGGTGGAGATCATCGGTCCCTGCTGATTTGAGCACGTTTAGTCCCACCAGAAGTTCCCTGACTAGGTCCTCACTGACCCTGGGCTTGGCTGCACCTCCCCTGGGTCCGTCAGGGATCCTGGTGGGGGGATGACCTGGTCCCTGCTCAAAAAGATGGAGGCAAAGAAATTGTTAAAGAGGTTAGCTTTGTCATCTGGTGCGATCACCAGATTTCCTAGCGTGTCCTGCAGAGGCCCCACGTTACCCAGAACCTTCTTTTTACCCCCTATGTATTTTAAAAAGTGCTTCTTGTTATCTTTGATCTGGGTCACTAGTCCCAGTTCTGTCTCTGCCTTAGCCTTCCTAACAGCACCCCTAAAATCTTGAGCCAGGGAGGTATAATCCTCTTTGGTGATGACCCCCCCTTCCACTGGGTGTATGCCTCCCTTTTAGCTTGGAGACATTCCTGAATGCTTTTGGTTAGCCATGGGGGCTTTTGAGCACTCTTGCCCCCTTTGATCTGCTTTGGGATTGTCACCCTTTGGGCTTGGAGGATCGTCTTCTTAAGGAACGACCACGCTTACTGGACTCCCAACTCCCCTCCCCTCCGGGACCTCAGTGCCTCCCTGACTAGTCTCCTTACCTCATTGGAATCCAGTCTCCTGAAGTCCAGGGCTACTGCCTTGCTGCAGGCCTTTGACACCCTGCGCTGGATGGTGAATTCCAGTAGGCGATGATTGCTATCGCCCAGGTGGTCGAGAACCCGCAGTCCACTCACCAGGTTGTCACCTGTGGCCAGGACCAGGTCCAACAAGGCATTTCCCCTGGTGGGACTGTGCACCTCCTGGGTTAGATTGAGGTCTTGTAACTCAGCTAGGAACCTACATGAGCAGACAGACCTAGCTGACTGCTCTTCCCAGCAGATGTCTGGATAGTTTAGGTCACCCATGATGACCACATTGCTTAACTTAACTGCCTCCATGAGCTGATCTAAGAATTCCCAGTCCAGCTCTTCCCCCTGGTTGGGTGGCTTGTTGTAGACGCCCACCATTAAGTCTCTTTCCCCCTGACTCTGTTGTATTTTGACCCAGAGCACTGCAGACTACCCCTCCTCTGACCCAGTGCTGTTTGTTGAGGATGTGTATTGCTTTTTGACGTAGAGCACCATACCCCCGCCTTTCCTCCTTGTTCTATCCCTCCTATACAGCTTATAGCCCTTGATGTGGAATAGGACCCCTATTAAATGGGCAGAAGCAATTGGTGATGGACAGGGGGGACAAGGCTGAACTCCTCAATGAGTTCTTTGCCTCAGTGTTCCTAAGTGAGGGGCAAGACAAGTCTCTCACTGGGATTGTGGAGAGGCAGCAGCAGGGCACCAGACTATCATGTGTAGACCCTGAGATGGTGCAGAGTCACTTGGAGGAACTGGATGCATTTAAGTCGGCAGGCCCAGATGAGCTCCATCCGAGGGTACCGAAGGCACTGGCTGACGTCATTGCACAGCCACTGGTGGGAATATTTGAACGCTCGTGGCGCACAGGCCAAGTCCCAGAGGACTAGAAAAGGGCCAATGTGGTCCCCCTTTTCAAGAAGGGGAGGCAGGAGGACCCGGGCAACTATAGGCCAGTCAGTCTCACCTCCATCTTTGGCAAAGTCTTTGAAAAAATTATCAAGGCTCACATTTGCGAGAGCCCGGCAGGAAAAATTAGGCTGAGGGGAAACCAGCACGGGTTCGTAGCAGGTAGATCATGCCTGACTAATCTAGACACTTTTTATAACCAGGTTACAAAACGCCTGGATGCAGGAGTAGGGGTTGACGTCGTTTACTTAGACTTCAGGAAAGCCTTCGATATGGTATCCCACACCATACTGGTGAACAAGTTAAGAGGCTGTGACTTGAATAACTACACAGTCTGGTGGGTGGCGAATTGGCTAGAGGGTCGCACCCAGAGAGTCGTAGTGGATGGGTCGGTGTCGACCTGGAAGGCAGTGGGGTCCCACAGGGCTTGGTCCTTGCACCTATACTCTCCAATGTCTTCATCAGCAACTTGGACGAGGGACTGAAGTGTACTCTGTCCAAGTCTGCGGATGACACAAAACTGTGGGGAGAAGTGGACACACTGGAGGGCAGGGAACAACTACAAGCAGACATGGACAGGTTGGACATATGGGCAGAAAACAACAGAATGCAA
>NW_005841852.1:4911361-4913855 GCF_000455745.1 Alligator sinensis
TCTTTCCTGCCTATGCAGGGGGTCGGACTTGATGATCTATTGAGGTCCCTTCCGACCTTAGAATCTATGAATCTATGTTTACTGCACAGTCATGTGTTGGATCCCACCAAGTTTCAGTGAGCCCCACTATGTCTGAGTTTGTTAGCTAGCAGGAGGGCAAGTTCCTCCTGCTTGTTCCCCATACTATGAGCATTAGTGTAGAGGCATTTAAGGCCTCCTGAAGGTGTATGCACTGCCCCCCTAATCCCAGGACTCTCTGGGCCCCTGTCTCTTACCTGAGTATTTCTTGTGCTTATTGCCTGTCTTGGCTGGGCTGTTCTTGTGGGTGTTTCCTGGTTCGGTGTTCCATGGCTACCTCTGTCCTCATCCTCCCCTTCCTCTGACGGGCCTAGTTTAAAGCCTGCCAGAGGAGATCGGCCAACCTGAAAGAGAGCACATGCTTACCTTTGGGGGAGAGGTGAATCTCATCCCACCTGAGCATGTCTCTTGTTCTGAAGTATGGGTCGTGGTCCAAAAAGTCAAAGCCCACCTCGAGACACCATTTCCAAAGCCACAAGTTGACCTCTCTGATGCAGGTCTTATGGCATCGTCCACGTCTGCTCATTGGAAGGACAGATGAGAAGACCACCTGTGCCCCTGTCTCCTTCAGTTTGCCCCCCAGAGCTTGGTAGTCCATCAGGTGACCAGAACTGCTCCTGGCCACATCATTAGTGCCCACATGGGTTCGGACCATGGGGTAGTAATCGGTGGACCGGATAATGGCCAGGATCATCTCCATCACATCCTGAATCCTCACTCCGGGCAGACAGGAGACCTCGCTTGTCATGGGATCCTGGTGACAGATGGAACCCTCTGTACCTCTCAGGATGGAATTGCCTATGACAAGCACCTGGTGTCTCTTCTTCCAGGTCAACTTGTCTCCTTCTGCCTGTTCTGTGAGTGGAATGGCTTCCTCTCCAGTTTTGTGGGTAAGCTGGCTGTACCCCTTCCTGCCTTGGGCTGCTGCTGCTGTTGCTGCCCCCACATGGTGGGGGGGTACTCTGCTGCACACTGCTGCCCCCCTCAGGGAAGGGTCCACTGCACCACACCCCAGCACCACATGCCAGCTTCTGTACCCTTGTTCTGGCCTGCTGCCCAGCCCACTGCCAAGCTGCAGTCGGGGGGACAGCGTCCTGGTTTTTTTCCTGTGGGGCTGTAGTTCAATGAGCTTCAGCCCCCCCTGCTACATTTCCCCCACAACCCCAACCTGCCCCTATTAGATTCACCAGCCCCACTGTATAGTTTGGTTTTCTCTATTGTTTTTCTGTCCTTCATGTGAAGCAATGACAGGGCAGGAACCTTCTGAGGCAGGACAGATGCCCCCACAAAACTTCCTGCAGTCCCCACTATGGGGGCAGATCCCATCCAAGTACCCAAGGGGATGCATGCCCCTGCAGCCCCTACACCAGAGGCAGACTCAAACCAACCTCCTGTGGGGATGGAGAAGACTGCAGCCTCCACTGCAGGGGCAGGCAGGACTCCAGAAAGGACCCAACATGGCCAGGGGGTCTCCCCTGGCCAGCCCCCCTGCCTTGGAGTGGATTCCAAGCCTCTTCCCCTGCCATCAGGGACCAAAGGCAAGGGTAGTGGGAAGGACTTCTCTTCAGCCTCCTCCACAGCTGGGGGTGGGAAGGGCAAGGGCCCACCCCCAAGCCTAGACCACTGGCACCTGAGGGGACCAGGTGTGCCACACCAGCCAGCACACCCTCTCAGCCTGTCCCTGACATTACCCCCAGCTACACCAACATGGCCCCCTGGCATGGGAGCTGCAGCTATGCACAGACAGCTGTGCACAACCACAGCTATACAAGCTGTGGGGCCTGGACCCTTCACCACTGGCCCTTGCAGCTCAGGCAGTGGGGCCCTCTTTCCAGCATTCGTCCAGTCTCTTCCCTCTCTCTCCCAGACAAACCTCACTTCCAGCCTTCCCCATGGTCCCGCACCACATGGGTCAGGGTTGGGTCCCCTAATCAACAGGCAAATCTTGTCAAGGACCCTGTGTATACCCCCCAGGGCTCCAGCTCTACCCTACCATCTTGTGAAGGAGCTCCACCCTTATCCCCACTCCTGCTCCAAGGGGCTGCAAAACTCTTGCATTCCGAACTGGAGTCCAGGGTCTTAACTGACTGGGTGGTTCAGACAGTGCCTAAGGAGCCCATTAAACCCTCAGGACCAGGAGGAGGATGCCCAAAAACCAGCAGACCACTCAGTCCTGGTGGTCCCCAGGGGTGAACTACTTGCATTTCTTGACCACAACTATACCTGGTGGTCCACCAGCAAGGTACAGTTCACCTTGGAACACTGAGGATATTTTGACAGTGTTTTCACCACTGCAGGGGTGCTGGAGGGGAAGGCAAGGTGCCCAAAAGCTGCAGTGCCTGAATCTATAGGTGGGCCTGCAGTTTTGTAGATGCCCTCTATACTTATGGGAGGGCACTGCGTGAGCCAGCAAACC
>NW_005841852.1:4913886-4937174 GCF_000455745.1 Alligator sinensis
CCTGGGCTTAAATGTGTGCAAGGCCCCGTCTGAACTGTCCATTCCACACCCCCAGCCATGCGGTTTCTTTAAGATCATGACCCTCAATGTCCAGGGCTGCAGGAAGGGTTTCTGGAGATGCCAGGTGCTGTCCTTGCTTCAGGAGGGGGGTACCCCGTGGTATTCTTGCAGGAGAATGATGACACTTGCCAAACAAGCCTAATTCATGGCTGGAGTGGGGAGGCAGGGTCTTTTTTAATCACCTTTTGGCCACCTCTTGCAGCGTGGCCACCCTGTTCTTCCTAGGCCTGCAGCCAGAGGTTCCCCAGGATACAAAGGTGGTGCTGGGCCACCTGCTGAGCGTCCGGGTCCAAGTGCAGGGACTGGTCCTGAACCTTCTGAACATGTATGCCCCTGTGAAGGACCTGGAGTTGGTGGATTTTTTCCACCAGGTGGCTAGTTACATTGGCACCATGGTCCTTGGTGGGGACTTTAACATCACCCTAAATTAGAAATTAGAATTAGTTGGGCAGGGAATGGAATCAGGCTGCTGTGGGCATTCTCGGGGAGATCCTGATGGAGTACTCCCTGGTAGATGTCTGGTGTGCCTGCCACCCTACTGGCTCCCCTACCTTCACCAATGTGAGGGTGGGGGAGGAGCAGGCATGCCAGTCTAGGTTGGACTGGGTTTATCTCTTTGCCGCACTTTGCCCAGGCCCACTTCTCTGGCGTCAGTGATCACCACCTTGTCTGGGCCCAGGCCACTCTAGAGCCTGGGCATCTGGGGTCAGCTTACTGGTATTTAAATGCCAGTGCTGGAGGATGTGGGCTTCAGGAAGGCCTTCTGGGAGTTCTGGCTGGGCTGGCAGGAGCAATGGGCAGCTTTTCCCCTTGGCTCAGAGACAGTGGGGGATGAGGAAGGTGCACATCCAGCTTTTTTGCCACAGCTATGCTCGGGAGCACACCCGGTAGAGGGAGGTGGTTCAGGAGCAGCTCTAGCAGGAAATACTGGAGCTGGAGAGATGCCTGGCCTCTGACCCACCAACCTGTCCCTCTATGGAGAGTGTCAGGAGAGGCAGAAAGAGTTACGTGCTCTGGACGACCACTGTGCTCATGGTGCGTTTGTCTGCTTGTGTGTCCAGCTCCTTCAGGAGATGAACTGTGTCTCCTGCTTCTTCTATGCCCTGGAGAGGAGGTGGGGGGCCAAGAAGTACATCACCTGCTTTCTGGTGGGTGACAGCACCCCCTCACAGATCCAGGTGAGATGCACCGGCGTGCACGGGCCTTCTAGGAAGAGCTCTTCTCCCTGAATCCGACTGATGCTGAAGCCTGTCAGACGCTGTGGGGGGGACTCTCACAGGTCAGCATGGGTTACCAGGACTGGATAGAGGCTGAGTTTTCATTCACCCTCTGCCTGATGCCTCGCAACAGGGTGCTGGGCATTGACGGGCTGACCGCAGAGTTCTACTGGTCCTTCTGGGAGGTCCTCAGACCAGACTTTGCTGCAGTCTGGGCTGAATCCGAGGGAAGTGGGGAACTCCCCCTGTTGTACTGGAGGGCCGTGCTGACCCTCCTGGTGGCAGCAAAGGCCATCTTGCTGTTCCTGCAGTCCATGCTAATGGACGTGATCCATCCTGACTAGACATGCGGAGTGCCTGGATGATCCATCTTTGACAGCCTGTACCTTGTTCAGGAACTCCTGGAGCTACCACACTGGATGGGCCTGTCTTTCATCCTCCTATCCCTGGATCAGGAGAGGGCATTTGACAGAGAGCATCATGGGTACCTCATAGGCATACTGAGGGCCTTTGGCTTCAGGCCCCGTTTTGTGCAGGCTGTCCAAGTGGTCTACACCTCTGCAGAGTGTTCATTCAAGCTCAACTGGACCCTGACATAGCCCGCCCCATTCAGGAGAGGGGTGCATCAAGGGTGCCTGCTGTCGGGCCAACTGTATGCCTTGGTCCTGGAGCCCTTCCTCATTCTCCTGCAGAGGTGGGTGGTGAGGTTGATGCTCCGGAAGCCAGTGGTGCAGCTCGTCCTATCAGCGTATGCCAACAATGTACTCCTTGTGGTCCAGGACTCAGGCTACGTGGCACAACTGGAGGCCTGCCAGGTGGTGTACTCAGTGGTCTCCTCTGCCCTGACTCAACTGGGTCAAGAGCTTTGGCCTGACAGTGGGGAATGGGTGGAAGGTGGGCTCAGTCTTATCCACTCTCTGCTGGACCTGCTGGAGCGTGGGCTCACTGAGGTCCTGGCAGGGCTCCAGAGATGGATGCTGGAGTTTTTCTAGCCAGGATGGCACTGGGTCACTGTGGAGGTCCTGAGCCTCCCCTTCTGGGAGGGCAGCCAAGGCCTGGTTTTTCTGTGCAGCCAGGTCCTGATGTTCCACCTTCAGGTCCTGCAGTGACTGCAATACAGTGTTGGTAGCTATGTGGCATGGGGCCACCTGGGACATGCCTTCCTCTGCCACTTCCAGTGGCTCCAATATGACTGGCAGCTCATTGGCCTGTGGGGCTTCTCCCTGCAGGACCTGCAAGGGCTGCCAGAGTACTACCAGGACCTCCTTCATTCCTGGAGGCTGGTTTCCACATCCAAATCCCCAGCAATACTCACCCAGGGTGCCAATCTGCTCGTTGAGCCCCTCCTCTGGAACCCCCCAGCTGGAGGTGCCAACAGCAGAGGTGCCCCGGTTGCGACAGAGGTTGATTCTTGCTAGTGTCATCCATATTGGAGACCTCCTAGACTATGATAGGTAGGAGTGGGTGGACCCCCACTGTGCTGACCCAGCACATGGGTCTACCCATGACATGTGCAACCTGCTGTCTGGTCCATGAGGTAAAATCTGTCCTACCTCCTGACACCCTTGCCCTTGTTAACCAGGTCCTGCGTGATGGCAGTCCCCACCCCCCTGTGTTCTCCAGTCCACTGGAGTTTGTCACAGTGCCGGCACCTCACCTGGCCTCGCGGCGCTCCCTGCTCCACCATCTAAACAAGTTGGAGGACACCACACCAGCCCACTTTTCCACTGTCCATTGCCGCCACCTCTACACACTCATGTGCCTCATGATCCATAATACGTCCCTCATGTCCTACCCAAATACCAACAGGTGGGACCTGCTTCGTGAGGCATGGCTGGGGCACTCCAGTGGCAGAGCCTGTACTCCACCTTCATCCCATGAGCCACTGGGGGCCTCAGCTGGTGGCTTCTCCATGGAGCTGCTGCCATGGGCATTTATGTGGCAAGCTTCACAGACGCCCTGGTCTCTGCCCCTTCTACAGGCAGAGGGAGACCCTGGCGCACATGACCCTCAAGTGTGCCAGGCTGCAGCCCCTCCACCTCCAGAACTTCTTCCTGAGGTTCTGGTTGAATTTCACCCCCCAGCGTTCTGTTTTTGGTCACCCCATCCACAGCCCCACCAAATCTTGGGATCTCCTGGTCAACCTCCTCCTGGCCCTGGCCCTGGCCCTGGCCCTGGCCAGGTGGGTCCTGTACTTGACCAGGAAGGAGGCTCTGGCTGAAAAGGTTCCCATGGACTGTGGGGCTCTTTCCTCTCACTTGTCCATGCGTATTTCCAGGTAGAGCACCAGTGGGTAGCATCCACTGGCTCCTTGGGTAACTTTGTGGACCACTAGATTGTAGCCCGGGGGGCTCTGCTCGGTGTCCCCCTTAGGTGCACTCATTTTCATGTTTTGACCCTTTGAACTTCACATCACTCCTAACCTGGTTTTTGCCTTTGTTGTCCCAAGAATTCTGTTGTATCTTTCACCCATTGGCCCCACACAATAGGGGCTATTAGTTAGCCAGGTGGGCCTTAGGGTCCACAGTACTTGAAGGATACAAATAGACAGGAGTTTCTGGGGCCTGGCTAACTGGTACCTGGGGACACTACCCCTACTGTGTAGGAGGGGTGGATCCCCTGCTCCCCCGCAGGGTGTATCTCTTCCACACAACACATGGACTGCCCCCAGCCCCTCCCCATAGAGCCCCAGCCCCTCCTCAGGGCCCCATCTCCCTCCACAGGGCCCACAGCTCACCCCCATAGCAAAAGCAGCTGTTGGGAGCTCAGGGCCCACTGTGGCCAGAGCCTCCAGTGGCGCGGATGTGTGGCAGTCCTTGCTCAAGCCCCTCCACAAACCCACCCACAGGCTGCATGTTCCCCCAACACTCCATCCCCCCAACATCCCTCTGCCACTCCTCACACCCACCCACACCCATAACCCCTACACTCCCACAGCTTTACTTATCCATGACAGTGCCCAAGTCCTGATCCTTGCTGTGTTTCTGCTTGGCTGAGCATGCTAAGGGTTCATGCCCCACATGCTGGGGCAGCAGGAGCACCATAGAGATGTTCTGGACAGAAATCAGTGTGTCTCTCTGGAGGGCCAGCTGCTGGGTTTCCTCAGGGCATAGTCGGGGACCATGCCCTGCACCACTCCCCCCCCCCCCCCCCGCCATGTTTTATTTTGATACCTGGAGATCCAAAACAGTTTTTTTGTTCCCAGCATACCTCTTGTCACATCTCAAACTGCTTTGAGACATGGCAAGAGGCATGTGTGGGCTCATCGGGATGCACCCATTCTGATGCCCACCTGCTCCTCTCAAATGCATCTACTCATGAGGTAAGGTACTATCTGGCCTGAGCAAGGGTCTCAACATCTGAAGCCACTGTTACAGAATGGTGGGTGTTGCATCTTAGATAATAGTAACCAAAAAGTGTTTTTGAACATTAAAGTAAAATATTAGCAAATAAAGAAGACAAACACAACTAAACAAGTTTGCTTGGAGCCATTCCTATGAGGGCTCTAGTTTAGCACTGACAATGGTGTTGGGCCTGCACAGAGATTTCTTCAAACTGAAATTCTGACCATGTTATGGAGGAACTTGCGTTCCATTCATCTGAGGTAGTGTTAAGGTAGAGCACAGCCTTTATGAATTTCAAACTCCATTCAATAAAGTTTGGCTTCCATCTTCCAGTGCTGCTTTTTTCTGCACTTGGGAGACCTACCAAGCACATCTGTGCACACTATAGTGTGGTTCTGCGCAGTCCCATAATCCCAGCACATCCCACATTTGTGAGGAAATGTTTCCTCAGTGGGATATGACATCAGGGGCACCAGAACTAGAGAGGCACAAAGAAAAAATTCCATGAATGACATTTCTGGCTGTTCAGAAATACAGAGGGAATTTTTCCCCTAGTACAGTATTTTAAAATCCAAAAGCTCAATGAAGGAGAACACCTGAGCACTGCAAGAAATGAGGTCTTAACAGAACAGAAATAAAAAAGGCATCTTCATACCTCTGTGACAGCATAAAGGGGTCTGACAATAGTTTAACTGTAATTTACCCTCATTTTACAGCCCCTTTACACTGCTAGGATGGTATAAAGGAGCCTTAGTTTAAATGAGAAGGGGACTAAATACAGAAACATATTTAGTAAGAATATTTTCTTTCAAAGGTTTATAAATCAGAAGCATTGGAAGCATTTCCTTTGGTACTGGCTGCTTGGAGGAATGCAAAAAATGCCCAGAACACATTTCAGAAAGCTACATGATTTAATATACTCTCTATACATAACACTAAGAGATCTACATGCTCCTAAAAGTTACCTTTTAGATTAGGTAGCTCTGTTGGACTTGCCTGTAGTGGTGTTGTCAACCTGAAGCTGACCCTTTAGTCCTGCTGACAGTTAGATTATGATTTTAAATCAGAAATTTCACAAGCCTTCAAGGAGCAGATATTTTTAAGGACAAACTAAGTTGTGGTCATGGCATATTCACAAAACATCACCATCATCTCAACATCTGCAGCTTCTTAGGGTAACAGCATCTTATACAATGTGTATTTTGTGTTGGTTGTACTCATGCATTTAAATGCAGAAAAATGCTGTAACTTCAATGGTGCAGTTGTGATGGCAAGCTTCTCAAAAGGCAAAAATCTCCAAAAGTAAAGTTTCCTCTGCCCAGGGTAACTTATCCATTTTGCACATGATGCATGCTTTTTTTACTGGTTTAGTAACAAAAGTGTACTAAGACAGGGGTTCTTAGACTTATTCATGGCTGGAAGCTCATTTTAATAGAGAGTTTTTTAATGACCCTCATCTCTCATTTGTAATTTAAATTTGGACCAGCTTGATCCAGTTTGGACAGGTTTGATCTGGCACTGACCAATTTGGACCAGTTCTGACCAGATTGAACGATTTGATATGGTTTGATCTGGTTTGATCCAATTTTAACCAGTTTGATCTGACTTTAATTGGTTGGATCTTGTTCTGACTGGTTTTCACCAGTTTGAACAGCTTTGATTGGATTGGACCAGTTTGATCCATTTATATATGGTTTGGACCAGTTTGCTCTGGCTTTGAATGATTTGGATTGGTTTGATCCACTTTGATCTGGTTTTGACTGGTTTGGACCAATTTGATCTGGTCTCAGCCTATTTTGACTGGTTTGAGCTGGTTTCAATCCATTTTGACTGGTTTCAGTCAACTTGGACTGGTTTGATCCAGTTTTGACTGCTTTTGAATGGTTTGATCTGGGTTTGACCACTTTCACCTGGCTTGATCTAGTTTGGACCAGTTTTGACCCCTTTGACGAGTTTGATTTAGTTTCGACCACAGTCAACCAGCTTGATCAGTTTGGACCGGTTTGATCTGGTTTTGACCTGCTTGATCCAGTTTTTACCAATTTAATCTGCTTTCAACTGGTTTTGATTGAATTGATCCAGTTTTGACCAGACTAAATGACTTTGCTTGTGCTTACATGTATGATATTTCATCTTCAGTGAGAGTTGAGATGAACACTTAAGATACGTGGAGGTGGAAGCTGTACTAGAGAGACTTGAGGAGATGTCTTTAACTGTCAATATATCAAAATGTAAGCTGGGTGCATCCATGGTGTATTATTAGGCCGGCAGGCTGAGCAGGAGGCAAATACATCCCAATCCTTTAAGGTGCAAGCCATCCTAAATTTTTGCCCATGTTAAAAGCTAGGAAACAAGTCCAGTCTTTCATAGAGTCTGCAAATTATTACCAGAGATTTGTACAAGGCTTCATGCTATTTGATCAAAAGATCCTAGAGGTTGATCCCTATTGCCAATGACTTATCTATTACAATGATGTTGACGACACCATGACCAATAGCTAGCCTGTAACGCTATTTGGATAATGCATATCCTTTAGCTCTTTTGTGCCAATGCATCTCAACAGAGTTGTTCCTTGGTTGGAGGAGGGATGCAGAACTAGAATAAAACCTTGTAAGTGCAATGTCTAATTCCCACTCTCATGGCCCTTTTGTTCCATTGTGGTTTGGGTGTATATTTCTGTGCTTTGAAGAAAATCCTCCTATTGAAGTGAGAGTTTTCATTGACAAGAATGGGAGAGGGATAAAATTCAGAATATGCTTATGCTGTAAACATGTGTTTAACATTAACAGCTCGGGGAGGGGGGTAATTTTGGGGTTTTTTTTATTCTTAAGCCTCATAAATGTAGTTGAAAAGAGCATTTATTTGGAAGTAGAAAATGAGAGCTTAGCTAGAGCTGTGAAGACCTTTTATAGTGAAACCCAGCACTCACCAAAATATCAAATTGGTCCAAAAGAAGCAACTGTGACCTAAACTGGTCCCAACTGTTTCAAATCAGTCTAAAAAAGGTTCAAATAGCTTCAAACAAGTCCAGGCAGGTTCAGGCTATACCATTACTGACAGAGCCTTTCTCACTGGCACATAATGCTGCCCCATGAAGCACACCACAGCAATTTCAACCAAAATATTCCAAACCAGCTCAAGCTGGTCTCAGATGGATCAAACCAAGCCAAACCAATTCAAATGGTTAGACACTGGATCAAATCATGTAAACTGGTTGAAACCAGAACAAACTGTTTATAGATCCATTTTGAACAGGTTTGAGCTGATTTTGACTGATGTGGATGGGTTTGAACTGGTTTTATCTGGTTTAGACCATTTTCAACTGGTTTGATGCAGTTTTGATGTGCTTAATCTCTTCTGATCCAGTTTCAACCAGTTTGCACTGATTTGATACAGTCTGTACTGGTTTGATCTGTTTTTGACTGGTTTGATCTGGTATGGACCAATTTCAACCCGTTTCATCCAGTTTTGACTGGTTTGGACTAGTTTAATCTGGTTTCAACCTGTTTGATCAGGTTTGTATCAGCTTGATCCATTTTGGTGTGATTTTGCCTTGTTTAAACTGGCTTGTACCAGTTTGATCCAGTTTGGCCTGGTTTTGAATGGTTACATCCCGTTTGGACCAGTTTTGACCGGCTTGATCTGGCTCGTACTGCTGTTGGCCAGTTTGATCTGCTTTTGACTAATTTAAATCAGTTTGGACCCACTTGATCTGGTCTGGATGGGTTTCAACTGGTTTGGCTTCTTCTGGTTTGGACCAGTTTGATCTGGTTTGGACTGGTTTGGACTGGCTTGGTCTGGTTTCAGCCAGTTTAAACAGTTTTGCCTTGCTTGATCCAGTAATGCTTCTATTAAAACAGCTCAGAATGCTGTGAGCTGCTGCTTTTTTTTTTTGCCTAGCCAGTCATTCCCCAGTCTGTATTTGTGCATGTGATTATTCTGTCCCAAGTGCAAGACTTTGCACTTTCATAGATTTCATAGACATTAGGGCTGGAAGGGACCTCGGAAGATCATCGAGTCCAGCCCCAGATCATCGAGTCCAGCCACTTATCCTTCTTGAATTTCACTTGGTTAATGCAAGCTGTTTCTCCAGTTTATCCAGGTCATTGTAGATCCTAGCCCTACTCTTGATCTTGTTTGGACCAGTTTGATCCAGTTTTGACTGGTTTAGACTGGTTGAATCCCTCCCTTACCTTCCTATGATCACAGCTGCATAAAGCACAATAAGCTCTCAAATGAAGCAGAAGATTTTATCATTAATGATTCCAGCCATTTCTTTGTTAGTCTCATATTCTGCCTGCAGGATACTCCCCTGTGTACAAAGAAAAAGGGATGCAGAACCCTGGGAGATTTGGTGATGTGGTTGCTCTGATCTTAGCACTCATAGCTACAAGTATTAGTGTATGTCAGAAACGTTTCCAGATGACTTGAAAAGAAAAGAAAAGAAATCACTGTATCAAACTCTCTGACCCCACACTTCAGTGAATTTTAAGGCTGACTCTGAGCTGTGTAAAATAGTATTTTGATTCATTTGTTTGCCATTTCATGTCCATTAACTTTTAAAGTGACCTCTTATGTGACAAAACAGTGAATATGGAATCTCATCTGGAGAAACAAGTAAGGATCTACAACCTCTACACCATGATGGTGATGATGGGTCCTGACCACCCACATATACAGGCACACTCCAAACCCAGAAATATAATTGTGAAGTTTCTGGGTTTACTCTTGAGCCCTCCAACCCACTTTGGAATAAGCTTAGATTAGCCTTGCTGGTGTATTTCTGGGTTTCGAGTGCATCAGCGGAAGTGAATGGGCAGAACATACTAAGCCCCATCTTTACCTACTGCAGCCATATTTAGCAAAGCCCTAACTTCTCTGGAAGGCATACAAATGAATGTAGTCTATGGGGTTCTAAAGCAAGCTGTTTTCTCTAGCCATGCACCTTGAAAAAGAGTGTTTTTGGTCTCAAGTGAAAGGCCTGAATAGGTCTTCAAAGAGCTGGGAGCAGTCTTACAATGAAATGATGCTGCTGAGACACTGGTCTGGATTTTGCACCAGGGAATATTATGCTTCAAGGAGTCTCAATGCCTTCCAGAACATTCAGTAGTACACCCTCGGTTAAGAGTAGAACATGCTCTTCTGTCTCACACCAGTTTTTTCCAGCAAGCATAATGACGGAGAGTGGGGCCTGGCGTTTTTTTTCCCCAAGGTAACTTATGCTTCCAGGGTCAATAGCAGAGAATGTGTGTAAAATATGCCCTCTCTCACAAGTGCTAAAATGACTTTGAAGAAGGAAAGAGAGATGCTTTGAGTAGTAAGCAAACTGAAGTGTTTCGCAATTGTATTCTCTCTTCTTGTAGCAATTTGTTCGCAAACAGGCACCTTAACTAGGACTGGATGATTGTTTTAAGAAGACAAAGGTTTTATAGGTCCAAGTGTTACTCAAATCCAGCTGCAACATGGTTAGTTGAAGTGGGCAAAATGAGCCCCCAAGTAAAATTATGCAGTATTTAACAGTGTGAAACATGTCTGCTTTCCCATATACAGTTACAAATAACTCCAGGAAAATGTAAAGTTTTCATGCCGCCTAAGGAAAAGGTTGGGAGGGTGGGGAGGGGAAACTATTTATTTTATCAGTTAAACCCCAAGGGAAAAAGTCATAGTCAAAGGGTCTAAGACTTGAGTTACTGTTTATTGTAGACAACACCCCCCCCACCACCAGACTGAGCTTAAAGAAATAACATATTTTTCTGAAATGAGTGAGGCAAGATTACTTTTTCTCTTCTGCTGTGGTTCAGCTAATGAGACTCAGCCCTGAGAGTGCAGCATTGTACATTAGGAGACCCATCTTCTACCCTTAAACTATATGCTTTTACCAAAATGTTAATTCTTCCAAGTCTTAACAATACGAAAGAATACCCTGATATGTTGTGTATTTTATATGCCAAATTATTCCACTTTAATGGAAAAAGAACAGAAATGTTAAGGAACCCATGTGTATCTGAGTTGTGCACATCAATCTTCTAAGGCAGCTCATAACAAAGGTCAGAAATAGCCTGGCTCTGTGTTTTGTGTAGCGCATCATTCTATGAGAAAATGTGCCCAAGTTCCTTTTAAAACATTATTTTCTAGCATGGTTACTACTGAATATATTTCTAAATGACAAGGTTTATTTGTCTGCATTTTGATATGTTTAGGGGAAACTCAGGCTGACAGTTAGAGGAGGCAGGAAGAGGGAACCACAACAAGTTCCACCCAAACACAAAATGTCATCTCTTCCCTAGCTAGGATACAAAAGCATCCTGATGAAAAAAAGAGCAGACATTTAAAAGTTTCTGACATGTGTCACAGATGCAGCCATTGAGCCACTGCTCCTGATGTAGCTCGATATGACAGCATCCAAGCCATTGGAGCTGGCTGCGGGACATTCAAAGTTTGGTGTGTGTCGCTTTTAATCCTTGTCATGGCACATCTAGAGAATAAAAAAGACAAATGGACACAGGCAGTAGTAATACTTCAGAAAACTTAAAATAATGCTTCCTCATCTACTGCATATTATAAAGGACTGCTAGCACATACCAGCTACCAAATATATAAATATATTTGGTGGCTGGGAGATTGGATGATTAGTAGGTGAAAGATTAAATTTAAAAAAAACAAGTCTGCTGACGTTCTCTGTGTGTGTGTGTATTTCTGTTATCCAAGGTTGACAGAAACATATGAATTGTGTATTCATCAACATTATATTGACTTGCCAAAGACTCATCTTTATAGTCAAAATTTGTAAAGAAACCAGGATTTCATCTTCAACTCATTTAAGTAAAAAAAAAAGAAAAAATATGTCACTATACCTACTGAGGACCTGAGCAACAGTGGAGATAAGTATGCCAAAGGTTTGATAGTCTGTTGATTTATACTACATCTGGATATTTGCAGTCTGCAGTTTTGAACTGTTTTAATTGTACTGGTAATGGTAAGTTTCAGTCAATATTCCATAACAATTGCATTGCTTGTAAATATTATCCCGGCTTTTTGTCTGCTTACAGTGGCTTATGGATTGTATCAGATATCACTTGATTCAAGTGCCTTTACAGTTAGGTCTCCTGAGGATTTATAGTTAATTGCCATTAGCTTGTTACTGATTACAGTGAATGCATGTGTGATCTTCAGCTAACTTCTGTTTTAATGCAGGGGATATATCTTTATTTAATGGCCTGGGAGGTGAATACAGTGGATTCAATTTTACCATTTTCCAAATACAATCAGACCTTGATAATGTGAATCCCCCGGCAAACTGCATTTCAACAAAATCCTTCCTATTAAAAAGTCAGTGGTACCCACAGGCTATGAGACTGATCTCTACTTAAATCTTGTGCCTACCTAGGCATAGTGATAAATCAGTCACAGTGTTTCCTTCTGTATGTTTAAACCAGGCATGTAAGCAAATTATAATGTTACTGACATTATGGTAGGGAAGAGTAAAGTCTGATGATAGGATGTGTGTAAAATACACTTTTTTTCTTTTCCTACAAAGCTTTGGGCCATGTATATTCATTGGTTTTTTTTCCTGGGTGAGTCATTGATCTTCCAGTAGAAACCATGAGTATACAGATATTTCAGATTTTCTTCTGGAGTAAAAATGGCCACCCAAAGAGAAAAAGAACCTGGAAACAACCACAGTTAAATCACTCTTGGGAAAGTAAATATCTGACCATGTTTTCTTCTGAGAGAAGCCATGGTACAGTCCTTCAGAATCCCAAGGTTCTTTGCATCTATCCACCCCTTGCCCACTCGCCCCGGGAGATAGTAAGTCTTTTGCTGGACTCTACTTCTCCAGCTGGGCAGAGAGCAGAACGTACCTCCTTCACAATCCCTGCAATCCCATCAGCTGCAGAGAGATGCAGGCTGGTCCTGAGCAGTCAGGGTCAGCCAATCAGAGTTGCCCTGTGTACAGCTTCCAGGCAGAGCATGCTGAGATGTGTGCACAGGGGTCCCCTGGCTGCGCAGTGCCAGCACTGCAAGATCTCTGCTCTTCAATGGCTCAGCATTTGAATATTTGTTCAGGAGTCTCTAGACATGTTTTTCTACCAGGAAAACAAAACTGGGAGAATTCTTCATGGTCATTTGAACATGTACAAGCAGCCTTGGTTAATGATTGACAAATAAGTTTCTCTGCTCTTCCAAAAAAAAAAACAAAACACAAGCACAGACACTTAGGAATTTTCTTCTAGAGCAAAAATGGCTTCTCCAGGAGAAAAATAACTTGGGAACAACCAGACTTCCAGGAGAGTTTCTCCTGCTAGAGTGAACTTCTGTACATGTACCTTCTGAGACAAGCCACAGCACAATATTCCAGCATCCAGCATGCTTTACTCCCAGTCCCTTCCTCCCCCTGTACCCCCATCATGGGTCCAGGGAGACAGTTGTCACTCAGGCTGGACTCTACTGTTTTCTGTGAGCATCACAATCCTTACATGTTTCAGTTGGGGTACACAGCCTGGGAGGCAGTATGGGTCAACCAATCAGGGCTTCCCTGTCCTGTCATCTGTCACCAGGTAGACCAGGGGGCCTGCAGAGACTGCTGAGATGTGTGCACAGGGATCTTTTGAACATGTATATACAGTCCTGGTGTGAGATTCTAAAGTGGCCCTCTAATTTTTTATACATACTTGTTTTCTCTTTGCATGCCTAATTCCAGCAGAGCTGAAAGTATTGTGAGAATAATCAGTTTTTATACTATTTCCATCTGGGACCAGAAATAGGAACACCATTTATCTCAGGAGACTGTGTTTTCTACCATAATTTCTCAGGCCCAAGAGATTCAAATTGCCTATATGAGCATCCAGATTCTAGGTTGCTAGACCAAACTGAATATTTGTAGGTTTGTCTGCTGTCAGTCCCATTTCTAGCTTACACTGATATTCAAACCTGGCTAACCTTACCACCATTTGGAATTGAAGGATGGTGACTTTTTGGGGTGGGGAGGGCAGGGGTTGGAATTGGACTCATTCCTTTCATACAATTTCTTATGTCTTTAGAACTGGCGTGTGATAAATTGAGCTGTCTCTCATCAGGCAAACCATATACCTTAATTTGTATATACAAAGGAAACACAAACAGTGGCAACAAGATAATCCTATTGCTGGTAGAGACTATAGTTTGAGATGCCTCTGTAGAGAACGTATAGCCCAAGTAATATGGAAAAGTGCTTCTCCTGAGACTTGTGTGGGGGTTGGTGACAGCCAGGGCAGAGCTGGTGAAGCTTTTGATATGTTTGTCAACTCCATCAATTCACTGCTTTGTGAGTAAGGGGTTGGGTCATGATATATATATGAAATGACATTTTTCCCTCCTCGTTGTCTCTAAATTCAGAGATCTGGTTCTGTGGAAAAGTTTCTCCCCTTTAGAGTTACACAGACAGCAGACCAGCATTTGATTAGAGTGTTGACAGGAAGGAGTTGGCCCTGAATTATGGTCCTCATATTAGCATTTCACCAAGTCAGCAAAATGCCAGGTATTCATCCTACCATCTTTCTCAACCTGCAACCAAATTGTACATGGGGTTCCAGTAGATGGAACATTTTCGCCATTATCTTGTAGAATCAAATTCATGAACTTTATATGTCTCTAATTGGAGATAATTTTCTCAGAAGGATTTTTTTCCCTTTTCAAAAGGAAAACAATATGAGAAATTTTAAAAATTAATAAAAATGTGGGCAGATGCATCAATTAAGCAGAATATTAAACCACTGTTCACTGGCTTCAGATCAGAAGATGTGGTTTCATAGATTTCATAGATTTCATAGACATCAGGGCTGGAAGGGACCTCGGAAGATCATCAAGTCCAGCCCCCTGCCCAAAGGGCAGGAAGTCAGCTGGGGTCATAGGATCCCAGCAAGATAAGCATCCAGTTTCATCTTGAAGGTGTTCAATGAAGGCGCTTGAACCACCTCCGGTGGGAAAAATCCCACTTTTTCCAACCTTTCCTTTTGTGTCATGTTGTTTTCTAGACCCCTAGGCATTGTGTAGATTTGCTATACAGCTTTTATAATTTGTCTGCATTATTCTTGATCCATGGTACACAAAACTATCCTGTATTCCAGGTAAGGCACTACCAGAGTAGAAAAATATGGAGGAATCACTTGTGACTTGCATATCACAAACCAGTTAATACATCCCCAAATTCTTTTGTTTTTTGGGGGTTTTTTTGTATTTCACTGTTTGTATTTCACAGTGATAATTCACTGTTGAGTCACGTTTAGCTTTCTGTCCACTATAATACCTAGATTCCTTTTTGCAACACTGCAGCTTAGACAGTCATTCTAGATAGTAATGGCTGGGAAGGATTGTGAGCACATGGGAGGGCAGGAGCACAATCCAAAAGGATCTTGACAGATTGGAAAGCTGGGCTGGAGCTAACAGGATGAATCATAGAGAAGCAGGGCTGGAAGGGACCTTGAGAGGTCATCTAGTTCAACTGCCTGTCTGAGGAAGGATCATCCCTATCCAAACCATCCTATACAATGTTGACAAATGCAAGGTGCTACACCGTGAGCACGTCTACATGTTCATTAATGCATGTTTGCTACTGCACGTTACATTTAATACCTCTAATGTGAGGTACTAAATAAATGTGCATTAGACTGCCCTAATGTGCAGCAGCAAAAATGCATGTTTTTTTAGTAATACTTAATGAGCACTAGTCTATGTTTACTGTGCATTAGTGTATTAGCACTGTTTTTGATGTTTTAATGCTACTGTGCATTAAAGCACAAGATTAGACGTGTTCCATGGAATAATAAAAAGAATAATAAAAACTATGAATACAAAATGGGTGACACCTGGCTGGAAGGCAGCACTATGGAGAAAGAAAGGTCTAGGAGTCAAAAAGTGGACCCAATATGTGTTTGCAGTGTGAGGGAGCTGCACAAAAGACAAATGTGGCTCTGGGATATATCAATACAAACATTAGGTGTAAGACACAGGAGGTGATAGTGCCACTTTACGTGGGACTGGCTTGGTCTGATTTAGAGCATTATGTGTAGTTGAGGAGAGGCGAGAGGGAATAGGCATGTTCAGCTTGCAAAAAAGGTACAAAAGAGGGGACATGAAAGCAGTCTTCAAATATCTGAAGGGCTACCATAAACAAGAGGGAAAATGTCTTTTCTCTTGCAGTGTCGAACAGAACATGTATCAATGGCTTGAAGTTGCCCCAAAGTTTAGACTGGATATCAGGAAAAATTCCCTCACCTCTAGAACAGTGAGGCAGTGGAATAGACTGCCTGGGGAATCTGTGGAATCTCCATCACTGCTGGTGTTCAGGACAAAGTTGATCAAGGAAGATCTAAGGATAGCTATGTGTATGTTTTACTGTGGTTATTCCTATGCATCTGGGCTTTTCTGGTTGCTATGTGGGGCCATGAAGGATATTTTGCCCTCCTGGTGCTGTGTGTGTCAGGGTTTTTTGTTTGTTTGTCTTCTTTTGGTGGCGGGGGGGTGGAGGGAGGTTGTCCTCCTCAGAGGCATTGGGTATCGACTACAGCCAAGGCTGGGGATTTCAACTGGGGTGTGCCAATGCTCCTGCTAAAACCCAGAGGATCCTGGATAGAGGGTCTTGCTCCCCTGTTCAGAGTCAGACCGATCACCCTATTTGGGGTCTAGAAGGAATTTTACCCCATTGTCAGATTGGTATGGACTGTAAAGGTTTTGTTTTCCTCTGTAGGGTGAGAGCATGGCCTTCTACCTTGGAACTCTCAAGCATATTTTAACAAATTTTGCAGCAGCAGGACATTGACTGCTGTGGTCCCCTGCTTTACCTGTTGCAGATTAGGGTGTTTTGTCTTGTGGTTGTGTCTTTAATCTGCTGATCTCTTCACACCTTGAGGCACACTTCTGAGAATCTGGCAGCACCCCATGGCGCTCTGGTTGAGAATCACTGGTCTAAGGCTGTGTGTAGATGAAACGAGGGGGTGTGTACACGACACTTTAAAGTGGGCTAAATACTTTTGTACTGCTTTAATGGTGTCATTGTTTGCATGCCTTGGCAGCATATTGCACATTAATTCCAGCTGCTGTAGGAAATCTGGTGCATAATGCACCTTAAATGACTTGGAGTGCACCAAACTAAACGTCCTTGGAGGAGGCCTTCAGTGAGAGCCCTAGCCCTGATCAGTGTGCACAGCTTCTCAGCAGGCCTTCTTGTGGTGCAGCTGCAGCTGCCCAGGTACTGCTCAGCTTCCTCTGCCTCCAATGGCTCCTCCTCCTGCCTCTGCTGCACAACTCTGGGCTGCAGGTAGTGCAAGGAAGTGAAGACGGCTGTGAGGATGCATGCCAGGCACCAGACACCCAGCCAAGTGGGAGGGAAGCTGCAGCTGGGCAGCTCCTGCCCCAGTGAATGGGGCTCCAGCTCCAGCTCCCAGCTGTCTTCTACCCACTCGGCAGCAGGTGGGGCTCAGTCCCATGTGGCGCTCCACAGGAGCAACCGTGGGCCAGATGGGGTGGTCTTGGACTGTAACTGGAAAGCACCACCTGACCTCCCTTTCCTTCCCCCCACCCCCTGCTAGATTCTGGAATCTAGCACTTGACCAGCCCCACCTCCCCGGCCACACACATGAAAACCCACCCCCATACACCCCCTACCTCCCCCCACACCATCCGACACACAGGAGTAAAACTTTATTTTGAACTATTATGCAATCACCTCTAAATATACTACTCAAAAACACATACATGTGGACAAAAATTCATTTTTAAAATAAACTTAAAATATGTTATAGTAGATGTTTGATTTTTAGTATATGATTTAGGGGGGTTTTAATCTACAATTTGTTAAAATATCTTCTGAAAGTATTTGTGTGCACAGCCATTAACAGTTAACTAAAACTTAAGTGGCCTGCCAGCCAAAATATTTGCCCACCTCTGAGCTGATGGGTTTTCCAGCCATGGAGGCCCAGGCTACACATGCAAATTAAAGCTGGATAGAAACCAGGTATAAAGTTAATACAGTTTTTTCAGCGATAACTTGGTAACTGTTTGGACCTTTTTAAGGGGCCATAGTTAATTTGAATGTGTAGCTGATCTAAATTAATTGCACAATTAGCCAGGTAATTGTGTAATGCATGTAATGTGTAGAAGGGGCCTAAGATTCCTTTTCAGGTTTGAGGTCACTGAAGAATTCTCCGTTTAGCTAAGCCAATCCCTTGCTGTTTCCTTTGCATTAGTATAACATGCATCTTTAATGGTAAAACCAACAGTCCTGAATTCTTCTTTCTCTTAGACTTGCCTCTTGTACGTTTCTGCTTATAAACTTGAGTTTGCTGAAGTGTACCTTTTAGAAGGCCAAATTCTTGTTCTGCTGTTTTGTTTTTCTTTCCTTACAATTATAAATTCATATCATTTCATAATCACTCTAATCCTCATTACCTTCCACTTCCAGATTCTCAGTCAATCCTTATTAGTAGCTCGCAAATCAAGAACTATATACCCTGAAATTGGTTTCACCATCCTCTGTACCAAAAAGTTGTCCCCAACAAAATCCTAAAGCTGACTGGACTGTCTAATATGCTACTATATCAGTCAGTTGGTCCTGGGGCACCTTCAATGCAGCAATAACTTTTGTTCATTCTTCCCAGTCCAGCTTGTCCTAGGTCTCCCTCCTCTTCTTCATCTGTCTACAGCACCCTACAGGGTGGTCCTGGCAAGGATGCTGGACCTTCTTGTTACATGTCCAAACTACTGCATCTTTCTTCTTATGATTTCAAGTAAGGGTTCATAATTGCCAAGTTATTGTCTGTTTGATCTTTCACAGATTCATTTGTTCTTTGCACAGTGTAGGGTATGCGTAGAAGTCTTCTGAAGCATGGCATTTCAAAGGTCTTGATTCTCTTTTCCCACGCCCTAGTGAGTGTCCAGGTCTTGCAGCCATAGAGAGTTGTTGGAGCTTTGTTTTCATTGTGATGTTGCTGCTAGTCCAGATTTTCTTTAGCTTTGCTAGTTTTCCAATGGTGATGGCTATTCTTGTTTTTACTTCTTTTTTTCCTCTAATGTAGAATCAGTGATGGTTGCTCCGAGGTCTTTAAAGTGTGTTACTTTTTTTTGCTTCTCATTACCAATTTTTACTGATGCATCGTCATTGCTATGATTTTATCATTACTTTGCTCTTCTCTGCACTAATTTCCATCCCATATGTCTTTGTAGCCTTATGCAGCCTTTCTGTTATTTCCTTAGGCTCTTTTGCAGTTCCAGCTATTAGATCAATGTCAAAAACAAAACAAAGATTGTTAATTTCTCATCCTCCAACTGACAGTGTTCCAGTGAAGTTCTCTAAGGCATCTGATATGGTTTGTTCCAGGTATAAATTAACTAAACTTGATGAGAGAAGACAACTTGGGGGGGGCACACAGTCTTGCAAGGCCTTAAATGCCTGTACACCAATGCTCGTAGCATGGGGAACAAACAGGAGGAACTCGCCCTCAGAATAGCTAGTTCAAATCCAGATGTCGTAGGGTTAACAGAGACATGGTGGGACTCATCCCATGACTGGGCAGTTAACATTAGGGGCTATAGGCTGTACAGGCGGGATAGAGAAGGCAGAAAAGGGGGGGGGGTGGCACTTTATGTCAAGGAGCACTACACATCCTCTGCCAGCAGTATGGGGTCAGGGGAAGGGCGAGCTGAAGTGCTCTGGGTCAGGATCCGGGGGATGCAAGGCGAGAGGGATTTGACGGTGGGGGTCTATTACAGACCCCCCAATCAGGAGGAGGAGCTGGACAGGGAATTTTCAGGCCAGCTTGCAGAGACACTAAAAGCAAGGGATGTAGTTGTCATGGGCGATTTTAATTACCCGGACATCTGCTGGGAGGAGCAGTCAGCCGGGACGGACCGCTCCAGGAGGTTCTTGGCCGAGTTGCAGGACCTCCACTTGATTCAGGAGGTCGGCTCCACGGCCCCCCAAGGGGAATGCTCGGCTGGACCTGGTCCTGGCCGCAGGCGACAACCTGGTAAGAGGCCTCCAGGTTCTTGACCACCTGGGCAATAGTGATCATCGCATGCTGGAATTCACCATCCAGCGTAGAGTGTCAAGGGCCCGCAGCAAGGTGGTGGCCCTAGACTTCAGGAGGGCCAACTTCAGTGAGATGAGGAGATTAGTGGGAGAGGAACTGGGGTCCTTGAGGGCAGAGGAACTCAGCGTCCAAGAGGAGTGGTCGTTCCTTAAGGAAACGATACTCGGGGCCCAAGGGGTGTCCATCCCGACAAGAAGCAAGGCGGGCAGGAGTGTCCAAAAGCCCCCCTGGCTCACCAAGGGTGTCCGGGAATGCCTGCTTGCCAAAAGGGTGGCGTACGCCCGGTGGAAGGGGGGTGTAATCTCCAAAGAGGAGTATACCTCCTCTGCTCGGGCCTGCAGGCGGGCTGTTAGGAAGGCCAAGGCGGAGATAGAGCTCGGATTAGCGTCCAGGATTAAGGATAACAAAAAGTCCTTTTTCAAATATATTGGGAGGATGAAGAAGGCGCCGGGTAATGTGGGGCCCCTGCAGGATATGCGGGGCAATCTGGTGGTTGCGTCAGAGGATAAAGCGGACCTCTTTAACCAATTCTTCACCTCCGTTTTCTTGTGCAGGGACCGGGACTTCCCTGCTGTGATAGAAGCCGGACGCGAGGGGATCGCCTTCAGACCTCAGGTTGGGGAGGACCGGGTTAGAGAGCTTCTGGAGGGGCTGGACGCGTTCAAGTCAGCGGGTCCGGATGCTCTCCACCCCAGGGTGCTGAGGGAGCTGGCTGGGGTTATTGCAGGGCCCCTGGCACGGCTCTACGAGCGATCGTGGTGCTTGGGCCAGGTGCCAGACGATTGGAAGGTAGCTAATGTGGTCCCCATCTTCAAAAAAGGGAAAAGGGAGGACCCGGGCAATTATAGGCCCGTCAGTCTTACCTCAATCCTGGGGAAGCTCTTTGAGAAGATCATCAAGGAGCACATTTGTGATGGGCCGGCATCCGAGATGATGCTCAGGGGCAATCAGCATGGATTTATTAGGGGGAGATCATGTCAGACCAACCTGATTGCCTTTTATGATCAGGTCACAAAGGCCATGGATGCAGGTGTCGCGGTGGATGTAGTCTTTCTGGACTTCAGCAAGGCCTTTGACACCGTCTCTCACCCCATCCTAATTAGTAAACTAGGCGACTGTGGCATAGATGCCTACACGGTCAGATGGATTGCAGATTGGCTGAAGGGTCGCACTCAGAGGGTGGTGGTGGATGGATCATATTCGACTTGGGGGGAGGTGGGTAGTGGAGTCCCTCAGGGCTCGGTCCTGGGCCCTGCGCTGTTCAATGTCTTCATCAGCGATCTTGATGTTGGGGTGGAGAGCAACCTGTTTAAATTCGCTGATGACACCAAAATTTGGGGGGAGGTGAGCACGCTAGCAGGGAGAGAGAGATTGCAGAAGGATCTGGATAGGTTACAGGGGTGGGCAGACAGGAACAGGATGCGTTTCAATACGGACAAGTGCAGGGTGCTGCACTTGGGTAGTAGGAACCAGCAGCACACTTATAAGATGGGGAGCTCCCTACTTGAGAGCACGGAGGCGGAAAGGGATCTTGGTGTCATTATTGACTCCAAGATGAACATGGGCCGACAATGCGAGGTCATGGTTGGCAGGGCTAACCGGACCTTGTCGTGCATCCACAGGTGCATCTCGAGTAGAGCCAGGGAGGTGATCCTCCCCCTCTATGCGACGCTGGTCAGGCCGCAGCTGGAGTATTGTGTCCAGTTCTGTGCGCCCCATTTCAGGAGGGATGTGGACAACATGGAGAGGGTCCAGAGGAGGGCCACCCGCATGATCCGGGGACAACAGGGCAGACCCTACAGTGAGAGACTGCGGGACTTGAACCTATTCAGCCTCCACAAGAGAAGGCTGAGGGGGGACCTGGTGACCGTCTATAAACTCACTAGGGGGAACCAGAAGGGTTTGGGGGAGACGCTGTTTCCCCTAGCCCCTGCTGGCATAACAAGGAATAATGGGCACAAGTTGATGGAGAGGAGGTACAGATTGGACATCCGAAAAAACTACTTCACAGTCAGGGCGGCTAGGAGCTGGAACCAACTTCCAAGGGAGGTGGTGCTGGCCCCTACCCTGGGGATCTTTAAGAAGAGGCTGGATACTTACCTGGCTGGACTCATTTGAGTCCCGTTTTTGTTTTTAGGGTGAGTGGTTTTGTTTGTGTTTTTTGGGTTGTTCTCCCGCCCTGGCGGGGGGTCGGGCTAGAAGATCTATTAGGTCCCTTCCGACCCTGAAACTATGAAACTATGAAACTTTGGTGTACTTCTACTGATGTTGCAAATGTTTCTACAGCGTTGTCAAGCAGCAACAACAATACTGCTTTTATTGTTGTAGCATTCTTCTATAAGACTTATTGATGTGGGACTGACATTATGCTTCTTTATTGTCAGCCAAAGTGCTTTTTCTATACCCTGTCAAAACATTTTTTTTAAATGTCTATGAAGTTACAATGTAGTTCTTTTTGGTGCTCATGGTACTTTTCACACATGAGTCTAAGGTTGAATATTTGTCCTGTTCTGTGGTGCACAAAAATACCATGGCAATTAAAGTACCTCATAAAGAACTTGGACACTGATTTGGATACTTCATTTAGCCATTTAAAAATAAGGGCCTTCTCCTGGGTTGGTGGTGTATAGTTGATTATAACATCCTCGTGGCTGTTTTCCCCTTTTATATTAACCCAGAAACTTTCAAAAGGTCTGCCTCCTACTTCATTCTGTACCTCACAAGAAGACATTTGAATGATATTACCTCCTTTTTTCTTCAGTCTGACTTTCCTGAACAAGATACACTCCTTCACAAAGGTATTGTTTATGTAAACTATCCAGTTGTCTCAGTTATGCAAATCAGATCATAAATTTGTGTGAAAACTAGGAGTTCCAGTTCTTAATATATAAGCATCTTGGGTGAATAGTTGATTGCTTGCTAATTTCCCACTTTTAACCTTGTTAATTTTCCCCATATTGCTTCTGCTACCTATAGGCCTTTAACCAACTCACCTTGCTCTTTACTAAAGCATTTTGTTTCCATCATCACTGAATATAATTTAAAGCCCTCTTTGCTAGGTTTGCAAGTTTGTGCATAAAGATTCAAGTCCTCCTTTTCATTACATGAATATGTTTCTACTTAGAAGGTCTTTTTCCTGAAGCACCACCACAAAAGAAGCCAAAGCCTTGCAGGCAAAGCCATCGACATAACCAGATGTTGATCTCTAGGATGCACCTCCTATCTGGGTCTTAACTGCTGACCAGAAGGAAAGATAAGAAGTTCATCCTATCTCCTGACAAATGCTTTTTTGTTTGCATGAGTGGGTTTTCCCACTGCTTTAAAAGTCTTTTCAGTGCATTAAACTAACGCTGCTCAGACATGTTTATTTTTCAGTGCCCCCGCTTATGCCACCCTATCTATGGATTCGTGTCATGCAAACAGTGAGCTACTCTAAGACTTGTAATTACTTTCCTTCACCCCAGGTGCTGCTGTGCTATTTCTGTAGTTCAGGCCTTTACCCAGTAGCTACCAGTTTGATTTTATTTTGTGTGGGGGTGTTTCTTCCCCTTCCTCCAGACTCTTTCTCCTCCTGCCCCCCCCCCCCCCCCCCTCCTCTCAAC
>NW_005841852.1:4937205-4938523 GCF_000455745.1 Alligator sinensis
CCCCCCCCCATCTCCTGCTTCACAGCTGTCTGCAGGCACCCAGGGCACAGCACAGTGTGGGCAGGGGCACAGAGTGATTATTAATACAGGGGATCAAAAGAAATGCAGGAGCAACCCAGTACTGTGCCTCTGCCTATGCCTGTGATATACTGCCCTATGGTAATTTTGCCCTCATCTCCCTTACCTCCACCATCAGCTGTAGTTTGTGTTCCCCCACCCCACACCTGTGTATCCCCCACCCATGCCCCCTGCCCACTGTGCCCGCTGTGGTGTTCATAACTGCAGAACACAACAGCATCACCAGAATGGTAAGTTTGCAACTATTTATGTGTGCTACCCCTAAGACTTTGTTGAATTTTTCAAACCTTCCTATTTGTTATAATTGACATTCCCATTACAGAAACACAAAGAATAGTCCAGGCGGACACTGCCTGGCAGACACCCCCCCCTCCCCCCCCCCCCCCCCCCACCCCCACACCCACACGCTCACGCGAGGACTTGATATCTAGGTAATATCAGAAATGTCTCACCAACCTTGGACGGGCTGGGGTTGGGGGGCAAGAGGGCAGTGTTTGGACTGTTGTCCAAAACCCCATCCTCTTCTTCTTTCTTCCCCCTCCCTGCAATAAACTTTTGAAATATTTTTGTCTATACAGGTGTGGCATGCTTTCTTTCATTGGCAGATTGGTATGCATATGGCATTGTGCGGTTCATAAGTAGGTGTGGTGGGTTTCGAGAGGTGATGACCACCCCCAGCAGCCAGCATGGGGATGCTTTGCTTGGGGTGTTTATTGTTTATGGAGTCATGGCATTACTGGAAAGAGTTGCAGGGTAGATTGTTATGGGAGGTCAAAATGATTGCCCAGTGCTTGTGTTATTCCCCTCCCCTTCCCCCCCGCCCCATCTCAATGTATAGCCATCCTGGCAAGCCCTTTTTTGTGAGAAAGACTTGTCTCCCCCCACCCACAGTGGCAAGCTGCAATACTTCGACAGGTATGGGACAGCCTTCCTTAACATTTGAAAAAGACAGGAATTAGTAACTCTTCCATCTATTATCAGGCTAATGATTGGGCTTGATGGGACAGCTGTGTGCTTGCATGGTCACTGGTGGGAGGGGGGATAGTGTCCTTGTGTTGCTCAACAGCAAGTCAGAAACAGCTTTGTTAATTTTTGCTCAGAGCTTTGCAAATAGTTTCACAAAAGACAGGAGTCAGTCACAGGAATCATTCTCTTTTAACAATGCATTAATGCATTTATTCACCCTTTTCTTTACACCAGAGCAACAGGGGGGGGGGGGGGGGGGGAGACAAAAAGTCCA
>NW_005841852.1:4938533-4963538 GCF_000455745.1 Alligator sinensis
GGGGGGGGGGGGGAGAGCAGGAACAAATGTTGCAAGTACATTACAAACACATTACAAATATTGCAATCCAACTGCCCCCTCCTCCCCACACTGGGAAAGCATTAGGTATTTATTCCCACCTCCCTGGCAGCAGACACCTTTTCATCCTGGATATTAAAACTGTTTTCTATTGTATTTTTGTTTGTGTGAGGGTTGAAAGGCACATCTTGCAGTGGTGATAAATTCCAATGCTATTCATGCATGTATGTATATGAGAAAAGGTGGGACCTCCCTCACCTCAACTCTAATTAGCAGGCTGGCCCCTGGCCCTGGCCCTGGCCCTGGCCCTGACTCACCCTTGACACCAAGCAGGAGCAAGTAAGAATTCACAGATTTTTTGATTAGTGAACCACAATAAAATGCAATGCTATTCATGCATGTATGTATAAGTAGTGTATACTGTGTAGTGTTCTATAGAAAATAGCATATATAGTACAGAGTGATAAGTCTGAAGGTTGCAACAGCATCAGGATATGCAATGAAGTGAGTGAATTTTTCTCATTTGTGGAGACATGGCCAGAGGGCAATCAAGTATAAGCCACCAACAGGGAGTTTAATTTTATTGATTTTTGATTATTTTTGATTTTTGATTAATTTTATTGATTATATGATTAAGGGAGCAGCTGAAACCTCAGTCCTCCCCAGCCTCCTTCTCTAAAGCTTTCTGCACAGCAGGGTCTAAAAATCACTGTCGGTATTTGACCTGCCTGGTGGGACAGAGTATTCATAGAGAGCCAAGTCTGGAGCTGGCTGAAAACCCTTTTTATTTGTGAAGACAATAATATTATACCACAAAGTTTACTTTACTTTCCAAACTGGAACATGGCCGGTAACCTGAAAGCAGGTCCTTAGAACACCACCCTGCATGCTAAGAGCCCATAGCCATGGGCAAGAGGAAGCTAGGAGGGAAGATAACAAGAAATGGAGGAGCAAACCAGTACTGTACTTGTGTCTCTGATATACTACCCCCTGGTAATTTTTCCCCAGTCAGCATTCATTTGGGACATGGCCAGTAACCATGAAGCAGGTCCTTAAAACACCTCCCCGGGTGCTAAGAGCCCACGGACATGGGGGGTAACAAGGAACTAGGCAGGGAGGGAACTTTTCCCCACCAAGAAGCAAGGTGATAAGAGGCCCCAGACATTATTCATTTGGGACATGGCCACTAACCAGAAAGCAGGTTCCAGCCATGCGGGGGCAGGGGGGGGGGGAACAAGAGGGAGCTAGGCAGAGAGGGATTTTTTCCTCAGCATGAAGCTGAATGTTGTGTGTGGGGGAGGGGGGGGATGGAAGGCCCACAACATTTTTTTTGGAAGGCCCACCATGCAGAGTTGGAAGGCCCACAAATTTCCAACCCTCGCAGGCCTACCATGTGAGGGTGGGAAGGTCCACATATTTTTCTTTGTGTCCTTTGGTTTTTACACAATACATTGAAATGCAATCTATTTTGATTGGAATTCACAATAAATTGAAATGCTATCTAAATGCTAAAACAGTATAGACAGCTGTGTTTTAATAAACAATGCCTCTTGGCTGAACAGGGAAATCCAGGTGAGCTTAGGGGGGAAAAGAGAGGCATACAGACTGTAGAAGCACAGGGTAGCCACCAAGGAGGAGTATATCTGCTTGACTCTCACTTGCAGGGAATCAGCTAGGAAGGCCAAAGCAGAAATGGAACTCAGGCTGACAACAAAAATTAAAGACAACAGAAGTCCTTCTTTAGGTACGTAGGGAGAAAAAAGAAGGCACATGGTAACACAGGACCCTCGGAAGACAGACTAGGGCAACTGGTAACAGATCAGAGGGACAAAACTGAGCTCTGAATGGAGTTCTTTGCATCTGTATTTTTTTATAGTTTCATAGTTATTAGGGTTGAAAGGGACCTATTAGATCATCGAGTCTAACCCCCTGGTCAGGGGCCCGGGGCAGGAAAGATTGCTGGGGTCAGATGACCCCAGCCAGTTGTCTGTCCAGATGTTTGTATTCCTGAACATGGATAAAGACATATCTCCCAAAGAGGCTATAGACAGACACAAGAAGGACTCCAACCCACCAACAGTTAGCGCTGACTTAGTGAAGGGGCATTTGGAGGTGCTGGACATGCTTAAGTCAGAAAGCCCTGATGATCTTCATCCAAGGGTGCTGGAGAAATTGACCAGTGTCATAGCAGAATCACTGGTGTGGTTGTTTGAGCACTCATAGTGCTCAGGATGGGTCCCAGAGGAATGGAAAAGGGCCACTGTGTTCCCTATTTTCAAGAAGGGGAGAAAGCATGATTTGGGTAACTATAGGCTGGTTAGGCTCACCTCTATCCTTGGAAAAACCTTTGAAAAAATTATTAAGGATTACATTTGTGGGAGTCCAGTAGGAAAAATAATGCTGAAGGGCAACCAGCATGGCTTCACAGCATGTAGATCTTGCCTGACTAACTTTGTTTCTTTTTTATGACCAGGTCACAAAATGCTTAGATGCAGGAGTTGAGGTAGGTGTCATCTACTTGGATTTTAAAAAGGCCTTTGATACAGTGTCACATCCCATTCTTCTAAATAAATTAAGTGCTTGTGATGTAGATTATTACATGGTCAGGTGGGTGGAGAATTGGCTTATGGGATGCACCCAGAAGTTGGTGGTGGATGGGTTGTTTTCAACCTGGAAAAATGTGGGCAGTGGAGTTCCCTAAGGTTCAGTCTTTGGACCAGTGCTGTTCAGTATCTTCATCAGCGACGTAGATGACGGCATGGAAAGCACTCTGTTCAAAGTTGTGGACAACACCAAATTATGGGGCAAAGCAAAGACACTGGAGGGCAGGGCAGTGGATTCAAGCAGATTTGGACAGATTGGGAAAGTGGGCTGAAAACAATAGGATGCAGTTTAACAAAGATAAGTGCTGTGTCTAGGGAGAAAAAATCACCAACACACCTACAGACTCAGAGGTGACTTTCTAAGCAGCACAGCAGCAGAAAGGGATCTTGGAGTTCTAGACAACTTCAAGATGAATATGAGTTGTCAATGTAACAAAGTGATAAGTAATGCCAACCACACTCTCATGAATTAGAAAGTACATCACAAACAGGTCTAAGGAGGTGATACTTCCCCTCTATGTGACATTGATAAGACCACAGCTGAAGTACTGCATCCAGTTCTGGGCACCACACTTCAAGAGGGATGTGGATAACCTTGAGAGGGTCCAGAGGAGGGCTTCTCATATGGTTAAGGGCCTGCAGGTAAAATCCTATGAGGAGAGATTGAGAGACCTGAATCTCTTCAGCCTCCACAAAAGAAGGCTGGGAGAGAATCTTGCGGCCATCTACAAATTAATCAGAGTGGGGGGGGATGCAGCAAGGAATAGGAGATACTCTGTTTACCAGGACATCCCTTAGGGTTACTAGGATCAATGGCCATAAACTGACAGAGAGCAGATTTAGATTAGATATTAGGAAACATTTCTTTATGCCAAAATTTGAAATAGGCTTCCAAGGGAGGTGGTGCTCTCCCCTACCTTGGAGATCTTTAAGAGGAGGCTAGACAAGCACCTAGGTGGGGCCCCCTGACCCCAGTGCTCTTTCCTGTCCAGGGCAGGGGGTCAGACTCAATGATCTACTGAGGTCCCTTCCGACCCTAAAAATCTATGAAATCTATGAAATGCTGTTGGTAGTCAAGTGGTGGTGAATAATAATAATGATAATAATAATTAGTTATTTAATATTAGATAGTTAATATGCCCATGTACATTTGCTTCTAAAAAAGTAAGGCTAACCGCACCTTGTTGTGCATCCACAGATGCATCACAAGCAGGTCCAGGGAGATGATCCTTCCCCTCTATGCAGCATTGGTCAGGCCACAGTTGGAGTACTGCATCCAGTTCTGGGTACCACACTTCAAGAGGGATGTGGCTAGCATTGAGAGGGTCCAGAGGAGGGCCACTCACATGGTCAAGGGGCAGTGGGGCAGGCCTTACGAAGAGAGTCTAAAGGGCCTAAACCTATTCAGCCTTCACAAGAGAAGGGGATCTGATGGCCATTTACAAACTCACTAGGGGGGACGAGTGGGAGTTGGGTGAGGCTCTGTTCCCCTGGGCACCACCTGGGGTTACTAGGAATAGCGGCCACAAATTGTTAGAGAGAAGGTTCAGGCTGGACATGAGGAGACATTACTTTACAGTTAGGGCTGCCAGGCTCTGGAATGGGCTCCCAAGTGAGGTGGTACTCTCTCCTACCTTAGGGGTCTTCAAGAGGAGGCTGGCCATATATTTGGCTGGGGTGATATGACCCCGGCACCTGTTCCTGCCCGGGGCAGGGGGTCAGACCTGATGATCTGTTTAGGTCCCTTTCAACCCTAGGTACTATGATACTAAGTGCTATGAAAGCACATGGCAAACATTGCAAGTGAACTAGCCTCGGCATGGTGGGGAGAGAGGTTTGATTCATAGATGTCACTTGATTGGCAAGTAGGTACATGGATTGGCAAATGTGTGCATGTACTGTGACAGAGCAACAAACACCCATGGGGCAACAGAGAGTCCAGGCTGCAATGGCAGTGTCAGGATGTGCATTCAAAGTGAGCAAATCTTTCATATGAGGGCTTGTTGCTAAGAGTCCTATGGAAGGACCTATGCAGGGAATTTTTTACCCAGCCAGAAGCAAGGTGACAAAGCAGGGTGACAAGTGGGCCCAGCTATGGGGCAACAGGGAGCTAGGGCTTGCTTGTTCACTAGCTAAAGACATGGCCACTAACCAGAAAGGAGAAGCTTGAAAGCGTGGGACATGGCCAGTAACCAGAAAGAGGGTTAAACACCAGTCAGAAGCCAGGTGATAAAGCCCTAAGCATGGGGCAACAGGGAGGCAACTTTCCCCCAGCCAGAAGCAGGGGGTAACAGGAAGCTAAGGGGGAGGGACAAAATCCCCCTTCCAGGTTACTGACTATGTCCCAGCTAGGGCTGAAGGGAGGGAAATTTTAAGTCCCTCCCCAACCATGGGGTAACAAGGGGGCCGGTTCAGGCTGATGGTGATATCAAGAAATGTGTATGTGTGTTTGCAAAAAAACTCGAAGTTTATGTTCTAAACTGTCAAAACCTGTATGTAATCTTCATCTTTTTTCTTATGGAAAAGACTTGTTTTAAATTTAACACAAAAAACAAGCTGCTAGGAGCCCATACCCAGGGGGCAAGAGGCAGCTAGGAGGGAATTTCTCTCCACCCAGCACAAAGCAGGATGCATTTGCTTCATAGATTTCATAGACATTAGGGCTGGAAAGGACCTTGGAAGATCATTGAGTCCAGCCCCCTGCCCCGGGGGCAGGAAGTCAGCTAGGGTGAAAGGATCCCAGCAAGATAGACATCTATTCCCGGCCTTGGGGGGTCACACAGTAAAGAAGATTTTTCTTATGACCAGCCTGAAACAGTCTGGGAGGAGTTTATGACCATTTGACCTTGTCATCCCTTGGGCTGTCTGGGGGAACAGGTGTGTGTGTGTGTGTGTGTGAGGGTTAGAAGGCTCACCATGCAGTGGGGAAGCTAGGATGCCATTGGTAGTCAAGCCAGAAGTAGGGTGATGAGGCCCCTATGACCACAGCCCACCGAGATTTATGTACTTATATATTTACACATTTACATATTTACATCTTTATTCTATACAGTATGTATTTATTATGTATTTATTTGGTTATGATTTATGTATGTATGCAATGTACGTATGTATTAGGGGTGTGTGAAGCAGGCCCTATTTGATTTGGATTTGGATTCGGCCTGAATCAGGGACAGTGATTCGATTAATTGATTTAGCTCACAGTTTGTGATTTGATTTGGCTGAATCTGAAGATTCAACGGATTCAGAAAATCAGTGATTCGGACATAGACACAGCTTTAAATGTTTTTTTCTACATACCTTGAGATACCAGTGTGGCTTGTGAACGCTGTGATGCTGGGGTGCATGGAGCATCCCACAGGAACGTGGGGGGTGGTCCTACAACATGCTCGGCGGTGAACCTGGAAGTGAACCGGAAGTACTTCTGGTCCATTTTTGGGTCCTCCAGAGAGTGTATGGGGAGGCCCTGCACCTGCCCAGCTTGGCAATCAGTCACGGGGGGACGTGCTCCCCAGCAGACCTGGAAGTGGACCAGAAGTGCTTCTGGTCCACTTCTGGGTCTGCTTCTGAGCTCACTGCGTAGCCCCCCTGTGCTGCTGTGGGACATTTCATGTGCCCCCAGCACTGCAGCATTCACGAGCCTCCTGCTACCTAGAGGTATGTAGAAAAAACATTTAAAGCTGTGTCTATATCCAAATTGCCAAATCTTCCAAATCTCTCCAAATCAATTTGGAGAGTTCTGATTCAATTCAGAGAGATTAAAGGGTTCTCTGAATTGATTTGGATTCAGAGATTTGGCCATCGAATCAGGCCAAATCTCCACTGAATCGAATCAGGGACCAAAGCTTCACACAGTCCAAGTATGTATGTATCAAATGTTCCTCTCAGCTCAAATGGTCCTCTCGATATCCCTTGAGGGGATATTCCCCTCAGTATTACTAGTATAAAGTGACTGTTGTTGTAAACAGTAGTGTGTGTGCATGTATGATGGGTGTGTGTGTGTGTGTGTATGTGTGCACATGTACATTGACCTAATGTCAATTAATTACCCTTACCCTACTAGCACTGGCATTGGTAGTCAAGTGGTGAAGCATTACTTTCTGCGGCTGTAACAAGCGAGGAGTGACCATTTCTCTGTGCAGTACGACTCTAGGAAGCCCTTTGCAAGGCAGAGCTTGAGCCACTTTTTGTATCTGTCTAGAAAAATATCTCATGTTCTTTGACCAGTACTCACCAACAGTGTTAGAAGACAAGAGTTCAAATATAGGTTGTATTTTGAGGTGACTGACCTCCAGCTTGGGTGGAAGCCAGAATGGGAGATTAAGCGTTATGTATTTATTCAGTTATGATTTATGCATGTATATACATATGTATGTACATGCTTATTTACGGCAACAGCCATTTGATAGTAGCCTACTGATTGAGGGGACTGTCACTCAATTAACATGAGTCCCCTCAATGCTGTGCTTTTCACACTATGCATGTATGTATAAGTAGTGTATGCTGTATAGTATAGTATAGTATAGTATAGTATAGTATAGTAATGGGTCACCAAGTACAAAATTTAAACCAGACCAGAGATGGTTGCACTCTACAAGCTACAAAGGAGCTTAATCATTAGTAAGACCCACTGGTTATTGTTATTATAAGTTACAATTATTGATATTATAAGAACACTATAAAATATAATAGTATAACATATAAGTCTAGTGTACTGATTATTTTATGTCTATATAAAGTATAGATAACATAAGTGGATACATATGTCTATATAATAGAAGTCTTCTATGAGTATAATACATACTGGAATGTATAATAGTATAGATATAGTTGAGAGAATGCTGAAGGAAGTGGTATCAGGATCCTCTTCTTGTTCTTCTTCTCTTCCTCTTCCTCTTCCTGTTGTCACCACAACTGGGAGGAGCGTCCAGCTCAGAATGGAACCATAGCTAAAAATTGGAGGGAGGGAGCATAGAAAGAGCATAGGATTTTTTATTGAAAAACAACATGCAGTGCCTTGTGCACCTCATGTACCTTCCTTCTTGACAAAAAAATTCCAACAACTCAGTTTACAAGAATATTGAAGTAAACAATTCCCCCCCACGCCCTCAGGTCACAGACAATTCTCAGGTGTCACTTACTAATGAATGCGTAAAGGTGCCACTTGTGGAGCACATCGCAATATTCTCTTCCAAGTCTCACGTGGCAGAGCTGCGCTCATCCGGGACTCAAGCTTCACTGCATCCCACTTCAGCAGCCTGCAGTCTTCTTGAACACTGGATTCACATTGTGGTTCCCCCCAGGGACAACTCTCCCCATGATGCTGAGTCCTTCTGCCTCTGGTGTTTAGCCATCTCTCATCTGCCTCACCTCTCTCATCGATACTGTGACCGCAGCCCAGCCACTGCTCCCCCAATTTATAGGCCTTGAGCAGGGCAGGTATCCCTCCACCCAGCCTTGTTTTGGTGTTAAAAAAAACCCCAGACAGTCTGGCACCAAGCTGGAAAAGAGCATGAGAAGAAGGTGGGAAGAGTGCCTTTGCAAAGTTTCTGGGTTTTACAAAATGCTTGTGCGCAAGCCAGGCTTGTGGCAAACTGCTGGTGTTTTGGCCAGCCAGACTTCTGAGGGGCAGACTGGTGGGGCTTGTGTGGACTGACCCCACCAGTGCCCTCTCTCCCCCTCCCCCAGTAGGCAGGCAGAAAAGGTTGGGCATCAGCCTCTGTGGGTGCCTGTGAAAATGGCTTGACAAACTAAACTGCTGGTGTTTTAGCCAGCCAGACTTGAGAGGCGAACCACCCAGGCAACCCCCCTGTGTACCTGAATGAGAAACCGGGAAGGCATCAGTCACTGTGGGGACTTTTCAAAGTGTGTACCTTGGAAAAATGCAAGCAAGGCTTGTGCGGGCTGACCCCACCAGCCTCCCTCCCCCCATCCCCACTTCCTGTAGGCAGGCAGAATAGACTGAGCATCAGCCTCTGTGGGGGCCTTTGCAAAGTGTATGGCTTGGCAAACTGCTGGTGTTTTGGCCAGCCAGACTTGTGAGGGGTTAACCACCCAGGCAGCCCTGTGTACCTGTGCACAAGACATTGCTAGCCCCTCCCCCATGTGCCCCATGCAGCAAGCTCCTAGAAAAAGTGGTAGGCAGAAAAACAATAAGAAATTAAACCAAAAAATGAATGAAATCCCCATTCCCCACCCAGCAGAGTGAGGCGGGATTTTGCCAGCCCTTTCCTTCAAAGATATGGAGCCAGATGCAGAAAGCCAGGATAACATGAGGTTTTATTTTAAAGAACACAATATTGTAAGCAGTCAGTTACTTGCCCTTCTTTGCCTTCACCCCACCATCACCCTGAAGCATCCATGGCTCCCTGAACTACAGTGGTGGCCACCTGGCCCTGCTGGCAGTCGTACGGCCCTCCCCTGACCCCAGTGCGTTTGAGGGAACAGACTCACCTCTAATGCTCCTGGCTACCTCCTGGACAGAGGCAAGCCGAACAGAGCTACTTTTCCCTTTCTGGGAATGGTACCTGCTTTTTAAAGAGATACTTTGGCAATTTCTGCAGGACATCACTTATCAAGTTATGTGACCTCTGGTAATCAACCCGGGACTCCGTGGCCATGTCTACCAACTGCCGCATGTGGTCTTGCACTTCTCGAGGAGGACATCATCAGAACATGTCAACTCGCAAAGTTCGATCTGCCAGGCAAATGCGTGTGACATTCTGGCTTGTGTTTAATCTGCCAAAACCTCCAACGAGCTTTCTTGGGAGCATCACTGCCTGTGGCGCATATCCTTTGAGCGCTCTGCTGTAGTACAAGCAGGGGTCAGGGGGTTCAGGGGCACATTCCCAGCTACCATTGGGCACAGGATCTGGTAAAAAAATGTTTAAAGTCTTCCAGGTTTCATGACATTTCCTTCCCCCAAGAGGAGGAAACTACACACCACCACTCCCCCACCCTGAAGTGGAGAAAATGGAAAATGCCTGCAGGCACAGAAACAGACTGTGCAAGAGTGGGGCACCATTCATACTGACCTAAACTTGCAAGTTCCCCCAAACCCAACTGGCACGTTTCCAAGCAATGCCTGCCAGTGGCAAGGGGCACAGATACTTAGAAGTCACTGGTTGAGGATCTAGTTGGGTCTCGGCAACATCAGATTATGATTGAGTGTTTTTGGGAGCACAACAAACTGCCATCAGTTGCATCAGTTTCTTCCTGTTCCTTCTTCTCCACCTCATTAACTGTGCTAGTTCGTGGATTCAGGGTGGGGAGAGGGGGGCACTGGAATCAAGTCAATGGTACATCCCTGTTCTTCTTGGCAGGCCCCATCACCCAGGAGCACAGAGTAGTCTCCATACAGCTGTGACATGCTCCCGTTTTCATCCACAGGAGGAGCTGCCTCTGTCAGTGTGCTCTTCTTCCCAATAACTCGTGAACTTTTTGAACACTCATGGCACACGGGCCAGGTCCCGGAGGACTGGAAAAGGGCCAATGTGGTCCCCATTTTCAAGAAGGGGAGGAAGGAGGACCCAGGCAACTATAGGCCAGTCAGTCTCACCTCCATCCTCGGCAAAGTCTTTGAGAAAATTATCAAGGCTCAAATTTGCAAGAGCCCAGCAGGAAAAATTATGCTGAGGGGAAACCAGCACGGGTTCGTAGCAGATAGATCATGCCAGACTAATCTAGTCTCTTTTTATGACCAGGTTACAAAACACCTGGACGCAAGAGTAGGGGTTGACGTTGCTTACTTAGACTTCAGGAAGGCCTTCAATATGATATCCCACCCCATACTGGTGAACAAGTTAAGAGGCTGTGACTTGGATGACTACACAGTCCGGTGGGTGGCTAGAGGGTCGTACCCAGAGAGTCATAGTGGATAGGTCGGTATCGACCTGGAAGGGTGTGGGCAGTGGGGTCCCGCAGGCCTCGGTCCTTGGCCCGATACTCTTCAATGTCTTCATCAGCGACTTGGACGAGGGAGTGAAGTGTACTCTGTCCAAGTTTGCGGATGACACAAAACTGTGGGGAGAAGTGGACACACCGGAGGGCGTGGAACAACTACAAGCAGACCTGGACAGGTTGGACATATGGGCGGAAAACAACAGAATGCAATTCAACAAGGAGAAATGCAAAGTGCTGCACGTAGGGAGGAGAAATGTCCAGCATACCTACTGCCTAGGAAATAACCTGCTTGGAGGCATGGAAGTGGAAAGGGATCTTGGAGTCCTAGTGGACTCCAAGATGAACATGAGTCGTCAGTGTGACAAAGTCATCAGGAAAGCTAATGGCACTTTATCATGCATCAGCAGATGCATGACGAACAGATCCAAGGAGGTGATAATTCTCCTCTATCAGGCACTGGTCAGACCGTAGTTGGAATACTGCATGCAGTTTTCGGCGCCACACTTCAAGAGAGATGTGGATAACCTAGAGAGGGTCCAGAGAAGGGCCACTTGTATGGTTAAGGGCTTGCAGGCCAAGCCCTATGAGGAGAGACTGGGGCACCTGGACCTCTTCAGCCTCCACAAGAGAAGGTTGAGAGGAGACCTTGTGGCTGCCTATAAGTTCATCACGGGGGCACAGAAGGGAATTGGTGAGGTTTTATTCACCAAGGCGCCCCCAGGGGTTACAAGAAATAATGGCCACAGGCTAGCAGAGCGCAGATTTAGATTGGACATTAGGAAGAACTTCTTCACAGTTAGAGTTGCCAAGGTCTGGAATGGGCTCCCAAGGGAGATGGTGCTCTCCCCTACCCTGGGGGTCTTCAAGAGGAGGTTAGATCGGCATCTAGCTGGGGTCATCTAAACCCAGCAGTCTTTCCTGCCTATGCAGGGGGTCAGATTCAATGATCTATTGAGGTCCCTTCCGACCCTAACATCTACGAATCTATAACTCCGATCCTGAAACACTGCATACCTGGAGTGTCACCCGCATCCTTGGACAGAATGACAGGCAGCTGGTTGTAGAAAGGAGCAATTGTGCATCCTGCCCCAGAGTGAGAGTTAGCATCTTTAGCATAGTAAAACACAGATCTCAGGGCCTTGATCTTGCATGGGACCTGGGTCCAGTCATGATTGTGCCCTCATGCCTGCATCACTTTTGCAATGGAGATATAAACAGGCTTATTTCTCCTACTTTCCAGCTTGTCTATGATGCTTTGCTCTGACCAAATGTCGATTAAGTCCTGCAGTTCTTCCTGGGTCCAGTTGGGTCCCCAGGTGTTGGAGGTACAGCCTCCTGCTCCATTACCTCTGTACTGCTGGCCTGGGGTTTCTGAGACATGGTGAAGCAGTTTGTGGTCAACAGCAAGTGATTCTGATTCATGTCAGGTCCATGGCAAATTTGGGGGTCAGCTTTATACACATGCTACAAAAATTCCAAAGATTGTGAAGTCTTCACCTGTGTCTCGCAACATCCAAAGGTGATGAAGCACCCCATACACTAACAAAAGACTTGTGGATTGGCCCGAGCATGGGGTACATAGGCCATTGTCTATTGGGATGGCTGCTCAATGCCCCAGACTGTTGCAAAAATCTATCACACCTGCCTGCTTGTGTTTTGGCCTGTCTTCCCCTAGTTAGTCCCACAGTGAAGGCCGTTTTGTTATTGTTGAATAAAATAAGTTTATTACAGAAGCACAGTCTATTTTCATTGACCTCACCAAAGTATTCACCTGCCTTGTCTTACATTAACAGGAGAGGGCTATGGCAAAATCATATGTTTACAACCTTGATTACAAGTTGTCTTGAACAAAGACCTGATGCATGAGAGCATCTGCTGCTTCTTATCTCAGGACCAAACAAAGGCTGTGCAAACACCCAGTGCACTAAGGTTAATTGTTGAAAAAGCAGTGGTCATCTATTTAATGCAGCTAGACAGAGCTCAATCCCCACCACTTCCTGCCCCCCGCTGATGATGGAGAGGGACCAAATGGAGAATCAGGATGAAATGCATGAGTAATGGGAAGCGGAGAATGGAAAACAACATAGTGAAGACTCCTCCGACATGGAGAATCTGGAGGACATGGGTGAACAGGTGGAGGAGGTGGTGACACTGCTGCTGATTGAACTACTGCTGGCCTTGAGAGTAATAGAAGATACTGCACTGCCGAATAAGGATGATAGGGTATTCAACATTAGTGTGTATATTAGCTTTTCTATCATTGAGAAAAAGAAAATGGAGATGTACCAAGGAGTGGGAGAACCAAGCGGCATACAAAGTAGATGACTGGGCTGTACTGAGAAACCTTAGGAGCAGTATTTGCATGATCTGGGCCCACGAGAGCAACTCAGACTGGTGGAAGCAAAACATGCTGACCACTTGGAATGACCAGCAGTGGCTGGAGATGTTCCAAAGGACCAGGGAGACGTTTTATCATATCATCTCGATGCTGGGGCCCCAGATTGTGAGGCAGGACACTAACATGCATGGGGCCATCCCAACGGATAAGAGAGTGACAATGGCCATCATGAAACTGGCCACCCTGTCCAGCCTCCACTACACTGTGAACCATTTGATGTGGCTCCCTGCACAGCTGGGGTGGCAACTTCCAAGGTATGCAGCTGTTGCAGGACATCCCTGCAAACTAATACATCTGCCTGGGGAATCCTCAGGAATTCATAGATGGCTTCAATGACATGGGGTTGCCTAACTGCATGTGGGCTTTAGGAATCACTCACATCCCAGTGCTGTGCCCTTCAGGGAGGAGGAGGTCTTTCACAAACAGGAAAGGATTTGCCTCTGTGATTCTGCAAACTGTGGTGGACCACCAGAGCTAGTTCACAAACATTTTTACAGGGTGGGCTGGCAGTGCACATGACGCGCATAAATCCAGAAATTCCCTGCTCCTTGGCCTTATGGAGAAAGGATATTATGCACCCAGATCAAATGCCATGTCATGTACAAATGCCCTTAATGCTTATGTAAATGAGCCTAATACATAGGATAATAGTAAGAGGATGAAATGACTCAAAATACTTCAGTAACATCTTAGATTTGAGCTCTTGGCAAGCATCAGACTTCCTGAAAGAGTTAGATTGGTAGATGGATGTCTCTGCAGTCCACCAAAAGAAATAATTGTACTCTTTTGGAGTATCAGTCTTAATCTTCCTATTCCTTGGGGTGCAGAACCTTTTCAGCAAGGAGACAAATAAACAAAATATGCCCCCCCACAGTATGCTTTTTTAAACACATCTTTTTTCTAGTAATAGATGACCATATAGAGTGATTTGTATTGCATATAATTCTGTAATGATATTGGGATAGTGCTGTGTACAAAGGGGCAGAGTTAAGGTTATTGTAGGAATCCTAATTCTACATTTCCTACATTTTACGTGATTATAATGTTGACCTTAATATTTGCCGATGGGTATTTTCTCATTGCTATATAATATATTCTAGCATGGGGGAAAACTAGATTAAGCAAAGGAGACAATCGTTCCACTTATTTTTTGTATTTGGACTCTAGGGACATTTATACTCATACTTTTTTCCCACAATGCACCAGAGATCTGCTGTTTCAGAGCAGACTCGATTAATCAAGTCTTCTCTGCATGCGAGCTGAGGTGAAGTGCGCTGCACTGTGTGCAGTTGTATAAGTGGCGAAATGCGCGTCAGCACACAGAAAATGGCAGCAGTGCACTTTTGAACTAAAGCACCTCTGAGGTGTTTTAGTTCAAAAGCGCACTGCTGCCATTTTCTCAGAGCTGACATTCATTTTGCTGCTTATCCAACTGCAAGCATTGCAATGCCGGGTGCTTTTAAAAGAGTATGTGTAAAAATACCCTAGATGTTTATGTTTTAGTTGAGCCTTTCTATGTAATCCATAGCAAAAAGGAGTTATTTACTCAGCTCTGAAACAAATTCTGGGTTCTGTTCTGCCACAGAGTTTATGTATGCCAGGGATTTCCCATTTGCCTTAAAGGGAAATTACCCCACGCTGCATAATAAATTGCTAGCTCAGCAAACAGAGAAGAGTCAAAAGACCCCTAGAGTGCAGTGCTGTTTTTCAGAATTTATTTTCTGTTCTTACAACTTTCATAGCACTCTGTGTTTTATAAAATGCCTGACTGGACTAATTTGTAGCAGTATAAATTAATGCAAGGATTATCATTATTAAGTGCAATTAAGTGAACATTTGATCATTATGCACAATAGGAAAAAACAGGCAAATATAGCTTTAAAATACTTTAATATCATAATTACCAGCTCATTTTTTTAAACCTTGTTTGTCAAATGTGAAAACACAAGAAGCTCTAATGGAGTATGTATACTGTATTTGCTTATCCTGTGTAGATTACACGAGTTCCCTGCTTTGCTTTATTATTAGCTGTAGTCATTTTTACAGAAAACTATGAATGAAAATTGAACAAATCAACCTGTCTGCCATGATCAGATTTGCTGGAACAACTCCTGGAAAACTTTTCCTGACTTTTTATATATCTGAGTACCAAAATGTAATTGCTTTCTTTTTTTTTTTTTTTTAAATGAAATAATGAATTGATAGGATTAGTATTTATAGGTGATGCACTTTATACTAATGTGATTTAAGGTAAAAAATCTTCTAGTAAAAGACAAAGAGAGGAGGCAGTGGAAAAGGAAGGAAAGAGACTGCAATATTATGCAGCAGTAGGTCAAAACACTGTGATCTGGGGCAGAGGTTCCATAAACTTTAAGAAGGCTTTGCTACGGTATCTCATCCTAGTCTCATAAACAAACTGAGCAGCTATAGCATAGATAACTACACGGTCCGGTGGGTGGCAAATTGGCTTAAGGGTTACACCCAGAGAGTGGTGGTGGATGGGTCAGTATTGACCTGGAAAGATGTGGGCAGTGGGGTCCCCCAAGGCTCAGTCCTTGAACCTGAGCTATTCAATGTCTTCATCAGTGACTTGGATGAGGGCATGGAAAGTACTCTGTCCAAATTCATGAATGACACAAAGTTTGGGGTAAAGTTAACACACTAGTGGGAAGGGATCAAATCCAGGCAGGCCTGGACATGTTGGAAAAGTGGGCAGAAAAGGATAGGATGCAGTTCAACAAAGACAAGTGCAAAGTGCTGCATCTAGGGAAAAGGAATCACCAACACACCTATAGGCTAGGGGGTTACCTTCTCAGCAGCACAGCAGCAGAAAGGGATTTTGGAGTCATAGCTGACTCCAAGATGAATATGAGCCGTCAATGTGATGAAGTAATCAGTAAAGCTAATTGCACTCTATCATGCATTAGGAGGTGTATCCTGAACAAGTCCAGGGAGGTGATACTTCCCCTCTATGTGGCATTGGTCAGGCCGCAGTTGCAGTAGTGTCCAGTTTTGGGCACCGCACTTCAAGAGGGATGTGGATAACCTTGAGAAGGTCCAGAGGAGGGCCACTCATATGGTTAGGGGCCTGCAGTTAAGGCCCTACAAGGAGAGACTGAGGGGCCTGGATCTCTTCAGCCTCCGCAAGAGAAGGTTGAGAGGGGATCTTGTGGCCATTTACAAATTCATCAGGGGGAGCAGCAAGAAATAGGAGATGCTCTGTATACCAGAGCACCCCATGGAATAACCAGGAACAATGGCCACAAACTGACAGAAAGCAGGTTTAGGTTGGACATCATGAAGAACTTCTTTACAGTAAGGGTTGCCAGAATCTGGAATGGGCTTCCAAGGGAGGTGGTGCTCTCCTCTACCTTGGGGTTCTTTATGAGGAGACTGGACAAGCACCTGGTTGGGGTCAGTGAATGGAGGGAAAGCTGTGCACCAGCATGGAGAGAGGGTGGGAACTGGGTGCTACAGTGGTGCAGGCACCCCCATGACTCCCAGGGAGTAGGCTGCAAGGTGGGGAGACCTACCCATTATGGTGCAGCATGTGCTGCCTCAGCCTCAGGGGGCTGAACCTCATGAGCTTACTCTCAAACAGCCCTTCTCCCAGCTGGTACCACCTTGTTGGCACTGGGTGAGGGAGGGGCCATTTGACAAACTCAGGGGCTCAGCCCCCTGGGGTTCGGCAAGTACATGTGCAAATTGATTTTTTTGTGCACATCACTTAATTTTGTGATTTTCACAAAAAATGCAAAATATCAACTTAAACCAGGCCCTACCTATAGGTCCATGTCCTAGCCAACCTGTGTTCACTGTAGTGGGGACATATAATTTTAAACCACCATTGGGGATCTCTGATATTAGGGCCAGCTGGTTGCCATAAAGTAGAATAACTTCAGACTTTCTCTTCCTTATGCTTGGCTGCTCATGGCCCCAGAAGCTTACTTTAAGAACCGCATTTCTTCTCTAAGGCCCCCAGGGCCCAAGCCTATAACTCCTTCTATGATTAAATTTTACTGGGGCCAAATCAGTACCTGTTACTGACATTAATAAGTACCTTACTTTTCATTCATTTTATTCTAATGTCTTCACTCCATGGAACTGTAAGCTAATATATGAGTCAGGCTGTCCCAGTCCAGCCCTTTGTGAGTAACTGTGTATTTTGTGGGACTACTCACATGAACAAGGGTGTTCAGGATCCATGTACTATGGAGGTCTCCAGTCAAGTCATGACTGAAAGGCATCCCTCTGCCATGAAAGGGTGGCAGCCAAGTGGCTGTAAATAGAGGAAAGAGAAATTTTAACCAAGAATAGAGAATTTAAGTTTTTTATTGAGAATAGTATAGGATTGTTCCTCTGAACTGCATCCAGACCCAAGTTGACAATGGTGTGATGTGGAAGAACATGCTGCCCTGTCTCATGGTATAGAAAGAAACAATTTCCAATGGCCTCACCCTTCCTTCTAGCCACCCCCTCTACTGTCCCGGGATCAGTTCCTTGGTAAGGAGCAAGTTGCAGTATCTCAGTATTTGTCAATCTTTTCTGGTTTACAGACCTTCATTGGCTCCCACACTTGCCAAATGTTGATTTGGGGAGGAAGCCAGAGGGTGAACAATTTGCTGTGGCGTTGAACTCTCCTTCCTACATGCTCTTACAGAGATTGGTCACATTTTTAATATAATAAAGGATGAAATGGTTAAATACATCACTGTTTTGCCAATAATAGGTGTTGTTGTATAAGTCTAACTGGCAGTCATACTGCCCAGGCTATTGATTTTACTGTCTAATGGCTGAAAGAGATGTTATCTTGATTAATTAGAAGTCAAAAACAAATGCATCTTGCTTCTATTAGATCTCCTGGCATTTGCTTAGTTTTTTTCCCAACTACTGGTGTTGTACATGTACCTCTAAAATGTTTTAAAGTGAAAAGCTATCAAGGTCAGCAATATACAAACCCTACTGACTTTATTTCAGCTGTCAATGTATCCTTAAAGCACACTGTGATCCTAAAGATTTTGGTGACAGAAAGAGTATCATTTTAAGGCATAATAATAACTCATTGAACCTGAGCAAATGAAACCCACAACAGAATGCTTCAAGAATAATATATTTGTAACTTAATTGCTTTACAAGTAACATTTCTTTAGAATATTGGGCAATAAAGTGAAAAATGCTATTAGGTTTTCTTTTCCTTATATATTTGCTAATATGAATAACAAGAAAGATATTTTTATCTTTCATGTTTGTTATCCAAACGGTAAATTATAATTTGTCTGTACCAGCAATTACTGTTCATTGTAAGAAATAAAAAACTCTCAAAACCCCAATCACCTTTAAATAATATGTTTATATAATACCTTGCACAATCGTGATTAGGATGTAATACAGACAATAGATAATAACAGTAAGCATACATGGTGGTAAGATTAGAGGCTTCTACCATCTTGGGGATCCCTTAAGTTAGACAATGACTATATATATCATAAATAATAGACCCTGTTGCCAAAAGATGCTTACCTGATCCAAGTGCCATTGAACACAGTGATGGTTTTGCCACTGATTTAATTGTGACTCTGATCTAGTACTAAATGTACACTGTAAATTTCAGGGAATTCTTTTATTTAACATTTTAGATTGTCTAAATGGGGTCATGCTAGCTTCTAGCTTCACATGCCTCTTTCTATCCAATGATACCCGATGGTCATTGATAGAGTCTATAATTTGTATGCATGGTATATAAGATATCTACATGCAGAACTCTTCTTCATCAGTGACTTCTTTGCAGTTATCCTATGTTGCATTAAGTATTCATTTCACAAGGTCCTACAGTCCACATTCACCTAGTCACCTTGAGCAGTTTTTATACATTCAGTGGAATCAAACCTGTGGTTAAGGTGGGCAGGAGCTGAACTTTTAAAATAATTCACACTATACAGAGATATAACTGTATCTGTGTTATTACAGCAAGAGTACAATACCGTGTTGCTCCAAATATGAATGATTATGCTTTTTGCTGTGTACTTGCTAGTATGCATGAATTAAAACAATACTCTCACATTTGACATTTGAAGTTCCAGATGGGATCCTTTCTCTTGTAACCACTCTGAATTTAAATACCAGTTATGTACTTTGTATCTATTTTACCTTTCTTGGAAATCATATATCAAGAATATTTTGCTGTCTGTGAGTGTATGTAATGTAGCTTGCTGGCAAAATACAAGGTACTGTTATATTGTTCTCTGTACTGTTTCAGTCTGTACCTGGACTCCTTTCCCCCCATGCCTTTCCCCACTATATTTTAGTGTGTATAATTTGTTTATCAGGATTTCAGTCCTCTCCTTCCAGGACTTGTTGTCTTGCTTCATGAAAGAACAGTATCTGAAGGAAGATGGCCTCCAGCACTGTACAATTTATAGGTATAGAATGGTTTAAGTAGCCAATTTATAAAGCCTCAGACTCAATTTATGTGTTGTTTTTCCCAAGGAGTTTAAATAGAAAACATGTAAAATGCACAAGACTTGTATTCAATTGCTCCCCACTTTCCTTGGCAACTTGGTACTCACAAAAAGGGGAAAGTTAAGCAGTTCAGGCAATGGATTGTGAGTGTTTTTAAACATAAAACAATACACACGTAATCCAAAAAGACAGAACATAAATCAGAACTGCTTAGTGATTATTGTAATTGGCATCCTTGCTATGTTTTAGCATGTAAATTTTTGTGCCATTTCATTAAATTAGAAGTTACTATTGAGCCCCAGCATCCATAAGCATTATTTTGACTGTGGGCCCATGAAATATCAAGCTCCATTTTATTTTGTTGAAATTCCCAAAACAGTTTAAATTAATGTTGTCCTGTTGAGAAGTGCCAGATTGAGAGCACTGAAGGGCAGTTGGGGAATGGTAAGATTAACTTTTCTTCCAGGTCCTCCATTGTCCTTTAGGTCTTATCTGATAGGGTTTCTTCTGGGTAGGGTGGATAGTGCAATATCTAGGTTTTCTTCTGAGATTATCAACAAGGATTCCTGCTAGTGCCAGCTGTGTTGGTGGTTCTGTGATGTAGGAGCCGGGCTTGTGCAAAGTGGCTAGTATTTGCTTTGGATTTGGATTCAGCCAGTTGGGGGACAGTGATTCGATTTGATGATTCAATTCACTGTCCCAATTTGATGATTTGAATCACTGTCCTGATTTGATTCAGCTGAATCTGATTCCAGATTTGGCTGCTGCCAGGTCCACCCCCCGCCCCTCTCCCAGCCCAGCAATGGCTCCCCGCCCGCCCCAGCTCCCAGCTCTCTGGGAAAAAAAACCCCTGATCCCCACTGCCCCCCACTGCATGAAGGGCTCTGCCATGAGCCCCCCGAACCCCCCCCCCCCATTGCCCCACACCATGTGGGGGGCTCTGCATGAGCCCCCAAAGCGGCAAGGCCGCTGCAGGAGCGGAGAGTCCCAGGGCTTTTCTTGGTGTTTTTTTTTTTTCTTAAAGGGATGGAGCTGGGCACCCGTGGTGGGACTGGGGGAGCAAGGAGGGGTAGTGGGGCTTGGAGAATCCCCCATGCAGTGCAGGGCTGTGGGGGGCAGTAGGCATCCCCCCCACCCTTCCCCCCACCTGGCAGCACCCAGTGAGCACCGGGGCATTTTTTTAAAGTACCAAGCTGGGGCAGCCTCCCCAGTCCTCCCCTCCCCTGTCCCTAGTACTTACCAGCTCAGAGTCAGCTGCAGCTCCCTGCTGTAGCTACCCGGGACTGCCCAAATCAACAAAGCTCTCTGAATCTTTTCCAAAGATTGAATTGATTCGGGCCTTTAAATTGGTCCCCTGATTCGATTCGGATTCTGAGATTTGGCCACCGAATTAGGCTGAATCTCCTCCAAACAGAATCACCATCTGAAGCTTCGCACAGCCCTAGTTGGATCCTCTTCAGCAGTAATTGGGCTAAGACTGATTAATTCATTTGGTATAAGCCATACAATGAAAACAAATTTTCATCACTTCCAAATGGTTTTCAGCTGCTGGAACTATTGAGTCAGCAGATCCATTGTGTATTCTTACAGAGATGAAGAATGAAATTACAGGGTAAGATAACAGTTGCCTGATGCATGCATATTTAGGTATGTGTATGTGAACAATGGCATAAAAGTTATGGGACCTAGGCAGGTACATGTCCAGAGCCCCAGATTGCCAATAGAAGGGAAAATGTAACGCAAAGTGATACCCCTCTGGTCCAAACACTGAAATCTTGTGGGTTCATCCTTCCCTATCAAGATTTCTTCCCGACCCTTTCACTTCACCAGAATAACACCTACATGAGCACCACACCACTCTGTGTACGGAATAAGAGAAAATACAAGCTGAAAGGATTAATTCTGGAAATTTAAATGAGGAAAACACAAAGTGTTTTTTCTGAGTCCTGGAATTGCTGTCAGTGTCTTGCCTCTGCTGTTAAGAAGGGCCCGGCTAATTCAGTCAGATTTGCTCTTTCTGCCACATCTGTGAGTGACAGGCATGGCCCAGTGCACAACTGCTGAAAACCAGCATCATGGAGTGACATACAGTTTGATAACATAAGATGCTTAGGTTTTTTGGCTCAAGTGAGATGTTCAGAGCTAATAGCCCTGTGAGCAGAGTTTTAGCTCTGATCTGTACCTTGAGATATCGGTTGTGTCTGGCTCAGGAAAAAGAGGAAAGAATGAAAGCTTATTTCTAGAAAGGTTTCCGATGAGCAGCATTTGTCATTGAAGGGGGAGATGGGTATAATTAGCTTGTCAGTCTAGTTTGGGCTGAGCTGGCTTTCTGTGGTAAGAAAGATGGACTAACTGCCAGAAGAGCTGACAGGCAGTCGATAATGCAGCAATTAATGTCATAAATAATTCTGGAACCAATTATATCAAAATGGACTCCAAGCTTTAAAGAGGAGAAGAATTCCCTTATTCTTCCTGCTAACAGCAAGAAACAGCTTTCATTTTTCTCTGTAATTACTTTTCATTGTATATAGCAATAAAGTAGAGCTTTTCTTTCCATATTTAAAACTTGTCTCTCCTGCCTTCCCCCTCCTCCCCAACCCTCTTTGCCCCATAGGACAAGGTTGTTACAGTTGATCTTCACTGGGGCACATGTATAATCTTTTAGTATGGCTGTTACATGATAACTCCTGCTGCACCTGAATGATGAAGAGGCAAGTTTTCTCAAATGTCATAGGCAATGACAGCAGAAAGCACCAAACAATGGCATTTGGAAATGAAGACATTTGTGAAATAAATTGATTTGTCTTATTATTTTAAAGGTTGCTCTGACTTTGCTTACACTGAACTTATTGATTTTTTCCTTCTCTCTTCCTGCACTATTACAACCCAGGAATCTGAGCCAAACTATTCCCTTTATGCTGCAAACACAATTCAGAACAACCATGTGAGTTAATGGGCATTCTATAACCCTTACAAAAGACATTGGGTTATAAGACATTCTCTAGAGTAATAGCCTTTTCCTGCTATTTCTCTGTGAACTACAGTACATATGTAGATAACACCAAGCCCATAGCAGCAAAACCACACACAGCCTTTTCTAATGGTCTTTTCTCCAGCCTCATCTGCTGTTTTTAAAAAATGGACTGTGGAAGAAGCAAATTACTGTAGCATTCGTTCACAGCTTTGCTCAGAGCTTGACAAATGTTTCCAACTTTTCAACCATGGTGGCATTTACTCCTGGGAGGTTGGGGAAAACAGTTCATAAAGTTCCCACTGTTTTAAAACCAGAAACATCTGTTGGTGTCACATGCAGTTTGCTGGTCAGGTTCAGGGGTAAAGAAATCCTGCAGCTGATCAGTGCTCCCCTAAGCAGTAGGTGTCAGTAGTGTGAGTGGTAATTACTGCAGAGAGGTTTAGAGCATGTAGGATAATTAGGCAAGCTAACAAATGCATAAACACTGACATTTACCATATTTTAAACCAGAAACATGTCTGCTGTGTCTGTACATTGTTTCAGGGCACAACAATAGAGACATAACTAATTTAATCAAGCTTTTGAGGAACAAAGGGTAGGCAGGTTTTGGATATGCAACTCTTTGTTTTATCAGAGGGAAAAAGAGGCTGAGAATAATCTGTAGTGTGTAAAATGCTCAATTTGGAGTGTAGGAGATCTTGGTTCCACTCCAAGCCTTGTTTCAGATGTTATGTCACCTTAGGGAAATCAATGCAATCTATTACCTCTCTTTCCCCATCCAGGAAGTACTGTGTAAAGAGTATGCAGACTAGTATGTTAATGTTTTAAAACACTTTGTCAGAGGAAAGATGTTGTGTACTAAATATTAATCTTGAACAGGACAGCTGGTGCATATGTCCCATATCTCATGTAAGGTCATATCTTAACCCTGTCTTCAAAGCCCAGGAAGATCTGAGCACAAGGATCTGTATTTAAATTATGTTTAGAATTATAGGCCAGTGATTCTCAAGCAGGGTTCTGTGAGCTCCTTAAGGATGCTATGCGGTATGGCACAGTATTAGCACTTTTAGCTATAGCAACATATACATATGATTCACAAGATAAACCTAGAGATTTGTCATCAAAATCCACAGTGTCAAAAGTACTCTAATCTGTTGTGCTCTGAATTGTTTGCAACAGAAGAATTGTTCTATTTTTTTTCTGTAGTCAAGAAAAGAGTAAAAGCGAAGAGCTGGCATTTTCCATGGGACGCCTCAAGATTAATAAGGGGAGCCTTGAGTTTAAAAAGGTTGAGAACCACTGTTAAAGATCATCTCATTTAAATTAAATTGTAATTCACCTTCTGCATTTCACTGAAATCGTCATACAATAGATGGCAGATGTAGGACTTTATCATAGTCTTCATAAATTAACTGGTTAATTTTGCTACATATTCTGCTAATATTCTATTCCTATGTCCCTTCAATGATGGTGTTTCAGTACATGTATTTAATAATCTATTCCAATATCTTTTCTTGTGGCCCAATTTTGCAGTGCATACAATATCATTTGAATGGAAATACTTTTAGATGTTCTTCTTATTTCCATTTCAATATGTGAGCAAGAAGAGGGCACCAGGCAATGTAGGGCCCCTGCAAGACTCAAACGGTAACCTTGTGGCTATGCCAGATGAGAAAGCCGATACTTTTAACAGTTTCTTTGCCTCTGTTTTCTTGAACAGGGACCAGGACATCCCTCCTGCCAGTGGTAGGGATCACCTCAGGGATAGCTCTGTCAGGCCTTGGATCAGCACAGATGTAGTTAGGGATCTTTTGGAAGGGCTGGACATTTTTAAATCTGCAGGTCCAGATGCCCTCCATCCAAAGGTGTTGAGGGAGCTGGCAGGAGTCATCATGGAGCCCTTGGCCCAGCTGTATGAGCATTCATGGTCATCTGGCCAGGTGGCAGGGGATTGGAAACTAGCTAATGTGGTCCCCATTTTTAAGAAAGGGAGGAAGGAGGACCCAAGTAACTATAGGCCCGTAAGCCTCACCTCGGTCTTCAGGAAGATCTTGGAGAAAATTATCAAAGACCACATCTGTGGGGGGCCAGCAGGGGAAATCATGCTCAGGGGCAACCAGCATGGGTTCATCAAAGGCAGGTCCTGCCTGACCAACCTGATTGCCTTTTATGACCAGGTAACTAAATCCTTGGATGATGGTGTCACCACGGACGTAGTCTTTCTAGACTTGAAGAAGGCCTTTGACACTATCTCTCACCCCATTCTCATTAATAAATTAAGCAACTGTGGCATTGATGCCTACACAGTTGAATGGGTAAAAAACTGGCTGATGGGGTGCACCCAGAGAGTAGTGGTGGATGGGTTGTACTCAAACTGGCGAGTCGTGAGCAGTGAGGTCCCCCAGGGCTCAGTTTTTGGGCCTGCACTGTTTAAGATCTTCATCAGCGACTTGGACAAGGGGGTTGAAAGCACATTGTCCAATTCTGCTGATGACACTAACATGTGGGGTGAGGTGAGCACACTTGAAGGGAGAGAGAGGCTGCAACTAGATTTAGACAGACTACAAAAGTGGGCAGATGAGAATAGGATGGGGTTCAACATAGACAAATGCAGGGTGCTGCACCTTGGGAGAAGGAATCCACAGCATACA
>NW_005841852.1:4964066-4965556 GCF_000455745.1 Alligator sinensis
ATCCCTGCCTGTGGCAGGGGGTCAGGCTAGATGATCTGTTCAGGTCCCTCCTGACCCTAGCTACTATGAAACTATGTCTCAGCTACATGGTAACATTGACATTGGTAATCAGAAAAAGGGTGAAGGTTTTTGTTAAATACCCAGTGTAATTTATTTGTTAATGTGGCCACAAAATTCCTACTGGCCTTAATTCAATGGAAGTTCTATTTACTGGTCAGAAACACTTTGTGAAATGTAATCAAGCCAAATCAAATAATGCAAAAGGGTTTATGTTCGAAGAACTTTATTTATCCTCAGTTAGCACATAATGTCATCTGATTGCCCTGGTAATTCAGATTTTTGTATTCTAGCTACAATACCACACATAGCACTGTGTGATAATTGTAAGTAAACATTCATCCTGTAATAACAACAACCATCATTAAACTTTGCAATTGGCAAAAAAATGACGAATCATCTAACTACCATGAATGTTCTATTTTACTATCACTTGTACTTTTAAGTGTGAAAAATACTGCCAAAAGAAAAGTCTTCTTATTTTATTTAAAAAAGAAACAGCAATACATTACTATTGATAAAAAATACACCTGGAGAAAAAATAATCATCTTACAAAATGGTTTATTTAGGAATTGAGAGAGGCAACTGCAAAACAACTTGAATGCATAATTTACATAACTTTGCAATCCCCTAGCCAGCAGTCATCTGAAAATAATCATTTTTATTGGCAACATGAATCTAAAAATGGTCATCACCCACAGGCACTGTTGTGGTTAAATGGAGGTGTTTATCTTTTTGTTTTGTTGTGCATGTTTCATACTGTTGTACGTTGCTTTAAGTGTTCTGTATAGGACTGATGCTGCAACCTGAAAATTCAGGTCCTGGTTTATATGCCGGCATTCACCCTCATATATACACATTTCTGTGTGTGCTTGTGTGGGTGTATATATAGGTGTGTACATATGTACACACACACAGATGCATGCATATGTGTACTAGGGCTGTAGAGGCTTCAGTTGCTGATTCGATTTGGCCTGATTCAGTGGCCAAATCTCTGAATCCAAATCAAATCAAGAGACCCTTTAATTTCTCCAAATTGAATCAGAGCCCTCTGAATCAATTCTGAGAGATTCGGAAAGTTTAGAAGATTTGGATACAGACACAGCTTTAAATATTTTTTCTATGTAGCTCAAGGTACCAGGTGGCTTGTGAATGCTGAGATGGTGGGGCAGATGAAACATCCCACAGGAGCACAGGGGACTCCCCAGCATGCTTGGCAGCAAACATGGAAGTGGACCAGAAACACTTCTGGTCTGCCGGGGAGCATGTGGGGGGGGGGCCCTCCTGAGTCTGGGGGGGCAACTGGGGTCTCCCCGTGGCCAATCGCCAAGCCAGGAGGATGTGAGGGGGCCCCCACGTGCTCAGCGACATACCTGGAAGTGAACCAGAAGTAGTTCTGGTCCAGTTCTGGGTTTGCCACTGAGCATGAAGC
>NW_005841852.1:4965566-4971476 GCF_000455745.1 Alligator sinensis
CCCCCCCCCCCCAATGCTCCAGGGGATGCTCCCTCCGCCCCACCATTGCAGCATTCATGAGTCACACCTGTACCTCAAGGTATATAGAAAGAACATTTAAAGCTGTGTCTATATGCAAATCACTGATTCTCCACATTTTCAGATTCAGATTTGGCCAAATTGAATCAGGACAGTGATGTGAATCAATTAATCAAATCACTGTCCCTGATTTAGGCCAAATACAAATCAAATATGGCCCATTTAACCCCCGCCCCCAATGTATACATATTTTTTACACATACAGACATACACAAAACTAGGAAGGTTGTTCATGTTGAAATGATATATGTTTCTATAAAGGTTATTTTTGTAGCACTCTTGGAGCAGAATGTGGTACACCTGAGACAGGAGCAGCACCATGGATGGATACAGGATTTTGTGAAGGGGGTGGGGGGGTGGGAGCATCCCCACTCCCAGCTTCTCTCCAGGCCCCATCAGGGTGGGTAGACCAAGCTGCGGGAGATGCAGCCAGGGATTTTTTAAGTCCTTGAATCAGGTAAGAATCTCCCTCTCTGCTCAGCTCCCCCTTCCCATTCTCTCTATGTTCAGCAGCATTTCATTTCCCACTCCCTCCTCTCTTATCTGCTGTTCCTTGTGGGGGAACTCAAGAGTCGCTCCTGTTCTGTTCCATCTCAGCTGTGTGGGGAGCTGGGCTTAGCCAGGGACAGCTTCAGTAGTGGAAATGGGTGGGTTCTTCCTCCCTGCACCTGCTGTCTGACTGGCAGAAGTTGGGCAGAGGGAAGGAACCCACCTGCTGCTGCCACCATCACTGCCACTGGTCCACAGTCTAAGGCTGGTTCACCATGCAGCCGGGCAGGAATGGGCAGAAGGCTTTGGAACATCTTTGCCTATGGGGCATCTGGGGCCAGTAAGAGAAGTGGGAATGGGGTGGGGGGTGGGGAGGGTGGTGTGAGAGGCTGCTGAGAGGGAAGGGAGAGGAAGTACCTGGCTGCTGTTTCCAGGGTTTGACTTGAATGAGGAATGTTACTATTCCACTCCCTCTATATCTGCCCCTGTTCAGCACAGGAGAGGCAGGTGAAAATAGAGCTATTAAAATTATATATAGAAATGGAAAAAGATCTGGTCAGGATTTCTACTTAATTTGGTTGATGTGGGATGAATAAAGAGGAGACCAAGTTGAAAATAATGAATATGTTTTACACTTCATTCTTATATAGTGGGATTACAGATGAATCCTTAAAAAAACTTTGTGCCTTTTTAAATGCATCCTCATCCCCACATCTCCATTTTCATTTTAGCTCCTACTAAAGTCAGTGATGACCCTTCCTCTATCTTCTATGGAAAATGTATCAGGTGCTAGGTTCACCAGGAGATGGAGACTGAAGTCCTGAGGTAAGTGAAGAAGCTGGTGACCTGGAGGAAGCACAAGCAGGAAGGGACAACAGGGGAGGCCTCCTCATTCTTCCTGACAAAGTAGGACAATCAGCTAGTTACCTCAGTTGTTTGTACGTGAAGGCAAGGAGCCCTGGAAACAAGTAGGAATAATTGGAAGTCCTCACACAGACATGCAACTATGACATGTTTAGTAGGTCTGTGCAAAGCTTCAGACCGCGATCCAGATTCGGAAAAGATTCAGATGATTTGGATGCTGAATCAGTATGTCCAAATCAAATCGCTGGCTGTTTTAGGCTTTCTGAATCAATTCGGAGCTTCCGAATTGATTCAGAAAAGATTTGAAAAGATTTGGTGATTCAGAGATTCAGAGGGCTGTCTGTATGGGGAAACAGAAACTTAGAAGACAGAGCACGAGCAGGTGTGGGGGGGGGAAGACTGACATGTCTAGGTGGCTAGTGAGCAAGATTTCTCTCTGACTGCCTTTTCAACTACAGTGTCGGGGGGGAGGGACATAGAAACAGCATAAAAGCCTCTGTGTACAGGCTTGCTGTGCCTTTTGTAAGCTGGTTCTGTCTGAGGAACAGCATAAGAAAGGTACTGTGCACTTCCTGGCTTGCTTTATAGTCAGGAGTTGCTACTTGCCTGCTCCTTTTTGTTGTTAGAAAAGATTGGGTAAGATTTAGCTTAGCTTAGTTTAGTTTAGCATCTCTTAATACTATCCAATTCATTTCTTTCAGTTTATATTTGCTGTCTTTTTGTTTTGCAAACTTTGAAAAAAGAAAGTTCTGTGTTTTCCCTGCCAGCATGATCCACCACTGTGCAGGGAGGCACACAGATTTCATGCACACACACACAGAAAAATCAGATATTCATAGAAGAAGAGAGTCAGATTATATATAGTATTTATTAGTTATTAATATTATTATATTTGTTTACATAGAGCCTGAAGACAACACAGAAGTCAGATTCAGATTGAGACTAACACAGAACTCAGGGTCTTAGAAGAAGGAGCTGCATCATTTTAGGTACACATTACAACACAGAAGAAGAACAAGAAGTACAGTAGTAGTCACACATTCACGTTAACAGAACATCACAGAAGAAGACACCATATATAGTTATTAATAATCAAAGAAGAGCCCGGTGCACACACGCAACACAGAGGAAATAAAACACAGAACAGAGTCACACTTCACATTCATAATTCATACTAAATAAATACATCACAGCGGAAAAGAAGACAGATAGACAGCACACATGTTTTACATAGTTCTTAATACTTACTGAATCAAACAATCAAAGAAGAGTCCAGTGCATGCATGCAACACAGAGGGAATAAAACATACAACACAAAAGGAGTGACACACACACCTTTTGCAGCACAGGAAAGATTAATATGAAGCATGCTGGAAAGGCAGGTGCCCAGTCTTCTGCCAGGGGAGGGAGATGTGGTAGGGGGAGAGCTACAGCTGCAAGTCCTTGCCCCCCCAACATAGACACATTCTCTTCCCAAGCAACCATGACACTTCTGCTGCCAGTGGAAGCAAGGAGGTGGGAGCAGTGTCTGCACCTGATGTCCCTGCACCTGCACCACCTCCCCTCAGTCCAGAAGTAAGCACCAGCAGTAGAATCACTGTCTCCTCCATCCCAATGTCATCTCTCAGTGTGAGCCTCCCACTGCCAGAGGAGGAGCTGGAGCTGGAGCTGGAACCAGAGGTGCAGAGCATGCTGGCTCAAGCAATTCTGGGGACTGACGGGGAATCAGAGTTTGTGCTCCACACCCCTTCAATTTCCCTTAGACCAAGGTCTACTCCGGAAAGCAGCACCTCAGAGGAGGTTGAGGTTGTGAAGGCAAGTGGCTCAGCTGAGGCAGCTCCTCCTGCTGTTATGCCTCAGCCTGCTGAGGAGTGGGATAGGTAGGATCCTCACCCTCAACCCAGAAGCGGGTGAGTAACATAGTGTAGGAGCATTTTGATCTGGCAGATGATCCCAGGTTTGCCATCTGCCAGCACTGCCAAAGACACATCAGCCATGGCATGGACATGAAACACTTTTCCACCATGGCAATGCTGCTGCATCTGAGGAGGCAGCACCCCCTTGCCCTTCTTGCTGCTCAGTCTGGCACCAGCGTGAGTGTGCTGTAAGGGAAGTCCCCCATTTCCTTCAAAGCCCCCTTCCACCCAAAGCAGGGTCAGGCCACCCTGGACCAGTGGGGGAAAGCTGCAGACAGAGGGGGGCGAGTTGCAAAGGCGAGCGAGATAACCCAGACCATTGGGGAGATACTTCCTCTGGATAGCCAGCCCTTCTCCCTAGTTGAGTGGCCAGGGCTCAGGTGGCTCGTAGCACTTCTGACCACATATTACAAAGTGCCCACACGCACCACCGTTAGCAGGACGGTGGTGCCCTCCCTGTATGAGGCATGCAGGGAGTACTTGAGGGAGGAACTGTGCAAGGCAGGGCTGCAGTTAGCCTTGCGCTTCAATTCCAACATCTGGATCAGCTGAGGTGGTGATCACACCTACCTCTCCCTCACAGGGCACTGGTGTGATGAGACAGGTTGTTGGTGGGCTCTACTGCAGGCTGAGGTGCTGGATGAGTCCCACACAGCAAGGGAGATCATGGGGGCCATGAACCACATGCAGGGGTGGCTCATTGGGCAGGCTGAGCTCACCCGCGGGTTCATGGTCACTGAAAATAGGGCCAATAGGGTGAAGGCTGTCCATGATGCTGACTTTGTTGGCATCTGCTGTGTGGCACAGGCTGCATCTCATAGTGCGGGATGCCTTGGAAGGGGACAGGGCTGCTGGTGATAGTGCTGCCACCACTACTGCTACAAGCCAAGTGATTTCAAAATGCAGGAAGGTGGTGGGCTACTTCCACAGCAGCATCAAGGAGGGCAAGATGCTGTGGGAGAAACAGGCAGAGCTGAGCATCCTGCAGCACAAAATCATGCAGGATGTGGAGACTCAGTGGAACTCCACATACCTGATGCTCAAAAGGCTGGTGGAGCAACAGAAGGCCATCCATGAGACGGGCTTGCTTGGGGAGATCGGGATCAGTGGCCCCCTGAACAGAGCTGAGTGGGGTACCATCTCCCAGATCTTGGTGGTCCTAAATCCCTTCCTCGAGACCACTGAGACCCTTAGCACTGGTGATGACCTCCTCAGCCAGGTGATCCCCCTAGTGAGGGAACTGGAGAACCAAATGGAGAAGTTCCAGGGGATCAATGTTCCTGGCTGGGGCAGGCCACTCACTAGACATGCAGGCACTGGTGAGGTGGCTGAAGGAGGGCATCAGGAGATGGATGGATCCCTTGTGGTCCGGTACAGTCCACATGATGGCGGGCATGTGTGACCCAAGGGTGAAGGGGAGCATGTGCACTGGCAGCCCCAAAACCCTCAATCACTGGATGCAGGCACTGGTCAACAAAGTCAGGGAGGCTGAAGTGCAGAGGTGAGGGGATGTGGAAGAGGGGGATACACTTTCCCGTGCCAGCACTCCCAGCACCAGCCAGTCTCCCCCATGCCAGCCACTGCCAATGTGGGCCATGGGCATGGCTTCAATGGTGGGGTCCAAATACACCAGACCCCAGGCTTGGGCAGGTAGTGCCAAGGCTTCGGTGGCTATCTCACTGAGGACGTGGAGCCACTGGACACCCCTTGGCCTACTATGCAAGCCGCAGCCAGATGTGGCAGGATCTGGCCCTGGGTGGCCCGCAGCACCTGTCCTGTCCCCCGCCTAGTGTTCCCAGTGAGAGGGCGTTTCACGGATGTTATGACACCCCACTGCACCTACTTGGATCCTGTTTTGGTGAAGCAGCGGGTGGCCCTAAAGGTGAACCTCCCGTTCCTGGGGTTCCCCAAGCTCCACCTGCAGATGGACTGAGTGCCACCCTCCTCACTCTCTCTGTACCAATTTCCTTTTTTGAGTTTTTTAAAAGCCAAGTAATGCTCCACTCTCAGCTGCATCACCAGCCAGCAGGGGAAGAACATGTCCCTGCTGAGCTCATTCCCCTGCCAGGACAAATTTGGAGGTATGGGATTGGGGCTATGGGGAAGGAGGAGGGCCCAGGTCCTGGCATGACCACTATAACTGCACCCTGCCAGGGTAGGGAGGCCTGGTGGGACTGCTGGTACTGCAGCAGCCCCGCAAATGCCAGGACCAACAATCCCCTGGTAAAAGGTGGGTAGGAGGTGCCATAACCTCCAGTTAATGCATGAGTGCACACAGTCCTGGCTAGGGAATGCCCGGACCTGTCACGTTTTTGACAGGCCTGATGCTTGCTGGTTGCAATGCAGTGGTAAGGCTCCCAGTGAGCTCAGCTTAGCTGCCTGGGATGCCAGCTTTTGTGTTGAAAAACCCTTTGTCAGGCTGAGGAAGTACCTGCAGTTGGTCCTAGATGGAAGGAAGAGTAAAAAATCCAGAGGCTGGCCAGGCCCACAATGCAGGCACAAAAGCCAGTCAGTGAAAATGGAAATGGAGGTGTCAGGGGGTGAGGGACAGGCTGGGGGGGGG
>NW_005841852.1:4971614-4976331 GCF_000455745.1 Alligator sinensis
TACCTAGGAGGCTGATGAAGTGAAGTTCATAGGCCCGGCTGTGAGATGTGGTTTGCATTGTAACTTGTTCCCTCTCAGGATCAAACCTGAGAGACTGGAGGCAGAGTGTTTTTTTTGGTGAGGAATGTGCCCCCACAGGTAGCTGGGTATTGTTGTCTTTGATAGATTCTGGTCTGCAGTTTGTGGGGGTACTGGAGATAGTTGGCAGGTTTTGTGTTTTGAGCTGTAGGAAGTTGGCTTCAGTTCTGGTGATGAGGTTAGGTGCTTGTTTGAATGTACAAACCACTTTTCAGAGCTGGGCCTATGAACTGCACTTAATTTGCCTCCTAGGTAGTAGGTACAGAAACTCACGGACTCAATATACACAGTGGAATTCTGGCACATTCAAGGCCTGGCAGGGCCTAGCAGACAGGCCTGCAGTAGATTTCATCCCCCTGTGCCCCAAGATAGACACAGTTGCACAAGCACCCATGTCACGAGTTTTGACTGTTAGTGGCTAGAGGCTAGAGGTGCAGGGCCCCAGAACCCAGACTCCCCCTGCACCTATCTCCTTGACAGCTAGCAGGCTTTCTGGCTGCAGCAGGGCCTAGCAGGCCTGCAGTTTTCACCCCCCTGTGCCTTAACACACACACAGTGTCACCTGTCACCAGTTTTGCCTGTCAGCAGCTTGAGGTGCAGTTTCCCCCAAACCCCTGCACCTATCACCTTGAAACTTGGCAGGCTTTGTGGCCTCAGCAGGGGCTACCACCCCTGCAGTTTTCACCCTGCTGTGACATTACACATACATGTAACACAAGTTTTGCTTTCAAGGATTTGGGATGCAGTTTCTCACAACCCCCTGCACCTATCTCCTTGAACCTTGGCCCTACTTCTCCTCAGGGACTTCAGTCACCCTGATATCTGCTGGGAGGGCAATACAACAAGTTCACAGGCAATCTGGGAAGTTTTTGGAGAGTACTGGGGACAACTTTCTGGTGTAAATGTTGGGGAGACCAACTAGGGGCCATGCTCTTCTTGTTCTGCTGCTCAAAAACAGGGAAGAACTTGTGTGGAATGTAGTAGTGGATGGCAACTGGGGCAGCAACAACCACAAGATAATTGAGTTCAGGATCCTGAAAAAAGGAAGGAAAGCAGCAGAGTAAGGACCCTAGGCTTCAGAAAAGCAGATTTTGACTTGCTTAGGGAATTGATAGGTAGGATCCTCTGGGAGGCCAGTTTAAGGGGGAAAAGGGTCCAGGAGAGTGGGTTGTATTTTAAAGAAATGTTAATGAGGGTGCAGGAATGAACCATCCTGATGTGCAGGAAGACTAGCAAGTATGGCAGGTGACCAAGTTGGCTTAGCAGGGAACTCTTCAGTGGTCTAAAACACAAAAAGGAAGCTTACAAGAAGTGGACAAAATTTGGACGAACTACTAAGGAGGAGTATAAGAGTCTTGCTCAGGTATGCCAGGATGAAATTGGGGAGGCCAAAGCACAATTGAAGTTGCGACTAGCAAGGGACATGAAGAGTAAGAAGAAGGATTTCTACAATTATGTTAGCAATAATAGGAAGATCAGGGAAAGTATGGGTGTCTTAATGAATGGGGAAGGCAACCTAGTGACAGATGATGTGGAAAAGGCTGAAGTACTCAATGCCTTTTTTACCTCAGTCCTTACAGGCAAGGTCAGCTCCTAGACTACTACACCTGGCAGCACAGTTTAAAGTAGAGGTGAGCAGCCAACGGTAGTGAAAAAATATGGACTATTTAGAAAAGCTGGATATGTGCAACTGCATGGGACTGAACGTGATGCACCTTAGGGGGCTGAGGGAGTTGGCCAATGTGAAAGTATTGCTGCTGGCCATTATCTTTGAAAACTCATGGTCCAGAGATTCCAGTCCAGACAATTGGGAAAGGGTAAATATAATGTCCATCTCTAAGAAAGGGAACAAGGAGGATCCAGGGAACTACAGACCCAGTCAGCTTCACCTCAGCCCCAAAAATTCATGGAGCAGGTCATCAAGGAATCCATCTCTAAACACTTGGAGGAGAAAAAGGTGATTAGGAACAGTCAGCATGAACCAAGAGCAAGTCATGCATGACCAACCTGATTGCCCTCTATGATAAGATGACTTGTTTTGTGGATTCGGGGAGATCAGTTAAAGTGATATATCTTGACTCATTGGTGACACGTTGGGGGTGCATGTGCACCCTGTAAGCGTGACAGTGCAGCCCCTGAGAAAAGGCTGCTCTGCTGCCAGTGGTGTTTGTGGGTGGTTGCCAACACTGGTCGGCGCTTGCCACCTTACCCCCCTCCCTCTCTGACAGCACTGCAGTTGCCTGCAGCAGCTACCCACTTACCTCCACCACACTCTGGAGTACTGCATCCAGTTTTGGGCTCTACAATTCAAAAAGGATGTGGAGAAGCTTGAGAGAGTTCAGAGGAGAGCCATGTGCATGATCAGAGGTCAGGAAAACAGACCTTATGATGAGAGGCTGAGAGCCATGGGACTCTTCATCCTGAAAAAGCGCAGGCTCAGGGGTGATCTGGTGGCCACCTACAAGTTTATCAGGGGTGCTCACCAGGATCTAGGGGAACATTTGCTCACCAGAGCGCCCCAAGGGATGACAAGGTTGAATGGTTACAAACTGCTCCGTGACCATTTCAGGCTGGACATAAGGAAGAACTTCTTTACTGTCTGAGCCCCCAAGATTTGGAATAGACTGCCGCCGGAGGTGATTCAAGCACCTACTTTGAATGCCTTCAAGAGACATTTGGATCTTTATCTTGCTGGGATCCTATGACCTCTGCTGACTTCCTGCCCCTGGGGCAGGGGGCTGGACTCAGTGATCCTCCGGGCTCCCTTCCAGCCCTAGTGTTTATGAAATCTATGACGTATGGGTTCAATGAATGGACTGTAAGGTGGATAGAAAACTGGTTGAACTGTTGTTATCAAAAGGTGTTAATCAAGGGCTCAGCACACACAACTAAGGTTAAGTTTTCAAAGGAGCTCAGCTCCTGCCTGAGTACTTAGTAAGATATCAGATTTTAAAACGATGGACCCACCATTGCTTGGTGCTGAGCATTGTTGAAAATCTGACAGTTAAGTATCTGGATGAGTGCTGAGCTCTCATTTTGATCTCTACAGTATGAAATCTTAGTCAAGTACTTTTCTGCATGTAAGTTCATACAGCACCATTTTTATTGGGCTCTCTGGGCACATCCCCATGAGTGTGCATGTGCATTTCCCCAGGAACAAACAGCAGCAGCACATAGTTGTGCCACTGCTATTTGTCCTCAGGGAACACTCATGTATGCATGCTCTAATGTGTGACAAGTTGCCCCAGGTGGGGTAGTGGAGGTTGGGGCCAGTACCAGGACTGGGGGCTTCCTGGGGCTCCAGTAACAGCAGTGATCTGGCATGTGTAGCTTGGCCGGCTGCTGGAATGTGGCTCTGGGCAGCCAGGCTCTGGTTTCAGGTGGTGCATGCAGCCACCATGTGAACCACCCCATTTTAGCAGCGTAGCAAATACCTGCATGTGTGGTGCATGCTGTTTGTGGTGCCGCAGATGAGTCAGAGGTGCCGCATACTGTATGTGCACGCTGATCTGGACACGGCCTCTGAGTGCTAACTTGGCAGATATAGTAAATAACAATTATAGGAATACACAACAAAATAGTATTAGCCTTTTGTTATTAAGAATATTTTCTTATCTGCTAGAACATATGTATTTGGCTACATCACAACTGTCACATGTTATGGATTCAATAAAAATGCTTAAAAATTCTTTTTAGCTTTTCTTTTTTGCATTCTTTTCTGTAAACCCTGCACTGATACTACAATGATACTGATACTACAAATTGCACATAATAAATAGATAAAAAGTCCTTCTGCAAAACTTTGTGTGCACCATGGCATGATCAAGTATATAGCACTGTCTTTTGATAAAGGGATGAGAAAATGTCTTTGTTGGAGAAAAAATAGGCAGCAATATAGTTTGGCCTCTGCTGACTAGTATGAAGCAAAGCATTTAAAGAGGCATTCTTGTTAACCAGAAGTGTGGACTGGACTCTGTAATTCTAGGGGCTTTTGTGTTCTAAAGTAGCAAATTATAGAATCGTTGAAGACAGTAGCAACGCTCCTATTGATGTCAGTCATGTAAGATCAGGTGTAAACTGAAGAATGTGTATCATACAACATGACAATTTTTTGAACTGTTAAACAAATATCCTGGGGACCTAATGACATGCCAGGAGCTAAAGGAGGGAGATTTTAGGACTCTGTTTTTTTCTTATACAATATGAAATCTATTAATGGGGTATTTTAATAACCAACGTGATCTCAGGGCAGCCAGCTTTCCCTTTAAATGGATGATTGATAAAGTTACTGAAAGAATTAGAGACTCTTTAGAAGTTAGTAACACTCTCTCCTCTAGCGTCTCTATAGAAAAGAAAAAAATATATCTATGTATGCATTTGTATGTCATCTTGTACCTGATCTGCAGCACCACCTAACAGTCCTCCCTATTTATGGTTATTCTTGGGATTCTTTCTGCACTTCCTTCCCAGAGTCGTTTGTCGATTTTATCCAGGCCTAAGGCTTCATTTTACTCTTCCAGATATTCCTATTCAGTGGCAAATTGCTATTTCACTCAAAGATTCATAGATTCATAGATGCTAGGGTCGGAAGGGACCTCAATAGATCATCGAGTCCGACCCCCTGCATAGGCAGGAAAGA
>NW_005841852.1:4978184-4989820 GCF_000455745.1 Alligator sinensis
GGTGATCACTGTCCCCCAGGTGACTACCAATCTGTAGGTCCCCTACCATATCAACCCCTGTTGCCAATACCAGGTCCAGTAAGGCATTCCCCCTAGTGGGACTGTGTACCTCCTGCATCAGGTGGACGTCCTGTACGCAGGATAGAAACGTGCATGAACGGTGGGACTTTGCTGTCTGTGTCTCCCAGCAGATGTCTGGGTAGTTTAGGTCCCCCATGACTACTGCCTCCTTAGTTTTATGGTCTCTGAGAGCTGCCTCAGGAGCCCTGAATCTAGTTCTTCCCCTTGGTGTGGGGGTCTGTAGCAGACCCCTACCACCAAATCCTTTTCTCCTTGCCCCCCATGTAACTTAACCCACAATCCTTCTACTGTATCCTCCTTCGATTCCGTCTTGATGAGGGTCAAAGTATATTGCTCATTGACATAGAGCACAACCCCTCCCCCTTTCTTCTCCACCCTGTCCTTTCTGTACAGCCTATAACACTCAATATGTACCATCCAGTCGTGGGAAGAAACCCCACAGGTTTCTGTTAGCCCTGCTAAGTCATAGGTGTTTTCTGCAAGCAGGAGCGCTAGTTCATCCTGCTTGTTCCCCATGCTCCTAGCATTAGTGTATAGGCACTTGAGCCCTGTGACTGGTGCCTTTTTTGCCCCCCAGCTCCGATTCCCAAAGGGCCCCTTATTGCTTACCTGCTTATTGCTTACCTGTGCTGTATTGCTGGCCGCCCCATGGATTGCAGGTTCCTGATGTTTTCCTTCTTCAGGCTGGGCTGCCTTGTGGGTGCCACATGATTTGGTGGTCCACAGCTTTCCCCGCCCTCATGGCTTTCCCTGAAGGCACCTTTTCTCTAGGCAGGCCCCAAATGAAGTTAATTGTTCCTGTTACATTGCTAATAGGATGTGATTCTTCAGTTCCTCCTCCAAGCAACAGAGCTTCACCTATATGGCACTTTTATACATGCTCCAGGAGTGTGGGGTGGAGGTGGCGCTTTAATTAGAGTGGCTCCAAGAGCTGCTGTAATTAAAGCTCTGCCATGTCTTGTGTATCAGCGTCCCTACACTACAAAATGGTGGTGGGGGCACTTGAATATTAATTCAAGCACCCTGCCACTATTTCTAAGCATGGGGAAGCTGATGCATGAGACTCAGGAGGCTGCTGAAGTGCAGTAATTGATTAATGAAGTCTGCTCCGACGCACTGGAAATCCAGCTTGTCAGAGCAGCCTTGCTGGTCGTGTATAGCCACCTATAATGCTGTGTTTTCATGTAGTTAAAAAGTTAACCTCAAAAAACTACATCACTACAACTACAAAAACCCACAAAACTACAACTGCAACCTAGTTGAAATGTATAAAAGAGTAAGAGAATATATTACCTAATCAGGAATGAAAAATAACATCGTCTGCTACTGTAAATCATACCCGAGAAACACAATTATAATAGAAATACCTTTTCTATGTCTGATACGCTAACACATACTTAGTTAGATAACAAATAACTTATTCTTGGGGAAACTGCCCCAGATTGATTTATCTCTCAGTATAAGTAAATATGAAAAGGCTGCCAAATCTGCGTATATAAATCTCAGTTATCTCGTATGTTGTAGATTTGCGAGGAAGGGAAAAAAAGGTGAAAAAGAGGGTAGCTTTACCCTAATAGGGTTTGAAAGGAAAGGGGTTTGTGTTTAACTCTTTTAAGCAGAGCAAGGAATAAGATGATCTGGATTAGTACCAGGGAAGAATTAAAGAGGATCTGGAAAAAATATTTTGTGCTAAATACTGATTTTACTTTCAATGATGTAAATCTAGAGTAACTCCACTCAGGGACATGGAGTAATTTCACACAGCAGAATATGATCCTTTATATCTGGTAACAATTTAGTATCAGTTTTGGCAAATATTAAAATTAATCAGTTACCTTATACCACATATTATTTTGATTTCAGTAGCCATTGCATTGTTGTATAGACTGAATAAAAATATGTTTATATGTGCTGCGTGAGAAAAAATGGAAACTGCACAAGGCTTTAATGAGAACTAAGCAAGTGTAAAGATAAATAATTTTTCTCAAAAAATTCTACTGAGACATAAAGAAAGTGGCTAGATTATGCACTCCGACTCTGGCTGAGTTGTACATTAGTCCAAATATAAATCCAACCGGTTAGTAAATATTATCCCTCTTTGCTTTGGCATCCTTTCATCTACAGGAGATGATAGATGAATATTGCAGCCTGTGACATAGATGGTTTGCAGTGTTTCATGTGACTGAATAGTCCAATCTGAGATTTGCACGATCTGTGGCAGTGGTTACAAATGTATGTGTCAGGGTTGGGAGGTTCTGGAGCTGCTTGCTTCCTACACGCTCTTTTCTCTTCAAGCTGTTGGAGCCAATTTCTGTCATGGACTTTGATGCCCTGGTGGAAATGATGAAGGTTTGCCATTGGTCAGGAAATTCCAAATACCTTTATATCTCACTTGTATGTGTCTTTGTAGTGAAGTTTGGGGAGTCCTGTTGTTCTTGTTTTCTCCAATAGTTCCCCATATAGCATGTCCTTGGGTATGCATCCATCTTCCAATCTGCTCAGATGGCCTAGCCAGCGCAGTCCTAGCCAGCACAATTTTCTGTTTGAGTAGGGCTATCACACTTGGCAAATTTGCTCTTTGAAGAACCTCTACACTTGTAATTTTATCTTGCCTTTTGATGTTGATTACACTGTGTAAACAGTGCAGGTGGAAGCTATTTAACCCTTTTCTCTTGATGTGCATAAGCTGTCCATGTTTCTCCACTATACATGAGAGTGCTGAGTATGCAAGCCTTGTACACTAGCATTTTGGTCTTGATGGTAAGCTTTGAGTTGTTCCATGCTCTTTTAGTTAGTCTGCTGAAGGTGGTGGCAGCCTTTCTGATGCGAACATCAAGTTCTTCATCTAGTGAGAGATTGGTGGTCTCTGTAGAACCTAGGTAACTTAACTTTTGGACTACTGCTAGCTGGTTCTCATCAAGGATTATTCATGGATCTTGTGGAACTCCCTGCCTTGTTTTCTTTATGCTGATGGTGAGAGTAAATGCCTGTCAAGCTCTAGAGAGGCAATCCATGAGTTCTTGTAGTTAGTCTTTGTCATGGGCTATAAGGGCAGCAGCATCAGCAAATAGAAGCTTCCTGATAAACACCTTTCTAGCTTTTGTCTTTGCCTTAACTCATGACAGGTTAAAGAGTTTCCCGACCGATGTGGTGTCACCTTCCATGTCTTTAAACATGCAATTCAGAAGTACCAAGAAGAAGATTTCAACGAGTGTGAGGCAGGAACAAATCCTTGCTTCACTCCGCTTTTCACCTCGAAGCTGTCCGAAGTGAAATCATCAAACTGAACTGTTGCTTTCATGTTGTTGTGGAAGGAACGTATAAGACTTAACAGGCTTGATGGGCATCCTATCTTTTCTAGAACTGCGAATAGGCCTGCTTTAGTGATGGTGTCAAATGTTTTGGTTAGATCCATAGAGGTGAGGTGCAATGGTTGGTTTTGCTCTCTGCACTTTTCTTAAAGTTGACACAGGGAGAATATCATGTCTCTGGTTGCTCTTCTAGCCCTGAATCTGCATTGAGATTCAGGGTAGATGCCACTCCTCAGTTGTTGTAGGCACACCAAAATGACCCTTGTGAAAGCTTTTCCTGCTATGCTTAGTAGTGAGATGCCTCTGTAGTTGTTTCAGTCACCCTTATCTCCTTTATTTTTATAGAGTCACAGGGTTTGTGTCACGCATAGCTTGTGGTACCTCACCCTTTTACCAGCATTTGAGTAGCAACTGATAAAGATATGGTAGTAGGCTTTCTTTCCCACACTTGACAATTTCCACTGGGATGCCATCTTTTCCAGGAGCCTTGCCACTTGATAATGAATCAATGGCCTTGCTTAGTTCTTCTGTAGTGGGCTCTGCATCTAACTTTGGCATGTACTGTAGAGCTGGTATTTGGTCAAGTGATTCACTGGTGATCTTTCTTTCTTGTGAGTATAGCTCTGAGTAGTGTTCAACCTGACAGGACATCTGCTTGCTATCTGTAAGGACTTTACCACTGCATGAATTGAGAGGGGCAACCTTGTTGACAGTAAGGCCTAGAGCTTTCTTCGGGCCATAATACATGACTTTTAGGTTTCCTATGTCTGTGGCTGTTTGTATCTCATCACAAAGCTTAATCCAGTACTGATTTGCACAGTGTCTGGTTGCTCTCTGTACCTCATTTTTTGCCTGTCCAAATCACGTTTTGGTGCCCTCTGTTGGCTTTGTGCTGTGTTCCAGATAGGCTGTGTTCTTGATGTTGATGAGAGGTAATAGTTTTTCTGCATTTTCTTTGAATCAGTCCTTATTGGATGGTCTCTTTTCCCCAAATGTAACTTTAGCTGTTTTGTAGATTGCAGTTCTTAAAACTTCCCAAAGGTAACCTGCCTTCTCTGATAGTGACTTCCCAAACGTGCTCAGTTTGAAAGCCTTTGCAGACTCTTGGCACTTCCTCTGCATCTCAGTATTGGTGGTATTGATCTTGGGCTTGCTTCTAGGTTTTGCTCTGTATAGTTTCTTGGCTGTAATCTTCACTTTGCTAATGATCAGGGAGAGGTTGGTGTCACAACTGGCACTGTAGAACAAGCAGGTCTTCTGCACTAAAGGTAGATCTTTCCTCCTGACAATAACAAGATCTACTTAGTGCCAGTGGCCTCATCATAGATGTTGCTATGGCACTTTATGGTGATCTTTTCCAGAAAAATATGAATTGGTAATGCACAGTTGGTTTTGAGTGCAGAATTCAAGAAGTTGTTGACTGTCTTCATTCATCTTGCTGATACAAAAATGACCTAGGCAATCTGGCCACGAGTTGTTGTCTGCTCTGACTCTTGCATTGAAGTGTCTGAAGAGGAATAGTCTCTCAGTTGATGGTATTTCTTTGACAACTTAATGCAGAGTGCCATAAAATGTATCCTTCTCTTCAGAGCTGGAGTTGACGATGTTCGCAAAGCCAACGGTTGTCTGAAGTCTAAGTGAGATGATGTGCCCCAACTTCCCAATGGGTGTTTTTATAAGCTTTACCACCTTTTTGTTCACAGTGAAACCAATGCCGGGCACATGATTTTCTTAGGTGCTTTTACATTTCCAAATGTAATTGGTCTCTTGGATAGAACCAGCATCTGCAAGTCTTGTTTCCTGGAATGCTGCAATGTCAATGTTGAGTTTGTACAGCTCACAGTCGATCAAGATTGACTTCCATATGCTGTTTGTGTACTGTAGGTCATCATCATCTGTCAGGCTAAGACACATGGTCCTGACGTTCCAGCTTCCAAGCCAGAAAATTCTTTGTTTCTTGTTTTTGCCAGGTGCAAGGTTTCCATCTGCTTTTTGGGTTTTGACCTAGTCTCATGCACCCAATGAGGCAGACAGACTGTGGTGGGTCAACACCTAACTGGGGGCTGCCCAGTATTTAGGCAGATGGTAGCTGACCAGTGGAATGCCTCCTGTTGTCGAAGGCAACCTGTGGCACCCTCCTCTATGCCAATCAAATGAGGGTTTATAACCTGTAACTGCCACCTTCCATGTTGTGTCCGTGCTGCCAGCAAGTATGGAATGTCTTCTCCATATGGTGTGGCTGCAGTAGCCTGGGGGGTTGGCATGGAGAAGCTGTTTTGCCCAAGCATCAGCGGTGGTTGATATGGAGAAGCTGTTTTGCCCAAGCATCAGCGTCTCCCTCTCAGCTACACTAGTTTGTTTCAAAGGAAGGGTGGAAGTTGATACATTTGGAAGCAGCTATGCTTCAGGAGTTGCCAGTTCAGAGGAGGGCTTCCATCTATCTGCTTTTTGGGGCTCCACTTCTAGAATGGTTGCCAGCCACAGCAGAGGAGCCCAATCTGCCCTATGTGGATGCCATTGGCAAAGTCACTAAGTGATTTGCTCATCCGCCTTTTGATGGCATTTTCTCCATGAAGGGTTCCACTACCCCTCCTCAGGTGCTCATCTGCCTGGAGCTGTTGGCACTTCCTGAGGTTGCCAGGTTACTTAACCACTGCCCAGCATTCAGAGTTAATCAGCACAGGTTGTACCACTTATGGTTATAGCAGTAGCAGTTTTCAATCCTGACCTGACAATAACTAGCCCTCAGGGTCAAACTAATTAGGCCCATAAACACTTATTTCAAGATGCACATTATGGGCCTTATTCCTCTTTCAAGTAACATATTACTGTTCATTAGAATTACTCCTGATTTCTACCAGTGCAGGTGAGAAACAGAAGTAGGTCCCTCTGTTTACTAAATGGGTTGATTAAGAGGAAGTTGTCTACAACAAGTATGTCAGCTAGTCTAATACTTGCTGAGCCTTGGTCTGTCTGAGACTCTGGGATTCAGAGATAGTCTGTCATCACTGAGGTGGTGGTTTTAGCTTAGCATGTCATCCTGCTCAAGTTCATTAGATGAAAACCAAGTATCATATTACATGTCTTAAGTTTGTCTGGAATGTATACAATGTCATCACTATGGAAGAAGAAAACATGTGTTGAATACATCTAGTGTGCCTTAGGTCTCTGAAGGTCATTCCACTAAAGTAATATATAGTGCTAGTATTGGTGGCTCAAGGTCAAGTCAGCTTGCTTTTCATAATGCATAAACCTGAAGCTCTCTCAAACACCAATCATCTGACCTAAACCTTGGAACAAATATTTTACTAAGTAAATCAGTGAGCATGCTGGCATTTCTATTAACCTTCAATGCACTGGTGACAGAAAATGAATAATGATAAATAATAACTCAGGCCTGTAAATCATGCTTAGCATCAGAGGCAAAAAAATGTTCTAGTATACTACCATCTGTTAAGAGTGGAGCTGGACAAGCTCATGGGAGAAACCTACAAACAAAGGCAAGTGCCTGCACTCTCAAGAGAGTTCTCTAAAGGCATATATACACTTCTTTGTGCTGAATCTTAGAGTGCTGCTATGAAATGTGTCCTGACCCAAGTAAGTGCCAACAAGCACTCCTCAGGGAGAGAGAGAGTGAGCTTAAAGCTGTCCTACACAGACATAGCCTATGCTGTGTTAGACTTTTAAAGCATGTTGTGCCTTTCCAGGTAGCACATTTCCTAAACCAAAATCAATATAGCTGTATCCACCCACTGATGAAGGCTGGCTAATTAGCAATGGTAACAGGCTGGAAAATACAGTGCTTCTTGTTTGGGAAATAATGCAATGTGTCTGAGAATATTGTTCTGGAGCACAGTCAGGTTGCATACATACACAAAAAAAATAGTGTGGGAGAATTCTCCCAGGTTTTTTCTCCTGGTAAAAAGCTTACCCAGAGCTCATCTGACAGACGTTTGTGTTCTGCAGGCTTTGTAGTCTCCCTTAGTCTGCCTGTTGACAGTATGTAGCACATCCCTAATTGGCTGACCCAGACTGACAATGGTCAACCTATATTTCCCTGCAACACAAGGTAGGGATTGTGAAGGGGATTGTGTTCTGCATTCTACTGGAACAACAGAGTCCAGTGCAAGAGAGAGACTCTCTTGCAGGGGTGGGGTGGTGGGAGGAGGGCAGTGGCAGGGAAATAGTGGGGAAGACTATGTTCTCTTCTGAGGGAAGCCACAACATTCTCTTACAGACAGACATTCATGTTCCCAGGGGAAACTCTCGCAGGACTGATTTAACTCTGGTTGTTCCCAGGCTATTTTTTTCCTGGAGCAGCCATTTTTATTCTGTGAGAAAAAGCCTGGACATCTGTACACTCATGGTTTCTCATAGGAGAGTGACTCTGGATTCAAGATAGACCTGGATTGAAGTGTACTCATACTTAATTTAGGTTAGATAGAAGCATCCAACTTCAGCACCAATTCCCCTTTTGATTAAAATTAGCTCATTGTCTGTTGGTATCCCAGGCTTCTTTGTGGCCCACTGCTAACTCCCCTTTGCATAGAAGTGAGCTAGCACTTGCCACTCTGACCAAGTGCCCAGTGGGCCCATTCTCAAGCTGTCACAGAGCTAAGTCAGAACAGACTCTTTCCAGCACAGGACCTTTCCACAGCCCTCCCTCCTGCTTCCAGCCAGTAGTCACCCACAAGCTTGCAACATGGAGGGGAAGGAAGGCATCTGTGTTCCTGCAAGAACCCCATCATGAAGCATCCCACAATATACACAAAGACCTGACACTGAACCCAGAAGAACCCCTACATGTGGAGCCTGACCCTGGCTCCTAGACACCCACCCAGGAACTCCCATACTCCCTTGAGTGGACACAGCCCCAGGGAGCCTGATCAGGCTGCCAGGCATAGGCAAACAGTCCCCCCACCATATCATCTTTCAGCTGCAAGCAGCCAGTGTTGGGCGGGCCAATGCCAGTGTTGAATTAGGCTCTGTGGGGCTGCACCTGCTTGCTTCACTGGATGGGTGTGCGGAAGCCAAGATAAGGTTCAATAGGGTTGCACCCACTCATGGGGGTTCTCCTGGGCTCACTGTCAGGTCTGTGTATCCATCATGGGGTGCTTCATGACAGGGTTTGTGCAGGGACACATATTCTTCCCTCCCCCTCTCTCCCCCATGCCACCTGCCTGCAGCTGACAAATGCCTGTGGCTGACACATGATGCAACAGGGGGAGAAGAATGTGTTTACCTATGTCTGGCAGCCAATCAGGGGTGGCCCGAGTTCTCTGCTGCACTCAGCAGTCTCTGGCAACCCAGGGGGGCCACAGGATACATTGGAAGCCATGTGGAGCAGCCTCCACCTGCTGGCCTTGGCCAGTGTGGGTAGCCTGCATGCCTTTCCCCACCAAAGGGGGACTTGTGTTCTGTTTCATACCAATCTAAGCTACACTGCTTACAGAAAACCATGTAACTTTGATTAATTCCACCTCAGGCTTCTTGAATGTCTGTACTTAGCCTCATAGTGCTGACAATTTTTAGGAAATACATGAGGGATGGAGGGGTTGCTACATAAGTATCTAGGATTAAATATCATGTAAGGCAAAATCCATGAAAAGGATATTTTAAAGGATTTAGCTAGAAAGACTGAAGACTCTTATTTGAGATGACTGTAAGTTGGTAATGGATATTAGGGTATTTGAGATGTTCAGAAGTGTTATAGTCATTTTAACAGTGAGTAGAACTATTTTGTGCCTCTGCCAGTATCATTAGGCATGGTTCAATTCCATGTTTGCCCTCTTACTAATAGTACTGTAGGATGTTCTTGTTGAGTGGTGAGTTTCAGTAGCAGGCCAGCAAAAAATGTGAGCTGCTAAGTATTATATCTATATCAGAAGAAATGTCAAACTACTTGAATCTCATTTGGGTAATTGGTGAAACATTGTATCCTCATGTTTGAGAATAATATGGATTGTTTACTGTCTAACCCACTTCTGTCCACCTGCTTTCATTTTTGATTGGCTGTCCATGATTTGAATTAACAGAACATATTTGGTCCTTTTGTCCTGCTCTCATCCTCATTCCCCAAGTAAATGTTTCTTTAATTATTAGCTTTCATCCTGTACATTGTTGTTACATTACCTAGGATGGTAGCCCTGACACACATTGCACTTAAGATGTGATTAACCAGTTAATTGCTTCTTAAGTAGTTATCTGGCTACACATTAACACAATTAGTGGCATGATAAAACAAGGAATAAGCTAAAAAGTTATTACACCAAAAATGTGTAATAACTTTATGGCTGGTTCCTATCACACTATTAATTGAAAATGTGGCCAGGCTGATTGGAGCTTCCAGGCTTCAGAGCACATGATAACCTTTGACTCCCATGTGCTCCCAAGGCTGAGTGCTGAGCAGCTGATTGCCCCATCTGAACCTTAAGGGCTCATGAGTCAGGGAATCACGATCAGCTGTCGCTTTCAGCCACAGGGGCACATGGGAGCCTTTGACTCCAATACACTTCCTTATCTGGAAGCAGAGGCAAATCAGGACTCCCAGCCTTTGGGGTGAAGTTGGAGTCAAGGGCTCCACTGAATCCCCTGTGGCTGGGAGCCCCATCAGCTGACCTGGGCTCCCAGACATGGAAGCTTGTGACTCACTGGTATAGGGGAAGTCCAGGATCAGGGATGCTTGATCCCAGAATCATGCCTTATGCCATGCATGTGCAGCATGGCAAGGAACACAACTGTAGGTATCAGTATTGTAGCAGGGGAGGGGTGAGCAGGGTAACCATCCCAGGTGCTGAAGTGAAGGGGCATGAATAGGCACTGCCCAGCTGATACGGGATGCAGGACAGAGCTGTGAGTGGCTCATTTAGTGGGGAGTGGGACTGGGGGAAGGGAGGCTACCAGTGTTGCATGAACTCTGGGGCAAGCATGGGGGGACCGTGTGACCCCGGATCTGTGCATGGGATAAGGGTGGGCTGCTGCTGCAGGGTTTGATCTGGGTGCCAAACTTCATTGCTACAATACTGGTGGGGATCACAAATTAGGTCCCATCTTGCCTTTAATTGCACGTCCATCAGGGGCCGAAGTATCACATTTTACTGATCATACTGGATTATCAAATGATACATATTGTAATGTGAGCAAGTCTGCTGTGCAGGAAGTGTATTAGATATCTGATCAATATCTCTTTCTGGCAAGCTATCCAACTATCCCACATGAGTACACATATGATTATGACTTGCTAAAGCATTTTAAATGTTCTTATTTTACAATGATGTTTCTGTTTGTAAAAAAGATCTGTGCTACTCCTAAATGATTGGGCTAACAGAAACCTGGTGGAACCGTACCCACATTTGGGCAGTGGGCATTAAGGGCTACAGGCTGTACATGCAGGATAGACTGGGGAAAAAGGAGGGGGGCATTGCTCTATATGTTAAGGAGCATTATACATCTTCTGTAATAATGATGGGGACAGAAGAAGAGCAGATCAAAGTCCTGTGAGTCAGATTACAAGGGGGTAGGGGTGAAAGGGACTTGGTAATGGGGGTTTACTACAAACCCACACACCAGGAGGATGAGTCAGACCTAGAATTCTTGAGACAGCTCTCAAGGGCAGTACACTCAAAGAACCTGGTTGTTGTGTATGACTTAAATTACCCAAACATCTGCTGGGAGGAGCAGTCGGCCACGTCTGCCCATTCACACAGGTTCCTAACCTGTATACAGGACCTGCACCTAAAACAGGAGGTATGCAGTCCCACTAGGGGAAATGCTTTACTTGACTTGGTGCTGGACACAGGGGAGGACTTGTTGGGGGATCTGCAGGTACAAGGTAACCTAGGAGATAGCAACCACCTGTTGATAGGATTCACTGTCCATCATAAGGTGGGAAAGATAACTAGTAGGGCAGAAGTGCTAGACTTCCAGAAGGCCAACTTCAATGAGCTCAGGAGATTAGTTAGAGTGGGACTGAGGGGTAATAACATTGGTGAGTTGGGAGTCCAGGAAGGGTGGAAATTCCTCAAGGGACTGATCCTGCAGGCACAAAGGGGTATCATCCCAGTACACATAAAGAAAGGCAAAAGAGCCAAGAAACCCTTTTGGCTGAGCAGGGAAATCCAGGAGAGCCTACAGGGGAACTGCAACTGAACTCCAGCTAGCTTTGAGCATCAAGGACAATAAAAAGTCCTTTTTCAGATATGTGGGGAGCCGGAGGAAAAGCAGGGGCAACATTGGACCCCTGCT
>NW_005841852.1:4990835-4991128 GCF_000455745.1 Alligator sinensis
CTGGTTTGCATCCATAGATGCTTCTCAAGCAAATCCCGGGACGTCATTCTCCCCTGTACTCGGCCTTAGTGAGGCCGCAGCTGGAGTACTGTGTCCAGTTTTGGGCTCCACAATTCAAAAAGGATGTGGAGAAGCTTGAGAGAGTCCAGAGAAGAGCCACGCGCATGATCAGAGGTCAGGGAACCAGACCCTATGATGACAGGCTGAGAGCCCTGGGGCTCTTTAGCCTGAAAAAGCGCAGGCTCAGGGGTGATCTGATGGCCACCTACAAGTTTATCAGGGGTGACCACCAG
>NW_005841852.1:4991145-5010135 GCF_000455745.1 Alligator sinensis
TTGAATGGTCACAAACTACTTCAAGATCGTTTCAGGCTGGACATAAGGAAGAATTTCTTTACTGTCCGAGCCCCCAAGGTCTGGAACAGCCTGCCACCGGAGGTGGTTCAAGCGCCTTCATTGAACACCTTCAAGATGAAACTGGATGCTCATCTTGCTGGGATCCTATGACCCCAGATGACTTCCTGCCCTTTGGGCAGGGGGCTGGACTCGATGATCTTCCGAGGTCCCTTCCAGCCCTAATGTCTATGAAATCTACAAATCTATGAAAAGAGAGGCTTACAGGCAGTGGAAGCAGGGGGCAGCCTCCAAAGAGGAGTACACCTGCTTGGCTTGCACTTGCAGGGAAGCAGTGAGGAAGGCCAAAGCAGAAACAGAACTCAGACTGGCAACTAAGATTAAGGGTAACAAATAGTCCTTCTTTACGTACATAGGGAGCAAGAAGAGGGCACAGGGTAACATAGGGCTGCTACAGGATGGACTAGAGCAACTCATAACAGATAGGGTAGACAAAGCTAAGCTCTTAAATTATTTATTTGCATCTGTGTTCCTGGTCACAGATACAAGCACACCTCCCAACGAGACATTAGTCTGGCTTGAGAGAGATACCAATCCACCAACTGTTAGTGCTGACCTGGTGAAGAGGCACTTGGAGGGGATGGACGTATTTAAGTTGGCAGGCCCCAATGATCTTCACCCAAGGGTACTAAAGGAATTAGCTGGTGCCATAGCAAAACCACTGGCACAACTGTTTGAGAGCTCATGGTACTCAGGACAAGTCCCAGATGACTGCAAAAGGGCCAATGTGGTCCCTATTTTCTAGAAGGGGAGGAAGGAGGACCCAGGTAATTATAGGCCAGTTAGCATCACCTCTATTCTTGGCAAGACCTTAGAAAAAATCATTAAGGATCACATTTGTCGGGGGGCAAGAAGGCAATATAATGTTAAGGGGCAACCAGTATGGGTTTATAGTGGGCAGATCCTTCCTGAATAACCTGGTCTCTTTTTATGACCAGGTCACAAAGTGCTTAGATGTGGGGGTAGAGGTAGACATTATTTACTTGGTTTTTTAAAAGACTTTTGAGATGGGGTCACACTCAATTCTTACAAGTAAGCTAAATAGCTGTGACATGGATTTTATCACAGTCAGGTGGGTGGAAAAGTAGCTTATGGGACACACCCAGACAGTGGTAGTGGATGAGTCAGTTTCTACCTGGAGAAATGTGGGCAGTGGTGTCCCCCAAGGTTCGGTCCTTGGATGAGTACTGTTCAATATCTTCATCAGCAACCTGGATGAGGGTGTAGAAAGCAGTCCATCCAAATTCACAGATGACACCAAACTATGAGGTATAATAAACACACTAGAAGGTAGCTAGTGAATTCAGGTGGATTTGGATAAACTGGGGAAGAGGCTGGATCAGAATAGGATGCAATTTAACAAAGATAAATGCAAAGTGCTGCACCCGGGGAGAAAAGTCACCAATACAGGCAACCCTCACTTACCGTGGTTTCGTTATAACACTCATTTAAAATACCTACCTTGTTTCTGACTACTTTTCACTATAATGCTCAGCATGGGTGTGGGGAGAAGCAGTGGCAGTGGTAGCAAGGAAAGAGGTGAGTGGCAGCCGGCAGGAGGTAAGGGAAGGGTAGCAGGAGCCTGGGGTCCACTCTGGCACATGGTGCTGGAGCAGGCGGGGAGGAGCGGTAGCAGTGAGAAGAGAAGAGTTTTTCCAGAACCAATTAGGAGTGCTCAGCAGGTGTTGCCTGTACACATATAGACTGGGAAGTACCATTCTATGTAGCACAGCAGTGGAAAGGGATCTCGGCGTCATAGTTGACGCAAAAATGAACATGAGTCACCAATGTGATGAGGTAATAAGTAAGCCACACTCTGTCTTGCATTAGCAGGTGCATCACAAGCAGGTCTAGGGAGGTATTCTTTCTCCCTATGAGGCATTGGTGAGGCTGCAACTGAAGTATTGCATCTAGTTTTGGGCACCGCAATTCAAGAGGGATGTTGCTAACCTAGAAAGGGTTCAGAGGAGAGCTACTTATATGGTTGTGGGCCTGCAGGTAAGATCCAATGCAGATAGACTGAGGGACCTGAATCTCTTCAGCCTCCACAAGAGAAGGCTAAGAGGTGATCTTGTGGGTGTCTACAAACTCATGTGGGGGCATCAGCAGGGAATAGGGGATACTCTGTTTACCCAGGTGTCCCTTGAGGTTACTAGAAACAACGGCCATAAACTGAAGAAGAGTAGATTTAGACTGGACATCAGGAAGAAATTCTTTACAGTGAGGGTTGCCAAAATATGGAATGAGCTTCTAAGTGCGGTGGTGCTTTCTCCTACCTTGGAGATGTTCAAGAGGAGATTAGACAAGCACCTGGCTGGGGTCACTTGACCCCAGCGCTCTTTCCTACCCAGAGCAGGGGATCAGACTAATGGGTCCCTTCCAACCCTAGAAATCTATGAAAGTTAGGAGACATAGATCCACTCTAACCAGGATTGCAATATTTGTTGGATCATCTCTCCCCTGAAGGCAAATGTGTCTTCTCTTCCAGGTTGGCTGATCTCATATGGCATGCTTTAAACTAGCTTTGCCAGGGGATGGGGCCACAGGGGGACATGAGGATACTTCTCAGCCAAGATAGATGACAAGCACAAGAAGTACCCAGGTAAGTGACAGGGGTCCGGATAGCCCTGGGATCAAGGGGGAGATGCATGCACCCATAGGAGGCCTTAAATGCCTTTACACTAATGCTTGTAGTATGGGGAACAAGCAGGAGGAACTTGCCCTCCTGCTGGCTAACACAAACCTGGACATAGTGGGGCTCACTGAAACCTGGTGGGATTCAACCCATGATTGGGCAGTAAACATCAAGGGCTACAGACTGTTCAGGAAAGATAGAACAGGGAGGAAAGGTGGGAGTGTGGCGCTCTATGTCAAAGAGCAATACACATCCTCAACAAATAGCACGGGGTCAGAGGAGGCGCAGACTGAAGTGCTCTGCGTTAGAATACAAGGGGGTCAGGGGGAAAGGGACTTAACGGTGGGTGTCTACTATCAGCCACCCAACCAGGGGGATGAGCTGGACTGGGAATTCTCAGGTCAGCTTGCAAAGGCAGTTAGGTCAAAGGACATGGTCATCATGGGTGACCTAAACTACCTGGACATTTGCTGGGAGGAGCAGTCAGCCAGGTCTGACTGCTCACGTAGGTTCCTAGCCGAGATACAGGACCTCCACCTAACCCAGGAGGTGCACAGTCCCATCAGGGGAGATACCTTGCTGGACCTGGTCCTGGCCACAGGCAATCACCTGGTGGGGGGACTGCAGGTTCTTGACCACCTGGGCGATAGCAATCATTGCCTACCGGAATTCACCATCCAGCACAGGGTATCAAGGGCCTGCAGCAAGGCAGCAGCTTTTGACTTCAGGAGGCCTAATTTCAATGAGTTTAGGAGATTAGTCGGGGAGGCACTGAGGTCCCGGACGGTAGGGGAGTTGGGAGTCCAAGATGAGTGGTTGTTCCTTAAGGAGACAATCCTCCAAGCCCAAAGGGTGACAGTCCCAATGAGAGTCAAAGTGGGCAAGAGTGCTCAAAAGTCCCCATGGCTCACCAAAGGCATTCAGGAACATCTGAAAGCTAAAAAGGAGGTGTACACCCAATGGAAGGGAGGGCCCCATCACCAAGGAGGATTATACCTCCATTGCTTGGGACTGTAGGGGGGCTGTTAGGAAGGCTAAGGCAGAGATAGAACTAGGACTAGCGACCCAGATCAAAGAAAACAAGAAGTCCTTTTTTAAATACATAGGGAGTAAAAAGAAAGCACCAGGTAACGTGGGGCCCCTGCAGGACATGCTTGGCAATCTGGTGGTTGCGTCAGAAGATAAAGCTGACCTCTCTAACAAATTCTTTAACTCCATTTTTCTGAGCAGGGATCGAGACATCCCACCCACCGGGATTCCAGATGGACTCAGAGGCACCACCAGGCCTAGGGTCAGGGAGGACCTAGTTAGGGAACTTTGGGTGGGGCTGGACATGTTCAAATCAGCAGGTCCAGTTGATCTCCATCCCAAGGGGCTGAGGGAATTGCCAGAGGTCATTGTGGGACCCCTGGCATGGTTTTACAAGCACTCGTGGTGCTCTGGCCAGGTGCCAGAGGACTGGAAAAGGGCCAATGTGGTTCACATTTTCAAAAAGGAGAGGAAGGAGGCCCTGGGTAACTATAGGCCCATTAGTCTTACCTTGGTCCTGGGGAAGTTCTTTGAGAAAATTATCCAGGAACACATCTGTGAGAGACTAGCAGGGGTAGTGATATAATCACTTATATCATAGTTTGGAGATAATTCATTTAATGTTTGTCAGGCACCCAGATTCCACTGTCATGGGGTGGGGAAACATATGTATGAATGACTAAAATCTGAAAAACGATCTGTATAATTTCAGTAGAAAAATGTGCATCAAAAATACTTAAAATCAGGATAGCAGCCAATACTATTTTTAAATTATTTATTGGTGGAAATCACATATCCTTTTAAAGATCTTTTGTCTTATGAAAAATGTCATAACCTGTAAAATTGCAATCTACATACACTACTTCCAAAACTAAAAAAAATCCCCAGCTCCAGTTGAAGGGCATGTGGTCATTATTCCAAAAGATGCCCACCAATTTTTTCAGGAGACATAAGTGTCTCCCACGAAGTTTAGCTGAAATACAGTTAACTGCTACATTAACATCCACATATCTTATTACTTCCCTGTTGAAAAAATTATTCTTGAACTGAAGGTACCATCACTAAAGCTAATCTGTTCTCTCCATTGCTTAGTCCAGGCTTCCCTAGAGAAGACCCTGCCAATTAAGTACAGGCATGTCAAATTGTGTGTTGTGGTATCTGAGTTGACTACCCCTCCCCATGAGAGACTGAAAGATTAATTTCCAAGACTTAACATTTGCTCTTTAGCCAGGTATAAAATCAGAAGCTCAGCTTCTTGACGTGTTAATATCCTCCCTCATTTTTTTCCAAACCAAAATTAAATTATTGAAGAGAAATTTAATAAAGGGTAAAAAGTATAATGAACCAAATAATGAATAGAAGCTTATATTACTTTACTTATCTGCTCTGTACTTAATTTTGAATATTTCCTCTTTCTAGTATTTTTATATTGCTAGAATATTTCTCAGATTTCAGAAAATATCTCTTAGTTTAATTTTGTGTCCGAACTAATACATAAAAAGAAATTATTTAAAATTTCAACTACAATGATACTTATTAATACTTACAATCTACATAGTGCTGTTTTCTTATCAGTTAATTTTAAGATGGTTTAAAGATGGAATAAATACCATCTCCATTTTTACAGATTGAGAAATTATAGTGAAAAGATCAAGTGAGTTTTCCAAGGTCACATGGCACAGCAGTAGCAGAATAGAATCCCTTTCTCATGATTCCTTGTCCTATTTCACTGCTTACTATGTGAAATGATGGATGCAAAAGTTTCTATTTCCTCATCCTATATGTGTGGGATTATTTCAGACAGGCATAGAAAAGAATCCTTTTTCTTGTTAGAACATATGAAAATTGCAGGTGATTATGTCACGAGGCTCTTCATAGACTAATAGGAAAAGAGGGCTGGGAGAGACCTTATGAGGTCATGTATTCCAACCCCCCTGCTCAAGGAAGGATCATCCTAATTAAATCATCACAGTCAACTGTCTGTCTAAACAACTCTCCAAGGGTGGAGTTTCGATTCAGCTAGCACTCTATCAGGTAGCACTCCAGGTTATTTTTTCTTTAAATTCTAACTGTTCAGGTTGTGAACCTCAAAATAAGTGGTAGAGATGTCTTTGTAAGCGTGAAGACAGACTAGAACAGGAGCTATAAGAAGTGTGAACTGCCTTACTTGTGGGATGGGTTGATTCAGCTGGCCAGTGTTGACAATTTAAATGCAAATATTTCATCCTTCCTGCATGGAGAAGAGGGAGCCTCATAGATCTGCATTGTTTACTAAAAGCAAGGTCTCATTAATTTTTCAAGTTGGTGACATTTGGGATTTTATATTTTTTTATATTTCTCTAACCAATGATGAGCCAAGTTCAAGGAGTACTGTAGAGATCAACGATCAGGTATGATTCTTTTAAACAACCGCCCCATTTACTATTAGCATTTTGGTGATTTACATCTGTGAAGCTTATTTTTTGTCAAGAGCTTGGGAGAGATCCGCCACCCTCTTTCTGCCCAGTTTAACTTGTAAGGACTAGATCTTGTCCTGTACCATACTAACATTACTAGGCTACTTGCAGACATTAATGCCCCTCCCCCCCAAAACAATGCTTCACTTTAAAGTTAGTGCACTCCTGCACTGAGCCCAGTGCATTGCCCAGAAAGAGGCAGCACCATACTTGGACCTGGCTTGTCCAGTGTTTGTATAGACTGGGTGCTTTAGTGGGGCTTTTCTGGTGCTTTGAGCTAATAGCTGGTTGAACGAGCTTTAGCTAAAAGCACCAAAAAGCCCTGCTGAAGTGTCTGAACTATGCAGAAGCTGCAGAGCCAGGTTGAAGTAATGCACAGGTGCTTCTGGTAAAGACCAGGTTTTTTGTTTTTTTTTACATCTGCAAGTAGCCTTAAAGTAGCAAAAATCCTCTCTTTAAATAAAAGGTAAATATGGTGGGGGGAGGGGGAGGGGCATTTTTCAAAACTAAGGTGTTAGTTAAGCACCTAACTTTGTGTTTGGTGCCCAATTAGCATTTGTTCTTTTGAAAATTGTTCTGAGATATTGGTGTTTGTTTGTATATTGAAAATCTGGAATATTAATGTGTGACTAAGGGGGAACTGGAAAAAGAGAATACTAATTATTATTGTAATGATAATAAAGAGTTTTGATTAAATGGAATATAATACAGCCGTCCCAAACCTTCCCACAAAATTTATATCACGTGCAGAAGTCACCTCTAATAATGAAAATAATTGCCAACTCAATGGTAGAGAGTCTTACATTCTACTTCTTGTTGAGATACGATTGCATAAAACAAGTCTGAAGTTTTCATATGAAAGTGTAAGAGTGATGTTGTAGTTGAGATGCTCCAGAAATTGTGTGAGGGGCAAGGATTTCTTAGGGTGATATCTTTTATTGGACCAACTATGTAGTTAGGATAGAGTTAGACAAACTTTCAAATGCAAGGCATTCTTCTTCAGGTCTAATAACAAGGATCTAAGCACAGCACAGTAAAGAGCAGCAGGGAGTGTCATAGAAAAAAGGAAGGATCAATATACCCCTTTCAGAGGGGAAGGGGAAAGCTCTACCTTAGAACTCCCCCAAGAAGCAGCCTTATTCAGTCACACAGTTATGGAATCATAGAAAATTAGGGTTGAAAAGGACCTCAGGAAGTCATCTGGTCCAACAGCCTGCAGGACCACCCCCAACTAGATCATTTCAGCCAGGGATTTGTTGAGCTGCGCCTTAAAAGCCTCCAAGGATGGAGATCCACCACCATTCTAGGTAACCCATCCTAGTGCTTCACCACCCTCCTAGTGAGACATTTTTTCCTAATATCCAACCTGAACTTCCCTTGCGGCAACTTGAGACCATTGCTTTTTTTTCTATCATCTACCACCACTGAGAACAGTCTAGCTCCATCCTCTGTGGAACCACCCTTCAGGCAGTTATAGGCTATTACATCCCCCCTCAGTCATCTCTTCTCCCTCTCCCTGCAGCCAGCCCTATCATGGTTTCACAAGGGGCAATCCTCTGGCTTTGAGACCCTGGCTCTTCTCAGTGCTTGGCTTCCCCAATGATCCAAAGCACCCTCACCTCGGGGAGTGTCTTCTTTTTTGGCCAACTCCTAAGAAGGAGGGAGGGTGTTTTCGTCTTTAAAAGAAGAGAGATATCAGAGTGCCAATGTCCCAACCAGCACAGCAGGTGGTGCTTCAAAACAAATAGTCATTACTGTGCCATTCCAGTTCCCTCTGTCCTCACTCAGACTTTACTTTGTCCACCCTGGGACCTTCTCTCCTCTTGGGTCTCTCAGACCTTCACTTATTCTTCTCAGGAGCAGTCAGCCACACTTGCAACAAAACTATGCATTTTGATTGAATAATTTAGTTGGGAATGTTCCTGCTTTGAGCAGGGGGTTGGACTAGATGATCTCCTGAGGTCCCTTCCAACCCTAATTGTCTATGATTCTATGATTTTAAAACAGTTACAAAACTGTAGACTGACCTTTGGACAATTAAATTATTTAGTGTATGATGGTACTGTGATCACAAAACAGGGAGAAACATATTTACAATGTTATCTCCCAATTTTTCAGCCAGAGGATTGCCTCTGGTGTAGTAATTTGCAAACCCAGTAGAATCTCATTAAATTCATGAAGAGGATATTCAGAGGTGATATGATTCAAAGTTTGAAAAGGGGTGTTACAACTGCAGTTTGGAGAACTAGTCTAGTCCCGTTGATGTAACACAAATCCACATATGCCGTGTCCTGTCCTAATGTAGTTTAAAGAAGACCGAGATGTTTAGGGAGATCAAAACCAGTTAGTTTAATGGTGGGATTTGTATCTCTCAGCTAAGCCAAGAAACAATACGCACTTCAGGGACATCCTCAAGGCCAACTTAAAAACATGCAGCATCAATGTCAACTCGGGGGAGACTATCATCCAGGACTGCCCCAAATGAAAGAATCTGCTTCAGAGATCTCAGTACTTTGAAACCTCACAACAACAACAACAACAGGAGATGGTAAAGTGGGAGCTGCAGAAACAGCAGGTCATGGATCAAATCAAGAATCCAGTGCCAGCCATCTCACATGGAAGCACATGTTCAAGCTGTAGTAGAGTCTGTTGATCCTGCATAGGCCTCATCAGCCATCTTCAGATGAGACAGTCATGGAAGTCAATCATTCTCGACTATGAGGGATTGCTGAAGAAGACAACATTTGCTGACTTCATTCCACCCTGGTATGTATTCTTTTCTAAATCCTCCTGAGATACATCTCTTTGCCGCTCCTTTTATTACGCTCACAAATCTCACATCATTTTCACTTATGGGTTTTATTCATCTTATATTAAAGTCAGTTTGTTTAGCAAAAGAAATCAAGTCAGCTTTATTAAAATTCCATCCAGGCTTTGGGGTTGATCTGAGGATTAGAATTTGAATTCCAACTGTATATAAAATTGGCCCATGTTGACTGCATGGGAAGTTGTCTAGAACCTTGCAGTTTATAAAAGTTCTGTATTGTTGGGAGTTCTGTGTTGTGAAATACAAATCAGGTGTATAGTTTTGCTGCCAGCAGGCTGAGTAGAAGGTAGCTCTATCTCCCTCCATCCAATCTAAAAGTTTAATTCCATTTTGGTCATTGTGTCAATATCCCCATAGACTGTGTTGCCTATTAAAGTCACCTAGGATGATGCTTGGGTGATATAAAGGAGGTAGGGCAACAGTTGGCCATACAATGGTAGGTGGTTTATACAAATTGATTCTTATCATGTCAGAAATTTGAATTGAGAACTATTTACATGTATTAATTACAGTAAAGCCTGCCTACACTGAGCCAAAAGGTGTCCCCAATAATTGCTGCAGGCTAGACTTTATCCCAGTTAGCTTCTTTTATCACAGGGGGTAAGATAAATTCCCAGGGGTAGCAGATGCCATTAGCAGAAAAAAGCTGATTACTGGGAGGCCAAGGCCTATCAAAAGGAGGGTCATGTTCACCTTTCATGTGTGGAAAAAATTCAGGAGTCGGGTAAAACACAACGTGCCATAAAACCAATATCAAAGTTTAGTTTTTGGTTCTTAGCTTCCAGCCAGCTTATAACATTTTGTTCCCAAGCTCACCATTTAAGGACATTAGGTAGATTTCCTTTGAGCAGAAGATAGTGAGGTCATATGAAGATTTTATCCACTATTTCTGTTCACATTTCACTGAACTTTGAAATTCAGTTGATAATTGTATGCAAGGTTCTCTAGGTAGATGTGTAATATCTTTTATTAGACCAACTAAATACTTGGAAAAAAGTTCTTTGCAAGTTTTCCGACACAAGCACCCTTCTTCAGGCAAGGGGAGATTCTGCTGATGTTATGAATTCTCCAAGGTAGAAAAGAAACTAAAGTAAACGAGAAGTCTGTGAAGATGCAAATGAGTGGAAGTTTGGAAGACAAAGGATACAGATAGGGGAATGGCGGGGAAGGGGAGGGAAAAGTGTAAAGGAGTGGTCAGTTAGCAGGCAGGTTTCCTGGTGTGTTAGGTGTCAGGCAGGTTGTAATGTGTCATAAATCCAATGTCTATATTAAGTCCATGATTTTTTGTATCCAGTAGATTTATGAAGTGAAGTTTGTAGGATTGTCTATGAAAGGTGTTTTGTAAGTTCCCTTTGAGGATTAGAAATGAGAGATCGGAGAGGGAGTGATTGTCTTGGGAGAAGTGTGCACCCACAGCTAATTGGATATTTTTGTCTTTGATGGATTTTCAATGTGCATTTATTCTGGCCTGCAGTTGTTGTTTGGTTTCTCCTATATATTTTCCATCAGGGCATTTGGTGTACTGGATGAGATATATTACATTTCTAGAGATGCAGGTGTAAGATCCAGGAATGGTGGTGGTTCTGTTGTGGGGTATCATTTTTGTGGGACTGGTAAAGATGTGTTACCAGGTTTTACAGTTCTTGCCTTGGCATGGTCTGGATCCATTTGGTGTGGTTTGGGTCACGGGAAGTTTGCTCCTGGTGATGAGCTTAGCAAGGTTCAGTGCTTGTTTAAAGGCTAGGATGGGTGGTTCTGGAAAGATCTTTTTAAGAACTGGGTTGTCTTCTAGTACGGGTTACAATTGTTTGAGGATTTTCCATATAGGTTCCAGGGAAGGATGGTATATCATAACTAATGGTGTGTGGTTCATGAGGATTTTCTTTTTGTACTGCAGTAGTTCTTCACATGGTATCTGGGTGGCTCTTTCAAAAGTGCAATCTATCTCTCGGGATAATCGTGATGCACAGTATCTGCATTCAAACAAGGCAGTAACTACAAGAGAATTTCTATATTGTTGCTTCCTTGTTAGCATAGCTGTTCTTATGGCAAGTTCTCATGCCAGTTATTTATAACTTTATTTATTTCATAGGAAAGGGTAAAAAGGGGAAAGCAAAAAATAATTTAATTTACTATAGCCGAATCTGAACATATTTCGATTGTTGTGGTATTTCCCATGTGAGACCAGGTTACACTGGAGCAAATTAATTATTTCAGTTGTCCATAAGTTTCCATTTTTGGGGACAAAACTTTGCAGCATTCATCTCAGCCTATAGATTACTTTTTTTACCTTAAAGTCTGAAAAAAATCAAGACATCCATTTTTTATTTATGGCTAAGAAAGAAGAATTGTGATCATGGGTTCAACCTTAAATTTTGCATTGCCTTAATTTGATGCATTTAAGCCCAACACCCTAATGCTACACTATCATTTTGTTTTGTATGTTAGCCTGTTAAGGCTGATCTGACCTTAGAATAGCTAGACCAGTCATTCTCATCCACTGTGCCATTAGATCCTTTTATGAGTGCTGTGGGGTGCCGAGCAATATTACCACTGTTAGGTGTGCAAATACCTACACATGAGTCACAAGATACACCCAGAGATTTCAAATAGGTATCCATAGTGTGAGAAACATTTTGTTCTGTTGTGTTCTTTTTGATTTCTGTGCCACAGAAGAATTGATCAATTATTATTCAGTAGTAAAAAAACCAAGCGGAAGCTAAGATTTGGTATTTCCTGAAGCATGCCTTGAATCTAAAAAGACTGAGAACCACTGAGCTAGGTGGTCTAGGTTTTATCAAATTAGCCAAATAAGGAACCTTTCATTGGGTTTGGTGATGGGACAGACAGAGTGGTATGGAGATCTAATCTTGCCCTTTCAGAAAACAGAAATGTCTTAGGGTACTCAGGGAACTGTGTGGATTCCACTTTTGAAAATCACCAGTGACAGTAGCACACTGTTCCTTCTTGAGAGACATTATATGGTTGTCCATATAAATGGACCCTCTAAAGAGCAAATAGGTTATTATAGTTCTGATTTTACCAACACTATTGTTAGCTGGTATTTTCTTGAACCAGATTGATTAAAATGAAACAGAGGATTGTCGTTTTGCATCAATGAGTCTGTGACTAATAGCACTGAAATTGATGTCACAAATAAGTAATGGGCCCTTCAGCTATCTCATGTCTTTATAGACATGCAAGCATGATCTAGGGTATCCACAGACATCTCAGCGAACATAATCTCTAGATCATAATAGATCATGTTACATTAGTATATGTTCAAGGGACATAATTTACTGTTGACAGTGCTAGGATTAGCAGCACTGAAAATATCTGTATTCTGCATAGAACAGTTCGGATGCATTAAGCTGATGCTTCATACTTTAAAATGTTAATATTGTAAACGAAAGGTACACTTTGTGTCTCATAAATCTAAATGTCTATTCTTCCTGTGTGCTCAATAAATATACTTCTCATCAACTTTTAATTATGCTGTTTGCATTATTCTGTCCTGAAGAGGATAACACTCTGTAAATCACATACTTTTAATGTACACTACAGCATAAGTTTAGTTAATTAAACCATATATTTTATTAGTTCTTGCACTTCCATCTTGTAAAACTATACTCTCTTCTAGAAAAAAAAAATACAGCAAGGGTTTTTTTGTTGTATTTATTACAACTGAGCTTAAGATGACATTAGTAAAATTAATAGGCTTGGCAGTACTTAAGGGCTGCTACCCTGTTTTGACCGTGAATTTCTAGCTATGGAAACCTATTGACTACAGTGAAATAATGGGGAAGTTTGAGGAGCCTGGAATCACCTGAAGAGAATTAATCCCCCCCCCCCCCACTTCAATTGTAGCAAAACCCCCAGTTTTTCTTCTTTTTTTTTTCCTTTTCAAATGCATTCCCTCCCCTTTCCCAACCATTTCTGACTTTTTCTTTGCCTCTCTATTCCCTATAGATAAGTATAAGTGAGCTAAGACATAGGATAAGCTTCAGAATTTTATTTTGGTAGCAAGTTGTATTTGTTTTGTTTTTTCTCCTTCTTTATATTGTATAATTATTATGTTTATATTGATTTTTACTGTTCTTAATTACTGTTACTATATGATTTAGGCCTACATATGTAAGTTAGCATAAGTCTTGTCATGTTTCCATTTTGTTTGTCAAATCTCAATCCTGTCCCCAGGCCCGGTTGTGTAACCCATGACTCACACCTACCCCTCCTATGTAACTTGTTTCCTGAATGAATGGGGATGAATGAGAGTGCTTGAGAGACAATGGCAGTAGGTCTAAAAATAGCTCCCTCTGAATGACGAACCATCAACACCAATACCTGGACCAACAACCAAGCCCTTGGAACCACCCTCAGCATTCAAGAAACCAAAGATGAGGCAACCCACCATTGTGCCAGGCTGCACATGCTCAGTAAGAACACCTGGAGCCCTCTGGAACAGGACTGACCTTGCCTGGACATGCCCTCCCCATAGGAGATTAGAGGTAACCTGCCCCATAAAAGGGGTAGTGAAGACTGACTCTTTGGGATACCCTCTCCATCTGGACCAGCACCATGCCACATCACCTATCCACCCAGAGGCCCTGCTGGCAACCCCTCTCTGGACAACACCTACTGGACAAGGACCCTTTCCAGCCTGGATAGGTAGCTATCACCCCCCACCCCACCATAGAAAACTATGACCTGGAGCTCTCACTGTTTGAAGTAAACCAGTGCATTTCAGCCTACAGGAGGGTGAGATGTGGAGAATGTTGGAATGTTTTGTAGCATGTCTATAAACATCATGTGTTCTTTAGTTTCCCCATTTTTTTTATACTGTTATACACTGGGACTGAATGAGTTAACTTCCTGGGTTCTGGAGGAATGAGATGTTGGTATCTATGAGTAGCTGTATAAAGTGGGCTTTCAGGAATTTGATGGAGCCATTCAACTCAGGAAGAAAAACTTGCTGAGGCCCCAGTAATTGGGGCCCTGCTACATATTCAAATTAAAGCTGGATAGAAACCACCTAAGTTGTTACACCTTTTCAAGCACTAACTTTAGAGCTGATTGCTCTTTTTATAACTGGACAGTCATTTTTATCATGATATAATTACTTTGTGTGTGTAGCTGGTCTAAATGTATTGCATGATTAACCAGCTAATTATGAAATATATATAACATGTAGCAGCAGCCTTGGAGATAAGCTTTTAGAAATGCTACCAAAAGAGGCAGCAGGCAAATAGACCAGCTGGAGAAAAGCTGCATATTGAAAAGGGACTGCAGGGAAGAAACTATCTACTAGCAAAAACTTTCTCAGAGCCCAATAGGCCACTCAGACCTTCTCTATAAGGCTTCATTTGGGGTTCCATGTGCCATTGAGTTCTCCCAGAAAAGTACAAGTACTACCAAAGCTGCCATGGGGCATAAGGGTGCTACAGTATGGGGGCTACCTGCCAGCTATCCCCATACTGTAGCACCCTCATGCCCAGCCAGCCCCTTTGTAGCACATTGAGCCAGGGCAGAGCAGCCCCAGGTTGGCAGGCTGACCCTCTCGGTCCCCTGCCAGACTGGGGCTGCTCTGCCCTGGCTCAGTGTGCTGCAGTCCTGGACACGTGTAAATTCTCTGCCCAGGAGAAATGAACTCTGGTGCAAACAGAGAAAGCTCCTCTTCCAAGTTCTGAGAGAGTCATGTCACCAATTGCAAGTCTTACCTTAACCTTATCTAATGTCTTAAACCAATGACTGTAAATTAAATTAGCCATACAGCTACATAACACCTTGCATCTTGTTCTTTTTTACCCTGGTATAGCAGTAGACTTGATGTGGCATCTCCACATGGAGACTGATGACTTGTTATCAAGGGGGTAAAAGATGGTGAAACTAGCTGCTACCTTTCAACAGCTAGTTTCTTGTTACAACACATTGGTATCTTTCTACTCCCTTTGGCCACACTAAGGCAAAGGTGTTTGATAGGAAAGGTAAATTTGTGGCTCTTAGCCAGTGAAAACACCATAAAACAACTTGATACTTTTTAAGAAGTCTTTAAAATATTTAAGTTCTTATAAACAAATTTTATTGTAAATTTGGTAGAGGGAAGGAGGGGTTAATAATTCTTCCTGAAGTCTCTTCGTAAAAGCACTTTCAGGATGTGTTTTTATTCAGGCTAAAACAGCATATGAAGGCACAAGTATTTAAGAACTGTAAAATCTTCTTGTTCTCTTAACTACAGCTGAGGCAGTTAAGAACCCTGTGTACGTTTTATGCCCCCTAAGGGTGATTGTGTTTTATTGATGGAGTGGACTCTTCTCTAACCCCAGCATATACTGTTCAATGTTTAACATTAGAGTGGCCTGGAGCTCTGAATCAGTATGCTTGACTTTAAACACAAACAGCAAAACTCAAGTTTGCTGCAAACTATGACATTTACTCACATTATTATCACCAGGCAGAAAGGGTCACAGAGGGAGAAACTGCTCTTTCTTTCTACTGCGGGGGGCGGGGGGGGAGAAAATATGCCCCCTGGAGGCAGACATTGCTTCTATAATGGATCCCATCTGACTGGGGCTGCTCTGTGATATTCTCCAGTCACAGAGCACTTACAGCTTTGATTTTGTATGTATGTGTGTGTGTGTGTGTGTGTGTGTGTGTGTGTTTAGGGTCACTGTGTTTGGACTCTATGATCTTGAACTGACAGCTGTGTACTGATTTAAGCAGTATGGGCTGATATTCAGTTAAAAGCAAAAAACTGTGTGGGGTCATTTTATTTTCACTGCCTCCCCTCAATAGCTGATTTTTTTACAAGTTTCGATATAACCTTTTTAGACTATTTTAACTACTTTTTCAGTACAGGTTGAAATTAATTAAAAGGATTCAGATAGAGTGACTCAAGTGCAAAGTGACTAGAATCACTCAAGTTTCAGAGCTCTTTTCAGAAGGAGGATGCTAACTAATGGCTAAGACTCTGGCTTTAATTCATCCCTGGTGAAGAGGAAAAATAAATCTACCCTAACAGCATGAGAGAGGAATTACTAACATTCACTTATAATGTTTTGAATGCCATTTTGTGTTACAACCATAATGTTAAACACATACATTCTGCCTCTCTTGCTACTTATAAAATGTACAAACCAGTGGCATGTTTACATGTGCAATTAATGTGACTGAATAAACTCCGGTGAAATTTGAGCTAGAGTAAACTAATCTGGATGTCACAATCTACACATGCATTTAAGCACAGTAATATACTCCACTGTTGGATAGTACTTGTGTCTGACAGAACTATCCAACAGCTACTACATTAGCTTAGTCTACACGAGCCTAATTGCTGTGCACATGTAGATGGTGATACTTTACTGCACAGCAAATTAGTCTACTGCTCAGTAAAGTGCATGTATAGATGTACCCACTATGTATGTAAGTTTGGTTTTGGGAAACTATTTTATCCCAAGTAAAGTTAAGAGCTCCCCCTCCCCCTCCCCTGAAAGGCTATGGGTGTGGGTTGGCCTGTCTTGTTTGAATAAGAACTGTACAAATACCCAAGAAATCAAAGCAATGTTTTTTATCACATAATAAGGACACCTTATGACCTTCCTTTCCAAATGGCTGTACCTTGGTCTTACCACATATGACATTTGTACTTGGTTTGTACACCATGAGCAGATATACTCTCTGCTCTTTCATCAATGCTTTATTTCTGTTGTTTTTCAGAATACACTCAACCCTCTCTCTGAGCTCCCACAATCTCTCTGGTTCCACATGCTCAGCCCCCCTTTCCCTGGGCTCTGGATCCCTCTCAGGGTCCCTAGGACCCTCCTCCACCCCTTAGTTCTTTCCCAAACCTCTAGACTGCTGGCTGTATTCTCCCTGCTGGCTTTCAGAAGCTGCAGCCATCCCGCTGAGTCAATGTTTCCTCAGCAGTCTCCAAGATCTTACTGTTTGCTTGTCTCAGGGCTCAGACCTTTATCATCCCCAAGCCCAGCCCTCTCCTAGTCAAGTGAGGCTCTCATTAGCAGGCTGCTTTTCAAGCTGCCTTTCCTTCTTAAAGTGGCAGGTGCCCTACCACAATGGTCACAATATCAGGTCCCTGCGGGTCTTAAAGGGGGTTAAATCCATTTGTTCATTGTTAAACTGTCTAACCCAGACACGGCATACCTGGTAGCTGTGGCTTGTTGAACAGGTGGAAGATAGAATTGGTGGTTAGGCCTCCATGGTGAGTAGGGGAGGAAGGAGAAAGAAATTGGCTGTTTCTTGGAGAATGGAAACAGAGAATGAAATGTTTTTCAGGAAAAGGGAGAGAGAGAGAGAGACAAGGCTCCCTAGTTTCCTTCAGGCTTCAGAGGCTGAGACCCAAGCTAGAAGATACTAGTAACTATGCAAATTTACCACTTGTCCTGAATTAAGGGGGGCTTTTAGGACTGAACTGCATCCATTTGATAATTCCCTTTGGGATTTTGCAAACACAAAGGAGATCCTAGACTTTTTCCCAAGACTAAATCCATGATGTGCATGCCCTATTTTCTTTTCTACTTTTGTCCTCTTCGTTGCTTTTTTCGGACCCTGTGACTCCTGGGGATGGTTAGTGAATCCAACTCTGACTCCTTAACTAAATTCACTGAATCTAGGACATAAACAAGGGCATTGAGAGTTAAAGAGGGGCTAGAGGCAAGTGGCAAAAATGATAAAATGCTTGAAAGACAAGTCATAGAAGGAGAAGTTGGAGGAAACAGGCATGTTCAGCTTATGGAAAAGGCACTCAATTAAGAGGGATCATGATAGCAAATATGTGAAGAGCTACCATAAAAGTAAGGGAAAACACCTTTTCTCTCTAGCTGTAGAGAGCAGGATGTGGACCAATGGCTTGATGTCAGGAAGAACTTCACTGTTAGAACAATGAGGCACTGGATTAGACTAACTAGGTAGATTGTGGAATTTCCATTGTTGGAAGTGTTCAAAAAGAGATTGGATAAGTATTGGTCAGAGGCAATCTAGGAGTAGCTATGCCTATGCTTTACTATGGGTATTTCCCATGCTTCTCAGCTTTGCTGGTTACTGCATGCATATGGAAGTATTTTGCCCCCTCCAGCTGCTACACACATCAGGGTTTTCTGGTGGGGTTTTTTTTAACTTAGAAGCATTGGGTGTTGGCTGGGGTGTGCCAGTGCTCCTGCTGGGACAAAAACCTGGAGGTTCCCAGTAGAGGGTCTTGCCCCTATGCTCAGGGTCAGACCAGTTACTATATTTGGGGTCAGGAAAGAATTTTACCCCATGGCCTATGGGTTTTTCACCTTTCTCTGTAGCAGGATGGCAAGGTCCTCCTCTTTGGATCTTTTGAGTGTGTTTTAAAAACCCTTGCAGCAACAGGACATTGACAATCTTTGTCCCTCTACTCTGTCTGTTGCAAGCTAAAGTGCTGTGCATTGTGATTGTGTTGCCTGTGTAGCGGTGATAGGGTTGCCTGTGTACTTTTAGTAATAGGTTAGACAAGGATTTGCTTGGGACAGGTTGAATAGGGATGATCCTGTCTCAGGCAAGGGGTTGGACTAGATGACCTCTGGAGATCCCTTTCAGCCCTACTTTCCTATAATTCTGTGATTTCAAAGTGTGGTTTATGTAGATGGACTTGTAGTTTAGAACAAATAACTATTCTAATACTTAATTAAAATATGCTATTTTGTTCTGTTTGGTGCGAAGATTAGAACTGTCATTTATTAATCAGTCAAAATTATTCCCAGCCTTTATTTAAAAAGAATGGTAGCTAGTAGTTTTGTTTCAAGCAGATGTTGTATCCGAGTTCACAGCTGTGCTGGTAGGTCATGACTGAACATGTAAATTGAATGTAGTATTTCTGTTTGCAGATTGAATAAGGGTAACTGTTAGAATTAGGGTGCCAATACCAATATTATTCATGTCTTAGAGTCTTTTACTCTCAGCCTTGTATTTGCTTTAAAGTTACCATTCCT
>NW_005841852.1:5010166-5031568 GCF_000455745.1 Alligator sinensis
GCTTTTGCTGGGAAAAAATTGTTTGGCAGAATATTTATTTAAAGTGGATATGTGTCCCTATACCAGGCCTAAATAGGACCTCTTCTGCAGTGCAAAAGGGTTTCAATTAACTCTTTTTAAAAATGTGTGGCACTCTATTTCCTGATTCCAAAATATTAGTCAGGGCTAAATATGTTATATTAGAAACAATATTCTGTGTGAGAATCTTATAATGGGAGAAGAAAGGGGATTGAGGCTAAATATTATAAATAATCAAATTGTTATTGTAAGCTGGACTATTCATCAGATATTTTTTCTTCTTAATAACATCACATTTTAAATAACAATCTGCATGTTACTTTTGAAAAAGGTAATATGCAACAATATAACTTTCATTTGTAGCTTTCTGAAGCTTTGTTTTCCCTTAGACGATGTCCTACATTTTATTCTTTAATGTTGTCCCTGATTTATTGAATGTCCACATTTCCCTGGATAGTACCATCTTTTTGAGTTATACATCATCAGAGTGACTCATTCTGATGATGTATTGCATTAATACATCATCAAAGCGCCTTGCTCTGCTGTTGCACTAATGATATGTTAGTGTAATACATCATCAGAGTGAACTGCACTTATGATGTATTACTTAAATGGTGATGGCATTCCGTGAAGAAAAGGTTGAGGAGCAGGTTCAATGTAGGCACAGGAGAAAAATTAGTCAATACAGAGTGTAACTGTTTCCTTGGTAGCAATGCTGATGTTAAATTAGCACCAGAGACCCTGATCTGCAACCTTACAGAAACACTGAAACATGCATTATCCCCGGAAGAGGAATGAATTCAGAACACCAAGTTAAAGGATTTCACAGAGGATAGGAGAGGTGTAACTGTACATATCACTGAAAAGTTAAAGGTTATATATATAGTTATAATTACTGACTCCTGAGAGATTGAATGAATCAAATGGGGCCAAAGAAGAACTAAAGTGTACGTATGCTGCAGAAACTACCTCAATTGGAAAATGAAATATTTGGGAAAAATGGGATACAAAGACTATAAATGTGCTACATGCATTAAAATGCCTGTCATTTATAAATCATTCATAAGAACATTAAAATATTCAGGAGCACTTGCATAGATTGTAGCATTTCCTTTAAATTGGTTGTGTGTTCAAACTATTAGGCAGAGCACTATTACTATCTTCAGCTGTTCAGGTGTTTATCAAAGGTCACACCTTCAGAATTAGGTAAGCATCATTATTTGCATGTGCCTCATTTATGCCATTAACTTAGTTGATGTGAATGCAGAAATAAGCTGTTTGTGGCTAATGTGTGTTTTAATTGCTGGACTCCAGCACATTGAGTGTTAGCATGAAAAAGCTACATGTGTGAATTTTCAGTGTGTATCTAGACTTTGAAATTCTAAGTCTAAGGTGTTAATGAATTTTCACTTTCAAATATAGCCATGGCTTTATGGATCTAATTACACTTTAAAAAAAATGTGTTGGCTCTTGTTAATCCTGGTTGTTGCTCTTTTACATAATTACAGAGAATTCCTATCCTCTTTTCTTTCAATTAAAGGTCATTTTGAAATTGTTTCTCAGTAGTGTGGTTTTTGGGCCTTTCAGAGAAGTATAGCAAATGCCCCATGAAGTCTTCTTGGTGTTATTAGGTCCCTCACTGGAATATGCACTATGTAGTTTAAGGTGCTGGGGGCAGCAGCCCCTATACAGTTCCCTCATCTGGCAAGTGGAGATTAACTGACATCATTTTAACAGTGTTTTGTGTTACACGTAAATGAGAACATACATTTTATTTGGATTTACTTTTCCAAATGGGAATATTGCCCAAATGTCCTACAAGTAGAAGAGGGTCTCTAACAGACAAAGTAGAGATATTGTGTTTGCAGGCTGAGATGTTAATTATTCATAGATTCATAGAAGTCAGGAGGTCAGAAGGGACCTTGTAGATCATCAAGTCCGACCCCCTGCCCTGGGCAGGAGAGAAAACCGGACTCAAAAGACCCCAGCCAGGTCACCAAATCGAATCACTGTCCCTCTGAATTTGCCGAATCTGAATCCAAATTGAATACTTGTTGCTTCGCACAGGCCTGCTGTCCTCTACTTATAGATTCATAGACCTTAGAGCTAGAAGGGACCTCGGAAGATCATCAAGTCCAGCCCCCTGACGCAGGGGCAGGAAGCCAGCTAGGGTCACAGTATCCCAGCAAGATAAATGTCCAATTGACTCCTAAAGTGGTTTGCTTGTACCACCTCTGGAGGCAGTCTGTTCCAGGCCTTGGGGGCTTGGACTGTAAAGAAGTTCATCCTTATGTACAGCCTGAAACGGTCTTGGAGAAATTTGTTACCATTTGACCTTGTCATCCCATGGGGCACTCTGGTGAATAGACATTCCCCCAGATCCTGATACCTATAGGCAGCCACCAGGTCCCCCCTGAGCCTGCATTTTTCCAGGCTGAAGAGTCTCATAGCTCTCAGCTTCTCATCATAAGGCCTGTTTTCCTGCTCTCTGATCATGCACGTGGCTCTCCTCTGGACTCTCTCAAGCTTCTCCACATCCTTTTTGAATTGCGGAGCCCAGAATTGGATACAGTACTCCAGCTGTGGCCTCACCAAGGCCGTGTACAGTGGGAGGATGACATCCTGGGATTTTCTATGGATGCAAGCCAGAGTTTTGCTCACTTTGCCGACTGCAGCATCACATTGGTGGCTCATATTTATCTATGGTCAATCATGACCCCCAAGTCCCTTTCAGCCTTGGTGCTAGTAAGCGTAGCACTGCCGAGCCCATAAGCATGCTGTGGGTTTTTCTTCCCAAGGTGAAGTACCTTGCATTTTTTGGCATTGAAGGCCATCAGGTTATCATCCGCCCATTTTTCAAGCCTGCCAAGGTCGGCCTGGATCACCGTCCTGTCCTCAGGTGTGGACGCTTTACCCCAAAGTTTGGTGTCATCAGTGTACTTGGCCAGTCCACTTCTGACACCAATGTTCACATCTTGATCTTCAAATTGTCTAACGTATAGTTGCAGACAATTCCTTTTCAAATATGCAGGTGGTGGACACCAGTCTCCACTGCTCCAGGCCCTCTCTCCACCACTCTTGAGCACCATTTTCCATTACTTCTTTTATGCAACTGGATCTTGTACGCAACTACTTTCAACTCTCTGACAAGTTCTGAATCCTCATGACTTAATCACAGCCTTTCCCAGAAGTCCCATCCTGTGGGAACACCAGAGTTTACAGTTTAGCTCCTAAAAGGACACAATATAGCTGATCATGACACAATTCTCCTTCGGCCACTAAGCATCAAAGGTGCACTTACTGGATGCATATCAGGGAGACATTCTGCTTTGCCGATTGTAGACATGTGGCTCTCCTATACTTTAGGAGGGCAATTAGCATGCAGCTTGTATGCTGCTCCTGATGATTTCTGTTTGGCCTAACAGGGACACATGGCTCTCCCATTGACTAGATGCCTCCAGAGATGGATCTTCCATTACTCAGGAATTGCTGGCATTCCATTTATCCCAATGAGGAATGCTAAAATAGCTTTATGCTTGCTGTTAGACGTTATGGGTCAAGTCCTCCAAGAGGAAGTAGTCCTGTAATGAGAACTGCCACTCAAAGGCTTTCTAAATAGTGCAGTCTGGGCAAAGCCCTCCCAGGGGTCCAGGGAAAATCATGAGTTTTCTCCATCCTGTGCAACCAATTTTCATCTTCCTAGACTTATCCTGCAGTAAAATGGGACCCATCTGGTATAAAAGCCTTCCCTTTTTTCCTCTATGCTGCCCAGATTTGCTTCTTAAAATGGGCCCTTCTTTTATAATATCCAGTCCCCTTTGCCAAGCAACCTCATGATCAGCCTTATCAATGAAATCCAAGTCCTCCAGCAGGTGGTTCTTCACAAATTGCTTAATATTCTATGGAGTGTAGAAATATCTGGGAGATATCTAACACAGCCATAACAGCATTTGGCTGATTCCATGTATTCTGAGGTTTTCTGGTGATATAGCAATTTCATAACCTCACAGATTCCCCAGATCATTATATCAATGGGTTTGGATTTATATATGGCTTGAAATTTAACTCTGTACAATCAGATTCTCCTGTGGGATATCCTCTGCTAAGAAACAGTGCTCTCACCCAATCTCTTCATGATTCTTTAAGGCAGGTTTTGCAGTAGCCCATTGATTTTGTTATTCCATGGTGTGTTAGAAGTGGTTTGTTACACTGACTGAAAAAGTGATTTAAAGTCCAGGTGGTGTCAATGACTCTAGTAAGAACTGGATCAAATTCTAAAAGACCAGTTTTGAGTCAAAAACACTACTGAACTTTCTCAGACCATTAACAGAAGAGCATAAGGGGAAGAGGAAACCCATGTGTTCTCATACATATTTTGCATATTTTTCCTCAAGAATGTTGCTCTAGTATATGGGGACAAAGTAGTAAATCAATTATCCGATTAAAAACAAAATAATTAATATGCAATTATGACAGATGTCAGGCACATGAATATGGAAATATTCATAAACTAGCTGACAAATTGCACATATGCAAGGAGAAATCTTTATATCTGAACATCCCATTGTGTTTGCTGAACATAAGGAGAGAAAGCTTTTAATTTGGTTAAGAGAAATAGCAACACAAATTTCCAATTAAGTTTGCTTTTGTTTAGCAAACGCACATTCCCCAGAGGGAAGAGTGAGCTGTGATGTGTCATTGTCATGAGTCCCACCAAATCTTAGGGGGTCTGTAGGATGTTGTACTGATTTTCTATTAGTTATTGTACTGATATGGTATATGTGGTCATGTTGAAAAGTTCATGTTGCTTCTGACACTATATAGATTATGTTATGCTGTGTATATATCTTTATAATTTTGGACATGGTTTAGTCAAAGGAACATGGGGATGCATATTTTAGAAAAAGAGAGCAGGTATAACTGCTAAATAGCTCTGGCCATTGTGTTATGACAAGGACAATTGCCACTTACAAGTCTAGACAGATCAAGCCTCTCATGGGATGGGCAGCCAAGTTATTGTCTGCTTGTAATGAGAAAAACAAGTGCACAATAGCAAAGGCATCTGACAGAAATTTAGTCAGAGGTACTCCTGTCCAGAGGTACCCATATCCAGAGGAGATGATTTAATGAAGACTGTCTTGCAATCAGTTCCAAAATACCAAAGAAGTAGGACAAAGACAAACACACGGAATTAAAAAATAATCTTTTCGTGATAAACCCATGAAGAGTTGGGGCTGCTGATGGGGGGAGGGAGATAAAAAAGGGGTTTGGCTTCAAGGCATTTTAGAGAATATCTGGGAGATGAACCAGGCATTCAGACTTTCTCAGGTTTGGAGAAGTCCAAGTCCCAGCAGTTAGGGCTGGCAGGATCAGTAGGCAAGCTGATCCAAAGCTGCAGATTTATGGTCAGTTTTTCTTGTATGATTTGTTTCTCCCATATAACAAATCCTTTTGTTGCTCTGTCTTCTCACTGATTGCCTGTGGCAAGAGTGATCTCTGGGTGAGTGATATTTCATGCTACCCACTCTATAGAAAGGGGGCCATAACATTTCTTTCACAGCCCAAAGAGAATCCACTTAGAGTTGGCAGAAATTCCTCTGCTGTAGCTGTGAGTTATAAGGGCAGTGGAGCTGAGGCTTGCAGAAATCAGGTGTATTCCTAGGGCAAACCTTTGTCTGTTCCTTGGGACAAGAAGCAGGACAGCAAGCAGGAACTCAGGGCTTGAGGGGTAACCTGCAGATGGGTTTGTGACAGCTGTAATAAATGAAGTCTCAGAACTTGAAAAGTTAAAAAAAAAGTTAAAAATAGAATAAATGCTCTATAAGAATTAGTCAGGCTACAGAATTACTGAATGAAACTGCTCTGCTATAAAGAAGCTGCAGGTCACTGAGAGGTTTACTTATTAACTACATGCACCAGTTCATCATTCATTACTTAGCATCCTGAATTAATCAGTTTATTATTTAACATTTATCGTTCATTAATTTGTTCACTAATTAACCACATTGGGTTAATTGCAAATTACATTTAAGCATTCATAAGTGATCTACCCATTAACTATTCTTGAAGAAACTCACCTAATAATTCCTTTTCTTAAAGCTATCTGCTTTATGCCTTATAATTAACCATTTCTCTAGTTAATGATTAGATAATCCTTTTAATAATCTTTCACTAAGTAAGCACTTGCTCATCATTAGCTATATATAGTCCTCAATTAATTGTTAACTAACTCATTCCCCAGTTAATTTTTAACAAAACCTTAGGAGTTATTCATTAAATATTTTCTTCAGTGACTTAACCTCTTTGTGCTTCAGTTTCCACTGGAACTAGTCAAGTTTCCAAGGACTGGGTAGTTACGTCGCTAAAACTCCCCCCACAACTGTCAGTTTTGTTAAGTGTTTGACCAGAAATGCCAACATCTGAACTGGGCTAAATTGTAACCTCTTCACTAAAGAATATCCCACTGGGTGAGTGCTGCTGCGGAGCTTTCGAAGCTACAGCTGTGTTGTACTGCTGGTGTGAATAGAGACTTCAGTCTGCAGGGCTATCAGTTTGGTATTTTATTAAAAGAGGAACTTTCTTCAGCCACAAATAACTTGCTCAATAAAGAGGGAACAAGCTGCCAAGGAAGAAAAGTGTTGTAAAATATCCAGAGGAGATGATTTAATGAAGACTCTCTCGCAATGAATTCCAAAATACCCAAGAAGTATGACTGTAAAAGACAAACACATGGGAATAATAAAAAATATCTTCATGATAAACAAAAGAATGTTGATGTTACAACTTCTGAGAAATGTCTGTCCAGTCTGGTTACTTATCCATACTCAAGCCTTCTGTTAGTGTCAATGGGAATTTTGCAAAGATGCAAAGAGCATAGTGCAGAGTCAAGAACTGCCATGCAGGCCTGCAAGGATATTGCCATGAACTCATTTTACAGAAATCACAATCTTTTTTTCTGTAGGCTACTTTTAAGCCATTGTGATAATACACAAACATATGTTTTCCTTAGCCCATCTATACTTTTGTCCCATTTACTTTAAAGCTAAGACTTCATTTACTAAGTTTAAGTAAGAGTTCAACTTTAGGCTGAATATATAGGTCTGATTCACCACTGTCTAAAGCAGTCTTTTGAAAAATTAAAATCATGGAAGCATAATTTCTGTTGCATTTTAGTTTTTAAATGCTTATAGTTCGAAGCTTCCAATTTTAAAATTCTATAACCTTTTTCTGTGCAAGTGCCCGCAGTCTTACTGCATTTTGTTATCTTATCTATGAACCTCTCTGTCTGCCTTAGTTGTAGGGTGGCCACTGACATATCCTCAGAATACAGGACATCCCTTTGGTGAGGGGGTGGGCCCACTTGGCCAATCAGCGGTGAGGAGTGGGGCCATTGGGCCCCTTGGAGCCACCACAAAAAGGTCACATCCCTCCCTCTCTAGCTGGGGACCCTGCTCCTCCTGGCTGTGTACCACCCTTGCTATAGGCACAGCCAATAGAATCTCAAGGACAAGTGATGGACATGTATTTCCACCAATTAACTGAAAAATGGGACTTTTCGTAGTCCAGTCCTTATTGAGAAATGAACAGGGGACAAAGGGTTTAAAAACAGGATGGTGCAGGACTAATGCTCACCCTTCTTAGTTGCTTCAGTTTAAACACCATGGCTACAAGAGACTGTGTACTATTCTCTCAGGGCCATGACCTGCTTTGATTGCAAACATACATGACACATGCTCATTGTGGAGGTAATCATACATGTTATATTCAGTACAGCAAACTAGGTAGCTCTTCTACCTACACTGCTGGGTGATTTTTGGTTCCTTTTCCAGTTAGATAAATCTATAGCCTTTCATATTTTTTCTTAGCCAATCTGTACTTTTGCTTTGTCCCATTTGCTTAGTAAGACTTTATTTACTAAGTTTATGTAAAAATTAAGCTTGGGATTCTTAATTTGGGCATGCAGAAGATGTCATGGAATTACAACCATCATGCCCTTCTGATTTGGGCAGTTGGGAAAGGGAATTCTGAAGTAGTCCCAATGTAGAAAAGTAAGTCATTGTATAGACTATTTTTCCCTTCCTCTGAATAATATAGGATTTTCAGAAGTCCTTAAGTGACTGAGTAACACAAGGTACTCCTGGTAACTTAAGCACTTTTGAAAATTGTTATCTATAATTTTGTATTTTGTATGTACATATGAAATACACTTCAGGGTGCTAGTTTTTGTCATTGATTGACCTTGCATGGTTCTAGCTGCACATTTCTTAATAACATGGTAGTATATACCTCCAGAATAAAACTACAGTTCATTTTGTGCCTGAGAAGGGTTCTTTTCATTAGATATCTTAAATGTTAAAGAGAGAAATGCTGCATAGTAGCTATCACCCTGCTGTTGCATCATAGACCTTTCTCAGAAATGGAATATAACTGTTACAAAAGCTATGAGTACCCATAGAAATTAAGTAGAATTCTAATGAACACCCAAGAACTTTCTTGGACTTGCACATACTTCTTTATGAAGGCAAACAAACCATGAACTAATATGAAAACAGTTTCAAGATTTATATTTTTAATCCCTTCCAGGCAAAGCTCCAGATGAATTGCAGTCAAAAGAGCTTGTTGTAGGATAGCCAATATAACCAGCAGAAAATTTGTAAAAAAATGCATGGGGGATTAGAGAGTTAGCATAAAAGGAATAAAACTAAACAAGTGAAAAGCTAATGAAATTATTTTAGAAGCACAACCTTCAGCTAGGAAGATAAATCTATACATGCCCAATAGACAGCATGAATCTACTTAAAGATTTTGTAAGGGGAAATAAAAAGAAGAAAAGTGAACAAACAGATGGAATCTAAAGAGGGAGAAACATCCCATGGTCAAGAGCTGTCAAAGGGGTAAACTATAAACAATTTGCTAAAATTAGAGCCGGTTTCATGGGTAAAAAAACAGTAATATATATATTCAACTGAATTTGCTTCTCTTTGTTTGCAAACCATCTAGAAACAGGCATGTGTGTGTGTATGTGGATCTGTGCATCTGTTAAAAATTTTATCCTATTTCTGAAATAATTTCTGATTCACAGATCATGGTTTTTTTTTAAATTTGTTGGTGATTACAAATCATTCTTTGAGCTGCTTTGATTCGGAGATTCATGATGTAGTATGATACTTTTATAGGAGTGCAGGCCATTTCATCGTTCATAGGATTGATTTTTGGTGTGTATATTTACGATTGTGAATATGAAGTTTGTTTTATGCCAAAACTCTGTAATATGATCTTAAATGAGCTCTTTCTATAGAGAGAGCTATTTTTCCAAGATATTTATTCATTCTTTTACCATACATGTTACAATCAAAGGTAAAGGCCTAGGAGCAGACGCATCCTGGAGATCAACACATGGCTATATAGATGGTGTTGACAGCAGGGCTTTGGCTTCTCTACCATAGAGTGGCATTCTGGGAAGATGGACTAATGGGAAAATATAGGGTCTACCTGATAAAGAGAAGGAACAGAGTGTCTTTGCAAACAGGCTTGCTAACCTAACAAGGAAGGTTTTAAACTAGGTTCACTAGTGGATGGAGACAAAAGGTCAGAGATAGCGAGGAAACCTAGATAAAAACTTAGTTAGGGGAAGCAAGAATGGAAACCTTAACAATTTTCTCAGGGAGAGGATAAGACAGTCAGATACCTGAAATGTTTATATACTAATAGTATGGTCAACAAACAGGAAAAATTGGAGGTCCCTAGTACAAGCACAGAATTATAAAGTAATTGGGATTATGGAGATGCAGTGGAATAGTTTACATCATTGGAGTATGGTCATGAATGGTTGTTCGGAAAGAATAGGTAGGGGAAAAAGGAGGAGGTGTTGCCCCATATATAAAGGCAATATGCACATTTTGAGGTGCAGTTCAAAGTGGAAGGTAGGCCTGTTGTTGAAAATTTGGGGGTAAAGGTCAGAGAGGTGAGCACTAGGGGAGAGGTTGTAGAGGGTATGTGCTACAGGCCACTGAGCCAGGAGGAAGAGGTTTATGAAGCCTTCTTTAAACAACTGATGGAAGCTTCCAAATTGCAGGACCTGGCCCTCATAGGGGACTTTAATTATCAGGACATCTGCTGGGAGGGAAACACAGCAGTGCACAAGCAGTCCAGGAAATTCTTGAAATGTGTTGGGATACTTTTTGATACAGACTTGGTTGTGGGGGGAAAGTTCTTCTTGTCTTACTACTCACAAATAGGGAGGAATTTGTTAAGAATCTGAAGGTGGAAGGTAACTTTGGTGACAGTCAACATGAAATGATACAGTTCTAGTTCTTAAGAGGAGGAAGGAAGGAGAGCAGCAAAATAAGAACACTGGACTTCTGAAAAGTAGAACGGTAGGATTCCCTAGGAGGCAAATCTGAGGGAAAAGAGTTCAGGAGCGCTTTTACACAAGATGCTTTACTGCACAGTAAGCATCACCATCTACATGTGCAGATGCTTACTACACAGTAAATTGCTCTACTCAGAAGATAATTTTCTACCTGCACATGTAAGTAGCAAATTAACTCCCCAGTACTTACTACGTAGTAACATACATGTAGACACTGACTAGGAGCAAATCTCCTCCTGGTCAGCCCCACCACCATGGGGCCACCTGCAAGCTAGCTCCTGGGCTGGGAGCTTTTCCAGTCCCAGGGCTGGGGCAGCTCTTTGCCTGCCCCAGCCTCTGGCCCTTAAAAGTCTGCTGGGACACTGGGGCCATGGGTCACCTGCAGCCAGCTTCTGGCCATTGCATGTCCTCACCAGAGGCCCCAAGCCACAGAAGTCTGTCCAGACCCCACCTCTGTCTGGTGCCTGGCACAGCATTGCTGTGCACCTGCCTGTTCCATGCCATACCTCTGCATTGGGTGCTGCACTCACCTGCTCAGGCCCAGCAGCACTGGGATGGTCACGTGGAGGCCTAGTGAGTTGATGAGGATACTACGCTGGCATTCTCCCTGATGTCACATGCCACCTCCTGGGGCTGCAGCTGGTCCCAGGAGGAGACCATGGACCTTGTGGCACTGTGGGGAGAGTCTGAGGTCTTCAGTCAGTTTGCATGAAGCCAGAACTCCAACATGCACATCTGTGAGGGCCTGTCAGACTGCTTGTGGGAGCACAGGCATGACCAGTCAGAATGCCAGTGCCACATAAAGGTCAAGGCCTTGTTAGCATAGTGAGTCACTGTTACAAACCACAACTGCTGGTCGGCAGGGGGTTGACCACAAGTCCATGTCCTTTATGCACAGCTGGATGACATCCTCAAGCCCTGGGACCCTGGCCAGAGTCATGCTGTCTACTCCAGCATGGGTGACCTGCCCAAGCCTCAGCTGCGGCCTGGCACCCATGATGACGCATCACCAGAGAAGGTCCCTCGGGCCATCAGGAGCCTGTCCCATCATGCTCCTCACCCCTGGTCTTATTGAGCATCTCTGGGACCCTGGGCCAGTGCCTGCCCCTCCAGCTCCAGGTGTGGAGCCCCACCCAGGAAGCTAGGCTGTTTATGGCACCACCAGTCTTCAGCAGCTTCAACTTCTCCCCAGAGGGTGCCTCTGCCCGGGCAGCCAAGCAGCCTCCCCCTGAGCCCCAGGACACTGCTAGGAGCCACACATACTCACTGCCAGTGGAGACTGACTCAGGCTGCCAGGCATGCCTCCCACACCCACCTAGCAAGCCCTGCCTCCCCTCCAATGCTTCTGCCCCTCCTTCCCACCCAGCCCAGCCATGCTTCCCTGTGTCCAGGTTCCCACTTTCCCCTTCCCGCCACTGCATGCAGGGGGGCAGGAGACACTGTAAAACTATTGAGCATTGTATGCTCCCTTAGCTAGGTGGGCATGGGCCTCTTGTGTGGGGGAACACATTGATACCAGCAGCGATGTTGTCCTTGGCTGTGGGAGGCTGGGACATGTAGTGCAGCCACAGGTATCCCTCCAGTTGGTGGTGGAGGTCGTGAGGCAGTATGGGCTTGCCTTCCACAGTCAAAACTCAGGGTCCCATGCTAGGTTTGCAGGTGCACCTGGAGCACCATGATGAGCAGGAGCAGCAGGGTGCACTGGGTCGGGCAACCCTTGGTATGTGCAAACAGCTCCTTGTGCTGTACCTGAGACCCTCTCAGCAGGGACATGCTCCGGGTGTAGAGTTGGTGCAAGGGGGTCTATCCCTGGGGTGCCTCTCTGGAGAGGCCCCCTGGAGAGAAGTTGAGGGAACCACCAACTCCGTATTCAGTCAGCTGGGAGCCCCTCACCCCTCAAGCCTGGGCTTGGTGGCAGAGCCGGAGACAGGCTGGCCTGCAGGAGGAGAAGGTGGGGGAGTGGCCCTGGAGTTGTGGCAGAAGGTGCTACCATGAGTGAGGCCTGTCCCAGCCTGGGAAGAGGGTGGGGGAGGCAGGCTGCTTGTGACCAGCATCCAGTGGCCCATCTGCTCTTGCACAGTAAGTGAGTATAGGGGGCTTGGCCAGCAGCCCCCTGGGCCATGGCCTGCCCAGCTGACTTACCATGGTCCATGGGCATCCATGCATGCACAAGCCTTGATTTGATGCTGGGCAATGCACAGCCACCTGGTATTGAGCATGTTATCTCAAAAATAGTGCAAACTCTCACCAAAAGCCTTTCTCTTGGCTCTGTAGGACCTGCAGGTGCATGTGAGGGAGAGGCACTAGTTGGCAGCCAGGATGCACCTTTAGGGTCACTGCCACTGTCAGCCAGAGTCCTGCATATGCACTGGCTCTAGCATTGCAGGACCCAGAACCAGACCTGGCTACTAGGCTGGCTGGTTATGGTGACTGGCAGACTCACAGGCTTGCTGCATGGAGAATGTCATCCACAAGTGAGCAAGAGATGCAAGGGAAGTGCACAAGATGGCAAGGGACTGGGCAGACCAGTAGTTCAGGGACAGTCTCCTAGCCCTCCAGGAGATGCTCCTGGAGGCTGAAGGCCAAGGAAAAAGGACAAATTAAGGGAAGTGATCCTTCTACTCTATTCAGTACTGGTGAGGCCTCTCTTAGAGTACTGTGTCCAGTTTTGGGTCTTTCATTTATAGAAGGCTGTGGACAGTTTGGAAAGAATCCAGCACAGAGCAACAGAAATGATTTTGTTCCTAGAAAGCAAGATTTAAGAGGAAAGGCTGAAAGAACTAGGATTATTTAGTCTGAAGAAAAGAAGGCTAAGGATGGTGATTACAGGGAAAATGGAGATGGGCTTTTCTCCATGACAGCAGGGAACATGCCTATGGGTAATGGCCTCAAGCTTCAGCAAAGGAAATTTAGGAGATTAGGAGGAATTTTCTGACTATGAGGTGATCAAGCATTGGAACAAGCTACCTAGAGAAACTATGGCATCTCCACCCTTTGATGTTTTCAAAAGCAGCTTTAACAGACACTTGTATGGTGTGGTTTAATTATGGATGATCTTGTCTTGAACAGGGAGCTGGAACAGATGACCTCCTGAGTTCCCTTCTAGCCTTACTTTGCATATTCTTATAATCTTTTCCAAGGCATACTATCAATTTTATGGTGTACCTGACACTTTTTGAAGAAATACATACGTTTACTTCTTTTGTAAATGTTCCCAATGCCACCAGCTCCTTATGCCTAAAATCTAGTGGCAGGGTACAAAATAAGTTAGAAAGCATCTTTGATGTAATTTTTTTCTATTTGTAATAGGCAGTTTAAGGGGCACTTATCTTGTACGTGTCCTACATTGGGCTCTGCCTGAACCCTTGAGGGAGTTTGTCCCAACAGGAACACCATACTTGTAGTCTTAGTATTATCCCCAGAAAAAGGATGCAAGATTGTCCCAGCAGGGACAATCCCCAGCAAGGGGGTGTAAGATTCAAAAGGCAGTTAGGGAGCCCAGGAAAATTCCAGCCCAGGGACTGGCTGGGCAGTTCCCCATAAAACCAGAGTGTCTCCCTGCCCCCAGGGTGGAGAGAGAGAGGCGTGTGCTCTGCAAGAAGGGCTGACAAGAGCCTGCAGCATGGTCCCACCCCATGATTGTTGGTTTGTGAGTGAGCTGAACAAATTCCGTAGGGTGGGGACACAGCCCTGGGAAGCGCCTAGAGAGCAGGAAGGTGATTCCATGCTGGGTTTCAAGACTTGGGGACTGCTAAGGGTGTGACAAACCCTCCTCTGTGAGTGGCTGGGGAGAGGGCTGTGGCAGGACTGGGCAGCTTGGCGGAAACAAATGCAAGCTAGGGCTGTGTGAAGTTTCATTTCCCCAGCAACAGCGAAACTGTTTCGATGTAACAAAATGGAGCAGCGGTTTCAAATCCAAATGAAATTTGAAATGAAATGCTGTTCCATTGAAATGTCAAAATGCAAGTTGAAACAGAACAGTGCTGTTTCACACAGCCCTAATGCCAGCTAGGGAAAGTCCGCAGGATGCCTGTGTGGATTGAGACTCAGGGAGGAACAACCCGAGGGGAAGCCTCAGTGTGCCCAAGTGCCTTAAGGGAAAGTGAGCCTGGAGGCGCTGCCTGGTCTGTCACTGGCAGCTTGCTCTCCCTCTGTGCGTAAATAGCTCTGCCGGCTTGGAGAGGCTGTGCCCAGGCACAAAAGAGTGCACAGTGGTGCATGGAGGAGAATTTGTGTTTTGCAGGAGTCTAAGTGGAAACAGTTTCTGCAGACCGCAAGATGCCTGGGTTGCGTGGATATCCTGAGGCAGCTGGAGCCCACAGGTGTGTGATGTGAGGAGTGAGGGACTGCCCCTCCCTCCATTCGTTGGGCATAGGTCAGGGTGATTGATTGCTGGTTGTGAATAGTTAATTAGGGATTTAATATACTGAGTATCTAACATGGACCCTAAGTTATTAGCTATGTATTCATTATGGCGGTGTGAAGCTTCATTGGCTGATTTGATTGGGAGATCCATTAAAAGGTCTGAATCGAGTCAGAAGCCTCCAAATCAATTTGGAAAATTCAGAGATTCAGAAAGCTTGCAGCAAACAGAAACTGAGATGAGGGAGGGGGATGGGGTGATCTTCCATAAATGGAAAAGGCTGAGAGGGGGGCAAAGACTGCTCTGATATTGATATCTGTAGCTGGCTAGTGACTGTGATCTTTCCCTGAGTTCCCCTTCTCTGAGTTTCAACAGTTTAAGGGGCACTTTCACAGAAACCCCTGCACCTATCTCCTTGAAACTTGGCAGACTTTATGTCCTCAGAAGGGGCTACCATCCCTGCTGTTTTCATCTGAACCTGGAAAAAAATGACAAAGTTATAGGTATTTAGTGATTCCCCATTGTATTCTGTGGCCAAACCTCCGAATTGTCACCAGATCTCCAAATCTGAATTGGCTGAATTGAATCGGGACAGTGATTCGAATCACCAAATTGAATCACTGTCCCTCTGAATCAGCCAAATCCAAAGCGAATACTTGCTGCTTTGCACAGGCCTAGTATTCATTGATTTTATCATCCTTTTTGTGTAAATAGTTAATCAACCGTTAGTCTCGTATAGACTTAACCTTGTGAATTGTAAATAGAGAGTTCCAAACTTTTGATATTATTTAATGTTCATTGGCATGAAGCAATTACCTCCTGTATATAATTACATTTTGTAAATAGTTATTTATGAGACTGCAAGATCTTTCCATTGTAAAGGGAGCCTCTCCTCTCAGAGAGCCTCTGGCCACTCCTAGGTGAGCTGAGCAAGGGATAGAGCTACCTGGCACCCCAGGTCCCGAACAATTGGACATGGCCACAGATAGCACCGCGCAACAAGGGTTACATATTGATACTAAATATTTATCATGTAGACCTCAGCCTGGTTGATATTACTTGCTACGTATGCCATTTCTTCTTTTCAGAGAGTTCCTATACAATCCTTTGTCAATATGCTGCACTTGCCAATTACCCATCAAGAATTAAGGGTGGCGGGGAGGAGAGAGGGCTGGGATGGAGTGCCACCACCTAACCCCCTGTGCTGCCTGATGCCTTGATGGTGTTGTGCATGTAACTGTCTTCGCACAATAGCCTGTGCTTGAGAGTCATCTGCATGACTCTCTCAATGTTGTTGCAAATCTAATCACCTTCTTTGTGTAGCTAAGATTCATTGTCATGTGCACGTCTTTTTCTACTTGCATAAAATTGTCGTTGTTCAGCAGATTGTTCTAGAATGTGGCTCTGTCTCCAACGTTGATGCTCTTTATTGTGACAACGTTTTCTCTCAGCATGACATTTGTGTCCCATAGTAAAGCACTGGCAGAGTTTGTGGCAACTTCTTGGAAGGTGTTGAGCATCTAATTGTTCTATCACCTTAATCTCACAGTAGCTGGGAACTTGACTCTTGCTTTTTCTCAGGTAGTCCTGCTGCTAATAAATTGCTATTCCCAACTAATTGGCTTCTCAGGTCTGGAAAAGGGGTGGAGGGACTCGCTGCAACAATGGCTTGAGGAGGCAGCAGGTAACGTGGAGGGGCTGGTGCTTTTTCTGAGCTGGCCTCAGCACTAATTAATTTTAAATCCTAATTATTTTATTTTGTGTGGTGGTGGCATGGAGGGAGCTGCTGCACCAGAGGCTGTTGTAGCAGGCACGCCGCACTGACGGCTTGAAGTGGCAGCAGTTATTGTGGAGGGCCTGCTAATTTTTCTAAGGTGGCGCCAGCACTACTTAGTGGCCAAGCGTAATTGATTGATTTTATGTGGTGGTGGCAGAGGGAGCCACTGAACTGGAGTCTTTTGGGACAGGCGCACTGTTTTTTTCACTTTGCATCTGTTGGCAGGGGGAGCTAGGCCGACACTGTGATGCCAACACCCCAGTTCTGGGCCAGGCCCACTCCTTCCACCCTCTCCCTTGTTGCTTTGGGACTGGGCCACTTTCCCCCACTGTGCCCCCTCTCCCCATCTCAGCCGGCTTTTGTTGAGGTCTGGTGCCAGTGCCACTTGCAGGGAGCAGGGCAGGAGAGTCAAGGCCAGTGGTGCTGGCCTCGGCTCCCCTACACTCCATCTGGTCCTCAGCACTGCTTCGCCATCGTGGTGTTGAGCCCCAGCTCAAGTCTGGGATCGTGCCCGGTATGCAAAAGCCAATAAAGATACCAGGGGTGAAAGTATAAAGAAGATTTATTGCTAGCAATACAAGGTGCAAGCGGAATAATTTCACGTAACAAGCACACAGATTCTTAATTCTAAGCATCTTTTATACAGGAGTATTGGACCTTCATAAGCATTCTTGTTTGCTAATTGGTTATAAGGGAGTGACCCAAGGAGTTCTTTACTGAGCATGTCTCTATACCTGTGTTTTAGCTATGTATCTCATTTACATACATGTATGTTTCATTAACATACTTTCTCCCCACCTAGGGGTGTGATTTTTAATATTTAAATTAGCTCTTTGCCCTAGTCCTCTGATTCTGCTTTTGTTTTCAAGCCTCCTTTATCTAAGACTGTCTCCTCCTTATCATTGCAGATGGGCATTAGTTACATAACAGAGACTTTTGCTTGGGCTTTGTGTAGTGGTTTCTAGGTCAAACCTGACAGTGGCGGCACCCCACCGCATGGTCTCCTGTCCAGCGCTTGGAGCACTCTGATTGACTGTTTCAGTCAACCAATCAGAGTATGAATCAGAGTGCAAATAAAGCATTATGGACAGACAGACAGACTACAGCTTTTATAATACTAGAATTAGGAAGGATTTCCAGCTCTCTTCCCAGCCTCCAATAGTGCACCTTGTTATCAGTCAGCTTCACGTCAGTCAGCTCTGGCCTATTACACATTTCTCAATCTTACCAGCTCTATGAAATAATACTAACAGTGTGGTGACAAGTCCACTAACAAGTCTAACAATTCATTAGCTTTATCTACATAGGCTTGCATGACTGTCATACTTCCCATCAACTACAGCATGCTGGGATTGATAAAAATATTTTATATTATGTTCCCTCATTATAGACACTTCACCTTGATGCAATTAGAATTGCTTCCCCCACACACCTTGAAGAGAGAGCCTTGTGAGGTTGATCCTGGGATCATCCCCTCTTGCCCATAGCATTTTTCTTTCAACCTGACATCTTAATGTGGCAACTGTGTGTGGATGGAAATGCTTGACATCAAATTATTCTTCCTATTCCTTTTCTTCTTTTTTCCCTTTGTTGTTCTAATTTCTGTCTCCCATGGTTTTGGTTCTTGCTTTCTGCCTTTAACTACAGTTGTAAGCATGCAGAGGACTAAGACTAGCTTTGTTCATATTCTTCCCATAACTTTTACAATGTCTGCCCCCTTTCTCCCCATTTGGACTTTGGTACTATGACACAAAACTAATTGCCCAGTGATTAACTGTCAGAAAACTGAAACAACAGCAAGTTTATCAAGTGTTTTTCCAAGATCTTTATTTCAATGGAGCATAGAAGATTTATACTTGGCCCTTGGACCAATGTTTACTTAATACTCCATGAATTGATTTACCGATTCAGGCTTTCATGAATATTCTAAAATTCACATAATAGCATGAATGCTTGAATTTTACATGTGAAAGTAGCTGAAAGGTGCATAAAGTTGCTTTATGTCTGCCTCCCTAGAAAAGATATCTCTAAATATCCCTTAAAAGTTCTAGAACTTGCCCATTTCCTTTAACTCCAAGGAACACTAGAAAAAACAGAACATATTTTGGTCTCTCCTTATTACTTCATAACTTTTTATATACCAGCACATTCATAGGTGTACAGACCTTAGAGTTAATTATAGCCAGCCAATTCCATATTGGCTATGCATCAGGAAAAGCTCAGGATTATCCTGTGTTCTGGCAAGCTATCAGCTGAGTTCTGGCCAGTTCTAATGTTGGTAATGGTACTTCTGTGCTAGCAGAAAATACAGCTTCTAGTGCTAAACTTCCATAGTTTTTGTAGCTTCAGGAATTAATTGAAAATATTCTGACTGATGACATAGTCTGACACAAACCATTAGTTAACTGGTGTGAAAACCTGCAGCTTTTAAAACCGTTGAATGTAATGAGAAGTAGGACTGTGAGAATTAAGGTAAGAGTAGGAAACTTTTTTCATATAAGTAATGGTCAGATTGGTAACACAACTATGACCTACTGGGTTCATAGCTGGCAAATTGTAGGGTTTTACAAAAAGTTCATTATGTCCTGATTGGAATATGTTGTAAAATATAATGGTTGACTCTTTCTCCATTGAATAAAATTATTCTGCTAGTGATTTTATTTTTATTTTTAAATTCTGTAAATCCTCCTTGGCTACTGCAAGTAATGAGTAAGTAACAGGGTAGCCCATTCAGAGCCCAAGTAGTGATTGATTCGGAAAAAAAATATGGTTTGAGATTTATAATAAATAGAAAGTTGGAGATTTTGTTGCTGTGCTTTATGGGTGTGGTGGTCTCAGCTCTTCACAAAAATAACAGAAGAAAAAATGGTTGGATTACAAGAACTTTACACTGTCTAGAAGAAAAAATATACTAGATGAAATTAATTTTGTGTTATCATATGTGTTCTTTTATTTCAAAGGGTTTTAACGTGTGCCAAATTTCTGTTATGTATAAAGCAGGAAATTTTACTTAGTGATATATTACTGGGAAAGGTAGAACTGTGATTTGGTTTTCAAAAGAAGGAAAAAATCCTGATTTTAAATGCTGTGCTTTCTCATGAGAGAGTCCAAGAAAAAAGTGTTTCTCCCCCATTCCAGACTCACATAACAGTGAATTACTCCATTGGCATTGAAGAGGCGTAAAACTGTAAAACCAGTGATATTGGTCCTGGTTCTCTTCACACAGAATTCATTCTAGAATTGATACATGGTCAAAATGAAGCACAATTCTTCAGCCAAACCTAGAATAGATTGTTTTGTGTGCATGGGACCTTGTGTAGATTTGATTAACACTATACTGTCTTGCCTTTTAGGGTCAGGGCAGATTGTATTACAAGCATGACAAGTAGTTAATGAATTTACATTGACTAATCCATACAAAGCTAAAGATTTTTCTGTCAGGATTAATATCCAAAAAGAGCAGGATGCACTATTTGATACACTATCTTCCTCTGAACCATAGCACTATACACACATAAGATTAAAGAGCTACATCACTTTGTCTGTTTGCATAGATATACAACTGTCTTGGCTATGACACTGATGTATTGTCACTGGCATTAAGAGTTCACTTACTCAGAGTTACTGAACAATGGCATTTCCTCTGTGTAAACGTCTTCAGCTTATTGTTACAGAAAGATACTGATTTATGGCAACTGGATAAATATTTAACCATATATATATTTGACCATGGTGTAACTATTTGCTGTTGTTAGAGCATAATATAGATATAGTCTGTGATTGGTGACTTACCTTTTATGAAAATCTGGAAAGGCACTGTGAAGGATTCAGCTGCGACCACATGTGTTTATTGTGTTGTGGCCATTTAATGGTCTATATGAAATCAAGAATCTTAGTGGACAGACAACTGCATCACAAAGATCACCTCATAGCTGTATTAATTATTGTTGTCCATCTAGAGGGTTCACTGACTGAATGTGCGTGGTCTAAGAACTGCCCTCTCATCTCCAGCTCCATTTACTCCAGGTCAAGTTGGAGAAGCATTGTCAGTGTAAGTAGAGAAGCTTATTCTACTGCTGTCATTGTTGTAATTGCTCAGTGAATAAGAAGAGATTTTGGTTTGCAGCATTATTGATGCAGCACTTGACATCAGTGCAAAGCCAATACTACAAAATGTGGAATGTGGAGCATGGTGTGACCAGGAGGAGTTACTGTCAAACATGCCCCACCCCTTCTTGCATCTCCAGATTTGGTGCATGCAGGTTTGATGCACTATAAGTATTCACCTTGCAGTTATTGCCACTTCTTTCTTCAGCATGTTTGAGAGCAGCTATTCACATGACTTAACTGCTGCATTTCTGGGCTTGGCATAGGAGCAGGAGATGGACAGGTAAGGGGCGTTTGGGTAAGGGGTTGAAATGTGTGCCTTTCCAGACAAGGTTCCTTGGGTGAATTTGATATCTTTTATTAGACCAACCCAAATGGTTGGAGAATAGTTATTAAGCAAGCTTTCGGGTTCAAAAACCCTTCGTCAGGCTCAGGAAGCTGCAGCAGTTGGTGTGTGCTCTTCCTGGATGGAATGAAAAGTAAAGAAGCCAGGGGCTGGGCTGGGCGGGGGAGTCAGTTGCCAGGCAGATTATAATGTATCAAAAATCCAATGTCTATGTTTAGTCCCTGATCTCTAGTATCCAGCAGGTTGATGAAATGGAGCTCATAGGCTCGTCTCTGGGATGTGTTGTGTAAATTTCCCTTGAGGATCAGGACTGAGAGATTGGAGAGAGAGTGGCCCTCCTGTGAGAAATGTGCCCCCACCGGTAATTGAGTGTTTCTGTCTTTGATGGATTTCCGGCGTGCATTCATTCTGGTGCGCAG
>NW_005841852.1:5032855-5033358 GCF_000455745.1 Alligator sinensis
TGAAGAACTGCTGCAGTACAGAAGGAAAACACCCACAAATCGCACACCGCTGGTTATGACCTATCACCCATCCCTTGAACCTGTACGGAAAATCCTCAAAAAATTGCAACCCATATTAGTAAGAGACCCTATTCTTAAAAAGATCTTCCCAGAGCCACCCATCCTAGCCTTCAGACAAGCACCGAACCTCGCCAACCTCATCACCAGAAGCAAACTTCCTCAAGCCCAGAACACACCAAAAGGATCCAGACCGTGCCAGGACAAGAAATGCAAAACCTGCCCCCACATCTCCACCACCCCCACTATTACTACACCCCACAACAGAGCCATCAGCATCCCAGGATCTTACAGCTGCACCTCCAGGAATGTAGTATACCGCATCCAATGCACCAAATGCCCTGATGGAAGATATGTAGGAGAGACCAGACAACAACTGCGCACCAGAATGAATGCACACCGGAAATCCATCAAAGACAGAAACACCCAAGTACCGGTGAGGGCAC
>NW_005841852.1:5033449-5034626 GCF_000455745.1 Alligator sinensis
CAATGTCTATGTTTAGTCCCTGATCTCTAGTATCCAGCAGGTTGATGAAATGGAGCTCATAGGCTCGTCTCTGGGATGTGTTGTGTAAATTTCCCTTGAGGATCAGGACTGAGAGATTGGAGAGAGAGTGGCCCTCCTGTGAGAAATGTGCCCCCACCGGTAATTGGGTGTTTCTGTCTTTGATGGATTTCCGGTGTGCATTCATTCTGGTGCGCAGTTGTTGTCTGGTCTTCTCCAACCATTTGGGTTGGTCTAATAAAAGATATCAAATTCACCCAAGGAACCTTGTCTGCCTATATCCTTAGACCAACACGGCTACAACCTGAACCCCTGCCTTTCCAGACACATTGGAGAGACATACCCCAAGAGGGCACATCCACATGAGCATGCATGTGTGTCTTGCAGCATCTCAAAGCCCTTTGAGACGCTGCCAGAGGAATGTGTGGGAGCAAGAAAACATACCCCGAGCTGCAAATTTACAGCACAGGGGCAAAATGAACTCCCTGGACAGCCAGGGGTCAAAAATAAAAACATGATGGGAAAAAGCAGAGCAGGGCATGGTCCCAGACTGTGCCCTGAGGCAACTGGAGGCTCAATCCTCCACACACATGCTCTGGTAGCCTGTCAGAGTGTCTCTGTGGTTGGCCCTTTCCCTGGTGCTGAAGCACGCTGCCTGCAGCAACAGGGACCTGGGCTCCGTGCCAGGTAAGTAGGGGGTGGGGGGAGCTTGAGGAGCAGGGGGGACTACTAACCATAGTGGGGCAGCTCAGGAGGGGTGGGTCCGCCAGCCGCCCCCCTGCATGGCTCCAGCCCCCTCATTCAGTGAGAACAGTGGTCCCTGCGAGTGGCACACAGCCCCAGGTGATGGCTTGGAGCTGCCCAAAAGTACATGGTGCCGTGCTGTGCCAAGCTGGGTCACGTGCTGTGGCAGAGGCCATGCGGATACCTGGTGGCTGGGGCCAACCTGTGCTGCCCCCTGCTGTGCAGGGGGGCTGTGCCACAAGGCCAAGAGCTTGGCTGCTGTTGCTGGTAAGCTGCAGGTGGGGAGCATGCGTGTTCACTGCAGCTGGGTGGGGGGACAAATGAGCAGGCCACAACCAGCCGTGGGCCGAGTAGTGGGGCTGGAGATGAATGAGGAGGCTGCAGCCAAGTAGGGAGGTGAGCAGTGGGCTGCACC
>NW_005841852.1:5034731-5036219 GCF_000455745.1 Alligator sinensis
CCCGGTCGCGGGTTGAGTGGGGGGGGGTGGAGCCAGGCGCGAGCTGAGTGGGGGGCTGCACCCGGCTGTGGGGCAAGTGGAGGAGCTGGAGCCATGCATGGGGGGTGGCTGGTGGACCCATTCCGCCCAAGATGCACCCCCATTTATTTTATTATGATGATGGAGGCACTAGCAGTCTTCCAAGTTGCTTTACAATTGTAAATATATCAATAAAAAACACTGATATAAAACAAGTTGTATAGATATGGTGGTCTTTTGTTTTATTTGTGGAGGGACATGGATTTGGGGGTATTTTAAAGAGTGAATTTAGGATTTTTTTTCAGGGATTTTGCAGGTTTTATATCGGGAACACTGGAATTCCTTCTAGGGAAGCAAGTGACAGGACCAGGCAGAAGAGCCTGCTCAGGGCTGGCACCTGGGACCCAGCTGGAGGTGGCTGACATGCTTTGACAGTTCAAAGCAGGCCAGTACATGGGAACATCTTCTGGGTGATAGCTGCCCAGATGCCCAGGCAGGGGCATACTTGGCAGTAGTGCCGCACAAATGCAACTGTGCAGCCACAGCCCGCTGGCAGCTGGCCCTGAGGGGCAGGGGCCTCTACAGGGCGGGGGCGGCCCATCTAGGTCTGGCAGGCATGCTGCCTTGGGGCCACATGCTGTCACAGATGGCAGCAAGTCACAGCCAGGAAGGAACCCCCACTGCCAGACTGCTGCAGTGGGTAGAGGGTGCAGGGAAGTCTCAGGGCTGCTTCAGCAATCCAGCTGGCACAAGGGGTAGTGTTCCAAGATACCAATTGGCCAGTCCCCAGAAGCTCCTGAGAGCAAGTAGCCCTGAGCTACTTGCCAGGGCAGCTTTTTATATTGCTGGGGCCAGCACAGGGCAGCTTTTTATACTGCTGGGCCAGCATAGGTGCTATCCCCAGGCTCTAGCTCCCCCTGGCTGCAGATCTGGGAGGAGGCAGGCAGGGTTATTTTGCCCCAAGTGGCACAATTTGCCTCATACCATAGTGCATGTCCGGGTATGTGCGGTGAAGCAAAAAGCCCCGGCTCAAATCTACACTGCTTCTATTTGAGCTGCTGCAAGTGTACATGCTTTCTTGTGTGGACACAGCCAGAGAGTCTAATTTCAGTTCTCTCATATGACATAGTTCCTGTCAAAGAGAAACACTGTAAATCAAGAGTCCATGGACTGTTAACAAAGCATGCCATTCTTGGTCTCAGAGAGGTCAGGCAGATAGTACCATGTGTGTTTTTGCATAGGAAGGGACAAGGAAGGGCAAAAGCGCTCATCTTGCGAAAGGGAAAAGGCTTAAGAAAAGAGCCTGCAACAAAAGTTTGAGGAAAAGAGCTAATTCAACAATTACTTGAGTGCTACATGAAAAGGGGTTCAATTCCTCTCTTCAGTAAAGGAAAACAGCTGGTTGTCTGTTTACAAATGAACAGTGTAATTAATTCTGGTGTATAAAACCAATGTCAATTGAGCTAATGA
>NW_005841852.1:5036229-5038084 GCF_000455745.1 Alligator sinensis
TGCTATTTACCCCTAAAGAGGGTTGGATATTTCATCCTAACCAGTGACCATAATTGTATGAAAATCTTATTTTCAAACTAAATATCGCATTACATAGGTCTTAGCATCTTCAACAGAAAGTAACTTATTTGGAGAAATCAACAAGAATTTTATAAGATCAAGATGAATAATGTCAGCCTATTATGCGAAAAAGTTTGTCTGTCTATGTCTGCCTGTCCATCTGTCAGGATTATATAAAGTAAGTGAGGTTTCAGATTGTCAAAGGAGCAACAAAGTACCTTTTCCAGCTAGAAAGCAGATACTTCATCTAATATTTTTAAAATTAAATATAGACAATACATTTCCACAGCTTACCTAAAATTTTTAAGTATTTATTCTTGAAAGAAAAATTACTAACCTAGATGTATATGCCACTACATTACTTATTTGTGTGTATGTGGTAGATGGACCAAGGTTAAACTCTACTCTGTGAGCTTTTTTTATGGGCCTGACTCTACTCATTTCTGTTTAGTAAGAGCAAGGCTCTGGCCCTATGAGCAAATATCTAAGGTGACAATCTACTGGCTTATCTGTTACAAGTTAGATATCCTGGTAAAACTGCTATTTGTCAAATAATATTATCTTTTGAATTGTAGATCTAATTTCTTTATATGGGAAGCCACTGGATCAGGAATATTGCCAACTGGCTGCATACAGTATGCTTGGATTGTCTGAATATTTCCTGGCCACATCCAAAAGAATAAATTTAATACAAAGGATAAGAATTAGTCTGTGAATAATGCTGGATCATTAGAAAAGACTAATAAAATGATGTAAATCAATATTTGACTTACATCCTTCAAGAATGAAGGACACTAAATATGATTTACCTTGTAACTCATGTTTTTGGCTAAGTGTAGATTATATTAATCATCATTACACATCATAGTCACTTTAAGATGAATGTCACACGATGAACCATCAAGAGTCATACATCTCTTCATGCAAATGTGACTATATAGTTCTTGCAAGTGGTACTTGGTCATGTGTCTTGGTTTTTTTATTCTTTGACTACCAGTTGGCCAACTTCTTCCTCCTGCGGCAAGGTAAACCATTGTCAGTTCATTAGCTGAGTTTCCAAGACACACTTCATCTTACTTATTCTACTTATTTAATTGGCTGTTTTGCCTCTATCTGAGGATTCCAAGGACCTGATTTCATTCTTTGATTTAATTCTTTGTGAGTTAAAACCTGTTGCCTGGGGGAATTGGGAGGTTGGCAGCATCCAGGTGTCAGAAAGCTTACTTTTCATTCAGGAGTTTCATCTTCAAAATAATTTAGCCTGACTTCTTCTTATGCCACCTCATTTCTCTGGGCTGCATCTCTCTGGTTCATATTGCCTAGTCCTGTACGGCTTTGGCATTCCACGTTTAATTGTTTTTGCCACTTACATAGCTCCTAAAGTCAATTACAAACACATATCCACTCTTGTGCAGCTTATTTAAACCAAACAGCAATCACCTCTTCCCTCAAAGGTTCTTCTTTCCTATGCATCAGTCCCACAATCACCCTTTCTGTTCAATGTGAGGCAGTTGTGAAAAGACATCTCTACAGTTAGTCCTTGAACTTATGACACAATTGGTTCCTGAAAACTGCGTCTTAAGTCGAAACATTGTAACTCAGTGTGGCGGCGGTGTGCCGCTGTCACGGGCACAGGAAGGGCACAGAGAGGATTGGGGGGGGCAGCAGCACCTTCTCAAGAAAGCCCCGGGCTGAGCTACTCACCCTTGGGAGGGACGGCGGCATCGGAGCCAGGACCGCAGCAGCAGCCGCAGCTGCCATTATGGCCGTGCGAGGCGGGGCTCATCCCGCGGGG
>NW_005841852.1:5038211-5042431 GCF_000455745.1 Alligator sinensis
GCACATCGTGCGCGGTGTGCCTCCCCGGGAGCCAGAGTCTCAGGCAGGCAACTCAGCGCCAGCTCAGCAGCTGAGGCGAGAGCCGGAAACTCCAGCAGGGGCAGAAGGACTGGTCCCTAGGTGTTGCCGGGACCAGGGCAGAGACCCGGGAAACCTCCCCATCTTGGAGGAATATTATTTCTGAAATCTGGGGAGAAGAAAGAGAAATAACCTGAGCTAGCAGCTGGGTCAGTCAGAGCCTAAGGCGGGCTGACTGAAGACGACTGCTGGCCTCGGACCCTACTGTCAGGAGGACCGGCCAGCAAGAAGGTCTGCAGGTAACGGCAGACAACCATCTCATCAGCTAGTGACTGGTTGGCGAGTGGACGGGGTGTAGGGGTGGCGGAGCCCCGTGGAACACCGGAGGACCTCAACCGTGAGTACCCCATGTCGGGTAAACCCCTCTAGTAGAAGATCTCCACTGAACCCCTCCTTCGAATCACCTATAACATCAAAGTCGTGGCAGGCGGGACAAGGGGGAGGGGCTACCGGACGAAGGGTGGTACCGGACGTGAGACCCACCAGCATCGCACACAGAAACGATTTTCCCATAGAAAACAATGTTATAAATGGGGGATTGGCTCCTGAACCAAGGTCCAATACCCTATTTTCATAAAAAATAACCCAGAATTTTGTACTCAAACAAATATAGATGAGTAATATAGCTACATTAATGTATTTATATTGTAAATAGCAATCATATTGATTTGGAAGGACTTCTTTGAGGAGACTTTGCTGGATGTTTTGAAGGGTTCTTGGCTGGAGTCTTCTCAGGAGTCTTGGCTGCAGGTTTTTCTGAAGTTTTGTCTGCTTTCTTAAAGAAAGTGTCCGTGGAAGTTTTGACAGATATTCTCCATGGACATGGGCGACGCAAAGAACTTGTTCACTGGCATGGCATGGCATTGGATCAACCATTGTAAAGTCGAAACTGACGTCAGAAAGTTGAAACAGGGTGTCAATGTATAAATGTTGTAAGTGCAAAACATTGTAACTCAAAACGTTGTAAGTCAAGGACTGCCTGTATGTTCTTTTTATCTGTGAAGAAAGGATATTTTGATACACATTGATGTTTACCATTACTCCGTGTATATTAGTTTAAAAGTTTTTATTCTTGGATCTGTTTCTTCAGTTGCTTGAATTTGGTGTTATTAGGGGGTCTTAACTAAAGTCATGATATTGTTTGTAAATCTCAAGTTCAGGCACTTGCACAGTAACGCTTTTTTATATAACACTATATACCACAAGCAGAATAGTTTACCTAGAATTGTCTGGATTGCTGTTATTAACTCTTAATGGGTAGGTGCCATCCACTAGTCGCAGTGCTTTTTGCAAGAGGCCCTTGGGTAATCATAGAAGAACTGAGTGAGAAATATTGAGCCAAATCAAATTTTACAGATGTTAGTATTTGCATTCTTCTGAGGTATGCAAATTGAGGCAAATGAGGTTACAGTAATAGTTCTCTTTCAAACTTCTTGGAACCTTAGGAAGGCGCAACACTTAAAGGCAACAATGGTGGCAGCAACTCTAAATACTTTATTAATGAAGTGATGGGATAGTTAGCATTACCATTAAATGTAGGTAGAATTCTGTGAAATACTGTACCTTTAGTGTGAATGTATGGAATTCCTACACATCTTGTGCTGTTTCAGCTAAATGTGGTAGCATTCCATTTTGGCTATTCTGTGTCTGAGTATGACCATGATACACTACTTTATAGTGTACTTTACCATATTGACTTTTTGATTCATTCAATTTATCTTTTAAGCAGATGGAAAGACTTCCAAATTATGTGGCTCTAATATATCCGAATTATGCTTCAAAATATGAAGGTAATTAAGCCATATTTTATGTAATGCCTGCTAAAAGCACTCCTATATAAGTAAACATGAAAGTTGGGATGTGGCCTACAATAATAATTATCCCTTTAAATGAGTATATATGGTATAAGATACAAAAACAAATCCTTTCTCTTTCAGTACAGTGAGGGACATTGATTAAATGATGTCAGTGCTCTTGCAAACTATTAAACTGCACTTCTATTGGGAAAAAACAATGTAAAAATGGTTCTTTCAATCTAAACAGAGGGTAATATTAACATTGTCATCACCTTTCAGACTAGACAGACTTGGCAGGGCTGACAGAATTTTTGCTTATAAAAAGGAGGACATCTGATTATGAGTAACTGAATCAATAGATGTGGAACACCCATAATGGTTTAGATTCTGAGCATTTTGGGGTAAGGTCTGCTTTTGAGCAGATGCATATGTGCATAGTACCCAGTGCAATGTAGCTGTGAATCTTCATTTATGTTCCCCAGTATTCCAGTAATACAAATGAGAGAGGATAAGGATGACCATATTATGCTCTTAAGGATGCACAGAACCCCTGGGAAACATATTTAAATGCTGCACTGAAGTATCTACCAAAATAGAATAGCTGCACTGTGGGATAATTTAGCCACTAGAAAGGAAGAGATCTTCATGATGAAATTGAAATGATGTTGATATAATTTGTACATATCACCTTTTCAATAGGTTACCATGCTGTTTTCATAGCTCAATGAAGTGTTTAATATCCAAGGATAAAACAGCATTGGCAGTGCTTAGAATTTATTAATTTCTTCAAAGAGAGGGTTAATTTTTGCTGGTGTGAAGTCTTCTTTCAGTCACCAGCATTTGATTTTTTTTTTCATTCCCAATTGCTTACTAAAAGAAGCATAGTCCCAATGTTTACAATTACTTATTTAAAAAAATCAATAAACATACCACAAATAAATGAAACCTGCTATAGAGTGTAGTCTTGCAGACAGAAAAAGATATGAATAGGAAGGGCTGTGAAAAGCTTAAGTCCCTGATTTGATTCAGTGGAGATTCGGCCCAGTTCAGTGGCTGAATCTCCAAATCCGAACAGCATCAGGAGACCCTTTAATCTCTCTGAATCGCATCAGAACCCTGTGAATTAATTTGGAGAGCTTTGGAAAGATTTGATGATTCAGATATAGACACAGTTTTAAATGTTTTTTCTACATACCTCAAGGTACCAGGTGGCTTGTGAATACTACAATGGTGGGGCAGATAGAGTGTCCCACAGGAGCATGGGGGGCTCCCCAGAGTGCTGGGCAGCAGACCCAGAAGTGAACCAGGATCACTTCTGGTCCACTTCTGGGTCTGCCAGGGAGTGCACCAGGGGGGCCCCGTGTCCCCCTGGCTCTGTGACTGGTACCTCATGGGTTGGGGGGGGGCACCTGGGGTCCTTCTGTGGCTGATTGCTGAGCCAGGGGAGTGTGGGGGGACACTCTGTGAGCTTGGTGGTGGACCCAGAAGTGGACCTGAAGTATTTCTAGGTTTGCTGCTGAGCATACAACCCCCCCTCCCCGCACTCTGCTCCTGCAAGATGTTCCATCCACCTTAGCATCGCTGTGCTCATGAACTGCACCTGGTACCTCGAGGTATGTAGAAAAAAACATTTAAAACTGTGTTTATGGCCAAATTGCTGATTCTCTGAATCAGCATCGAATCTTCAGATCTGGATTTGGCCAAATTGAATTCGGGACAGTAATCCAAATCAATGAATTGAATCACTGTCAGGTCAAATCTGAATTAAATATGGCCCATTTCACACACCTCTAATGAATAGCTGGGAGAATAGACAATAAGTAGAAACCCACAAGGGAGGGTTTGCAGAAGAGATGCAAAGCATCCTGGGATACTGGGGGACTGACTTAATTTGAATCTGGAGTGGATCTGGTATAGAAGTTCAAAAAACTGATAAGCCTAAAACAGTTAAGTCTGATGCTACATCCATCCAAATGTATCTTGAACTGCTTTCAGCTATTTTGAAAGTGGTTTATGTGCACTGAACTTCTGTTGTGTTACAGGTTTGAACTGGTTTCTGTCACGACCCAGTGATTTTTTGTGCCTCTGCACTATGGAATTTCCTGGCCACATGAGAGCTCCTTCGCACGGCAGAGTGTTCTGCTGCAATTAAGAGCCTGCGTGCAGGAGAGTTCCCGCCAATTTGCAGTTTCCTTTGCAGGATGCATTTCTTCTTTGCAGCACAGAAATGCACGGTGCAAAGAGTTCCCGCTATTCGGATGCAAATTTGTACCCCGTTATTGGCCAGTGCCAAATTATTCACACGTGGCGGCTAGTAATTGGCTCGCTGGCCGTTTAAAATTCCAC
>NW_005841852.1:5048083-5048388 GCF_000455745.1 Alligator sinensis
TGTCACGACCCAGTGATTTTTTGTGCCTCGGCACTATGGAATTTCCTGGCCACACGAGAGCTCCTTTGCACAGCAGAGTGTTCTGCTGCAATTAAGAGCCTGTGTGCAGGAGAGTTCCCGCCAATTTGCAGTTTCCTTTGCAGGATGCATTTCTTCTTTGCAGCACAGAGATGCACGGTGCAAAGAGTTCCCGCTATTCGGATGCAAATTTGTGCCCCGCTATTGGCTAGTGCTAAATTATTCACACATGGTGGCTAGTAATTGGCTCACTGGCCATTTAAAATTCCGCGCGACTTTCGCCCAAA
>NW_005841852.1:5048534-5060980 GCF_000455745.1 Alligator sinensis
GTCACCGAGCGCAACCCCGACGTACCCCTTTCCCCGCCGGCTTCGAATTGCAGACGGATTAACTGGCTTGGGCCCCGTCAGCTGGAACAACTCGTGTGGTTGTTCCGACGACCGGACCACCTGCGTCGTGATTGCAAGCGGCGTGAGTAAAGTTTTTTACAACCAATAAGTTGTGTCTGCCTCTCCATTCACCAGCCCGCCCTGACGTACGAGCGTAACTCGAGTCGGCCCTGGCCATCCGAGACAGTTTCCAATCACATGTACCAGTTTATGAGTTATTTCTGTCCTTGGCCATGAACTGTGTCACTATAATGGCTTATAAATAGTTCCAAAACAAGGGAACTTTTTTATCTGTATTATATCATATTCAACTAGTTGTAGTTGATACACTGTCTCTGGATTGTAGCAGGATAAAGTATGAAGGAAGAGTTCTTGAAACTAGAAAGAGATTTTATTTACACAGGCCTCACACCCTGTCAGTACTCTATGTTCCTTTAATATACGTAAGTAGTGAAGATCTAGATTTCTGCTAGGATTTCTTTTGCTTTTTTTTTTTTTTTGCCTAGTAAGTAGCATATATTTTTTAGTATGTTGTCTTTTAACAGAATCAGTGCAGCTTTTAATGTATCTACTAGTTAGTCATGAGGGACTTGATGAAAATCTTCCTCAAATTGTAAATAAATTGTACTTTATGTACTGCCATTATCAACCTTCTCTAGAGGTTTCAATGACTCCAAGACCTTGTGGTAAAAATCAGATCCCTTTAGGCAAGACATCCCTTCAGGATATTTTCCCTTTAGGCATGATATGCTGGTTGTAATCATTACAATATTACTTTGATTATGCTCCAAGTTACCACTCATTACTATGTTTTCTTTGCTTTGTTTTGCTTTGCTTATTATAGCTGCAAACATCATGGGTTTCTACTTTCCTGATCCTGCCTTCAATTTGACACCTTACATAGAGCTTCTTCTATGTTGAGTAATCTTATCTTTCTCTTTTTTTAAAGTATCAAAGTGTCACAAGTAAAAGAGTATAGCCAGCCACAGTCATCCACAGTCATCCTAACTTACATAACCACCAGTATTAAACTAAAATACATCCTCCTTACTTTTCAAATGGGCCTTTCATTGCATCCTAAATGTTAGCTAACTTGGGCTCTGTCAGTGCAATGGGGAAAATGAATTCAGAGGTGAAGGCCCTTCACTGAGAATATTGTGTCAGCAACCCCTGGTGTTTCCATTCTAGAAATATTAGCTTAAGCATTCAATTTGCCCTTAACTGTCATAACGGTGCACACGGCAAGAAATTCTATAGTTTATTCTAGTCAGTCAGAAATTTGCTGGTGTCTTAACAAGCTCTCTCTTAAGATTCCCCATTAGACTAGAAAGTTCATATATGTTATTGTTCATTATTCTATGTTCTGTAGGAGAGTAAGAACATTAATTTTGGACAGAAAAAAAATGTATGACACTCTTTTGAGCTCATAAATTTAAAAAGTTCTTTTCGTGTCAGTGGTTGCATCTATACATGCGCTTTACTGAGTAGTAAAGCATCACCATCTACATGTACAACAGTATTAGGCCACAGTAAACTAATTAATACTGCTGTACAATAGTACTGTCTAAACACATGTGTAAACACTGACCATAGGCATAAATTGTGCCTGGTCAGCCCAGGCAGCAGAGATCCAAAATCCTGCCTCCCACCAAGCCACATTCTTCTGCACTTTCAGCACCCTTGTGCTCTAGCCAGCCCCTCCACTGCCTTCTGCTCCCTTTCTGATCTGCCACTTTGCTTCCTGCTTCCTTCCCCGTGCACCCTGCCTGATTTGCTGCTTTGCTTTCTGCTTCCTGTCCTCTCTGTCACTGTGTTGCCTGTCCTCTCCCCAATCTGCTGCCTGCTGTACAGAGGCTTCATGCTACTTGTGGTACCTGTGCCACGGATTGGCCACCCTTGATGTAAGGTGTCCACATTATGCTTGTTAAAAGGTTAAGAAACACTGGCATAGCTCACATGACTAGAGCACTGTCATGGATGGGTACAAACTGTTCAGAAAGGACAGGCAGGAAAGAGGAGGAGGAGGAGTTGTACATTATATAAAAGGCCTGTATGATAGCTCAGAGCTACAGCATGAAAATAGAGATAGGCCTGTTGAAAGTATGTGGGTTAGGGTCAGAGGGGAGAGCAACAAGGGTGACTTTGTAGTGGGGGTATGCTACAGACCACCAGACCAGGAAGATGAGGTAAATGAGGCTTTCTTCAAACAGCTAGCAGACGTTTCCCAATCACAGGCCCTTATTTTCATGGGGAACTTCAATCACCCTAACATCTGCTGAGGTGATAGAACAGCAGTTTTTGGGCAATCCAGGAAGTTTTGGAGAGTGTTGGGGACAACTTCCTGGAGAAAGTGTTGGAGAGGCCAACTAGGGGTCATGCTCTTCTTGATCTGCTGCTTACAAACAGGGAATAATTGGTGGGGGATGTACAAGTGGATGGCAATTTGGGCACCAGCGACCATGAGATGATTGAGTTCAGGATTCTGAGCAAAGGAAAGAGACCCTAGATTTCAGAAAACCTGACTTTGACTCCCTCAGGGAACTGATGGGCAGGATGCCCTGGGAGGCTAGTTTGAGGGGGAAAGGAATCCAGGAGAGCTGCTTATATTTTAAAGGAACCTTACCAAGGGTGCAGGAATGAACCATCCCAACACACAAGAAGACTGCAAGTATGCCCATCTTCTGTAAGTATGGCAGAAAACCAGCTTGGCTTAGCAGGTAACTCCTCAGTGAACTAAGACACAACAAGGAAGCTTACAAGATGTGGAAACATGGACAAACAACTAGAGAGGAGTATAAGACTATTACTTGGGCATGCCAGGATGAAATCAGGAAGGACAAAGCTCAGTTGCAGCTGAGGGATGTGAAAGGTAACTGAAAGGTAACAAGAAGAACAAGTATGCCAGCAACAAAAGAATGATCGGGGAAGTGTTGGTCCCTTACTGAATGGGGGAGGCAACCTAGTGATAGATGATGTGGAAAAGGCAGAAGTACTCAATACCTTTTTCAACTCAGTCCTCATAGGCAGTCAGCTCTCAGATTCCTGCAGCTGGAAGCATAATTTGGGGAGGAGGTGAGCAGCCAACAGTAGAGGTTGGGAGAGGTCCCAGATGATTGTAAAAGGGGAAATGTAGTGCAACCTTCAAGAAAGGGAAGAAGGAGGAGCTGGAAAACTACAGACCAGTCAGCCTCACCTTAGTTCCTGGAAAAATCATGGACCAGGTCCTCAAATAACCCATTTCTAAGCACTTGAAGGAGAAGGTGATTAGGAACAGTCAGCATGGATTCATCGAGGGCAAGTTATGCCTGACCAACCTCATTTCTGCCTACAATGAGATGACTGACTCTGTAGATTCAGGAACAGCCGTGGACATGATGTACGTTAGCAAGGCTTTTGATACAGTCTTCTACAACATTCTTGCAAGCACCCTAAGGAAGTATGGGTTGGATGAATGGACTATAAGATGGATAGAAAGCTGACTGGATCATCAGGCTCAATATCTATTTGACAGCTGGTATCAAGTGGAGTGTCTCAGAGGTCAGTCCTGAGGCTGGTTTTGTTCAATATCTTCATCAATGACCTGGAAGATGGGATGGAGTGCACCCTTAGCAAGTTTGCAGATGACACCAACCTGGGGGGAGAGTAGTCGATACACCTGAGAGGAGGGTTAAGATTCAGAGAGACTTAGACAAATTGGAGGATTGGACCAAAATAAATCTCATGAGGTTCAATAACAAGTACAAAGTCTTGCACTTAGGATGGAACAATCCCATGCACTGGTACAGGCTGGGGACTGACTGGCTAAGCAGCAGCTCTGCAAAAAAGGCCCTGTGGGTTACAGTGGACAATAAGATGAATATGAGCCAACAGTGTGCCATTCTTGTGAAAAAGGGATACTGGGCTGAACTAGTAGAAGCGTTGCCAGCTGATCAAGGGAAGTGATTATTCCCCTCTGTTTGTCACTGATAAGACCACATCTGGAGTACTATGGCTAGTTTTGGGCACCTCACTACAGAAAAGATATGCATAAATTGGAGAGTCCAGCAGTGGGCAAGAAAAATGGTGAGGGGGCTGGGACACATGACTTATGGGGAGAGGCTGAGGAAACTGGGCTTATTTGATCTGGAAAAGAGAAGACTTGGTGAGGGGAGATTTAACAGCAGCCTTCAATAACCTGAAGGGTGGTTCCAAAGAGGATGGAGTTAGACTGTTTTTAGTGGTAACAGATGACAGAATAAGGAGCAATGGTTAGATATTAGAAAACATTTCTCATGGTGGAGTGCAGTAAAGTACTGGAACAGGTTACCCAGAGAGGTTGTGGAATCTCCATTTTTGGAGCTTTTAAAGACCAGGCTAGACAAAGCCTTGGGTGGGATGATCTAGCTAGGGGTGGTCCTGCTTTGAGTAGGGGATTAGACCAGGTGACCTTTGAGATCCCTTCCAACCCTAGTTTTCTATATTTTTAGGTGTTACATCTGTCCAAGCAACCTCCTATATATCCACTGGCCTGTCCAGGAATTGTATCTCGGAACTACTGTCAGATATTTCATCTAGATCTGCACTGCATCTGATGACTTTGGTCATCAGATGAGAGAGCTGAGAGAGACTCAGCTGAGAGAGGCTTCAGCTGAGAGAGACTACTTCTTACAACTTCAAGACATTCTTAGAAAAAACAGTAAGTTGTCCACCAGGAAAGCTTAGGCCAAGGGTTCCCAACCCCCCGGACCTTGGCCCAAAGTGTTGGCTGCTAATCTGCAAGAGGGTTGGGTGCTGGACTGGAAGTAACTGTGGACTGGGAAACCATGAACTGGAAGTGACCAGCATTCTGCAGACTGGCAGCCAGCCCTTTTTTATACTAAACTCAGTACAGTACTCAGTATAAAAAAGGGTTGGCTGCCAGCCTGCAGTATGCCAATCACTGCTGGTCTGCAGTTTGTTGGTCTGCAGTTACTTCCAGTCTGCGGTTTGCTGGTTAGCAGTCACTTCCGGTCCATGGTTTGCTGGTCCTCAGTATAAAAAGTTTGGGAACCCCTGGCTTAGGAACCCCTACTGCATGTGGCAACTCTCAGAAAAAAAGTATTTACTTTGTGGAAGCCTGATACCAAAAATCTAGGGATGTTTGTTACTTTTCAAATGTGGAAACATAGTGCTCACCTCTCTTAAGGGTTTATTTGGTGCAGTGATATTACAGACTCTTCAATAGAAACATGATGAATAGTATTTGTGTCCTGCAGTGTTCAAGTTCCTTGAGACATCTTTCATACTAATTTACCTGTTAGCAACTTGTTAGCATGCCCATCTCCTCAGAAGACCAAGCCTTTCAGACTTGTGCCACTGGGAATAGACACAAATACATTCCAAGCTATTTCAAAAGGGCAGTAACTGTTTTGTTCTAACTGGGTGTGTCTACACATGCGCTGGACTACACAGTTGTTACTGCCCAGCCATTTAGTACTTGCTTAAGCAAATACTAAATAACTGTGCGTTAACCAGCATTACTTTGCAGCCTGAACACCACGCAGATTTTTTCCCACACTACTGAGCAGTAGCATCAGCATCACAGTTGCTGCCTGCCAACACTACATTGCTGAAGCAACAAGTTACTGCTACATAGCTCATCACGATGGTGATGTAGCATCTTGTGTAGACGCACCTACTGATACATGTGGAAAAGCCAGGAGCATACAAAAGAAGCAAAATCACTCCAACTTTAACACTGCTACATCCAGTGTTACAGCTGGAGTGTTTTTGACACAGAAGTTACTCCAAACTTATGTGTGTCCATCTTCTGTAGTCATATCTAATGCATTACAAGGACAAGTTGTCTCATAACCAAGAAACTCAAAGTGAATCACACAGTATGCATGTCAATAAGCTGGCAGACCTTTTCCTGTGAACATCAAGACACAATCAAAGTATGTTTAACCAGGGAGCAGGCCACATCATTAGTCTGCTTCAGAAACATGAGCTGTGCAAAGTAGCTATGTGGAACAATAAAATAACAGTATGCACTTAACATGGCATCCAGATTAAATGTCAAGTTTGACATTGTGGTACCTCAGTCTGTATTTGACTGACTATGAATGGGTCTCTTAACTCCTAACATTTTGAGGGAATGCTCTTTGTCAGTCATCTTCAGTGTGGGACCCACAAAGATATATACCTAAAAGAAAAAGAATGGCATCTTGCCCTATAGAAACAGTGGTTCTTTACTGGAGATTCTATGAATCCTAAAATCACCCCATGTCACATCCTTTTGGACTCTCCTACAATGGAACAAAGTGAGAACTGTAGCTCTTTCATCCTGTATATTCTCCTATGGGACCATAAGGATGTGCAGGGCACCTTGAACCTGTTGGATTCTGCTGCTGGGGGAAAAAAGGAAGTTCCCTTTATTGCCTACTTGGGGATTCATGAAAATTGCATCTCCACAAGTTACAATTATTACTGGATAAGTAACAGTTCTTTCCTTAATTCATGGAAAACCTATTGGTCTAGTGTCTTACCTAGTGTTTACCTGACTGGCCCAACCTCTCTGTTCACCAACTTGGCTCCCTGAAGCATTTGTGTATCTGCTGATACTCTCAAGCTGCTTTTAATTGCTATTCCCACAGGCTATAGACCTATGGCAGTACATTAGGCTCAGTGATAGCTGTGCTACATGGAGCACATGCTTAAACCTAGCTTTAGCTTGATTTAATGTGGATTATTACATTCATAGTTATAAGGCATTTTCTTACTTGTCTTGTTAAGCTTCTATTTTTGTTAATTGCTGAGAGTTTTATTCTGCCACTTAAAAGAATATTAGTATTGTGATTCACTTTTAACAGAGGGAAATCTGGTATTTGTTGGTAAACCTTGTTTGAGTCTATTAATGGGGGAATCCATTAATGTATTATCTTATTTAAAACATACAAATGATTTTTTTCAGAGTCTTTTCTGTGAGGCTTATTTCAATTCCAGATCCAAACTTTGCATCTCTTAAAATGTAATATGCTGAGGCTGTTGTTTTCTTTTGAAGTGTTGTATTATCAAATCTATAATTGGAGATGACTAACACAAAATGGTTTGTTTGAAATATTTAATTTATTTGATGAACTGGAAAAAAGAGTGCAGCAGAAGATTGATCCATGTTGTGCTCTGCAGCTACACCTGGTGTGCTAAAATGTTCATTACACAGAATAACTGCAAATTACCTAAAAGTATGTATGTACATGAGAGAGGGAGGGGAAAAAAAAGATATAGAGCAAATTATCTGCAAATTGTAGTGGCATCTGGTGGGAAAGGGGGCCATGTACATGTGACAGATTTTTGGCCACAATGGAGCAATTTACCATGCATCAAACTAAACTACATCAAGATGTAGTTTAGTTTGTCATGATATGGGGCAATTTGAGACACCCAACCCTCATGTACGTACATAGTGTGATGCCATTCAGCTACACAAATGGTGATTTTCAACACATGTACATGGCAAAATCATCATGTGTACAGACACCCTATATCTTTGTAGTGTAGCCATGGCTCACTAGAGTGGACCTATCATTATACTGAGATGAGCTTTCAGAGATCTATGAAGTACACAGCTAGGTGAGGGCTGGGTTGTTGTAGTGAATGGAACTGTTGTAAAGCTTTACTCTTTTACCTTTCTGATGCAAGGTGCTGTTGTGCTGCTTGTTCTGGAATAAACCTGTTCCCCAGAGGAGCAAATAAAAGCATAAACTCATTAAGTAAATGTATGCTTTGAAATGTTGAACCAGTTGGTATCTACAAAACTAGCCCCAAATGTCTTGACATTTTTTCCATAAGTTGGACTGTTAGATCCAAATGTGAAATTTTGAGTCTCACTGGCTGCATCTATATGAGATGTGGACTGTGCAATACCCCAGGACTACTGCTCAGTAGCGTTACATGACAGAAACTATGACACAATGCTGCTACACAATAATCTCAGGCTACTGAGAAGTCAGCATCACAAAAAAGCCATTGCCATTCGTCGGTGCTACTGCCCAGTAATGATTATGCAAGTTTATACAAGTACTACATTACTGTGCAATAACGATTGTGCAGTTGGCATCTCATGTAGACCCAGCTACTGCATTTAAAATCCCTTTTTGTTGGCAAATGTAAAACCACAGTTATAAAGCTCACCTTGGCTTCAGTGAAACTTCACACTTCAGAGAGATTCACTTTAGTTCAAATGAGACTAATTTTAAATGTGCCATTATATGCATATATTAAGGATCATTTGGGAAGACTCTGCCAATTCAGTTCTTTTCTGTATTTCAAGTTGGTTTTGTTTAAATGTGCTGGTTTAGAAATAGTTGTGATCTTTACGTGCTCACACACAATATAAAATTGATGTATATTTATGTCACTAATGCTTCCAGCTGAAGATGGTATTGTTCAGAGTTTATTGGAAATGTTATCTTCAATTGCTTGGTGGGCAACCAATAGAGTTGTTATTTCTGGCAATTACTGAATAGCTGGAAATTTTCCAGCCTTGTTATCAGGAAATGGCCCAACTCTGATGACATAAATGCAAGTACAGGTCCATTCAATTTCTCTTAAATGGGATGCCTCTCAAGCTCTGAATAATAGCATGTGTGTGTATTTATTTGTATTGTTAGACCCTGCCTTCTGCCAGAAAGTAAGAATATGTACACATGTTCAAATCATCTGGGAGAATTCTCCCAGGTTTGGTTTCATGGTGGAAAAACTTGCCCAGAGACACCTTAACAGACATTTGAATGCTGAGCCCTTGAAGAACAGAGAGCTTGTAGTGCTGATGGTGCACAGCTAGGAGGGCCCCTGTGTGCACATCCCATTGTGCTCTGCAGACTCTCAGTCTGTGCAGAGATAGATGGCTGAGTGGCTGACTCAGACTGCTCAGAGTCAGTCTGTATCTCCCTGGAGCACAATGTGGGATTGTGGATGGGCTGTATTCTGCTCCATGCTCAGCTGGAGCAGCAGAGTCCAGTGAATGACATGCTGTCTTTTGGGGAGAAGAAAAGGAAGCAAAGAACCCTGGGATGTTGGAGGACTGTGCCACTCTCATAGGAGAAATTGAATGCCTGTACATGGCTTAATAAATGCCTTGTGCCTGATTTACAGTAAACTATTAGTTTTAAACAGTTTCTTATTTATAGTCATAAATGGGAGAAACTTTATTTAGGTTTCAGAAACAATGGTAACATCTCTATATCTTCTTTTCTTTCTCTCTCTCTCTCTCATGCACAAACATACTGTCAAATTAGAAAGTAATTCATGATTAGTGAATCCTGGTCAAGCTGATTAACAGCCATAAATTAAAGCATTCCCTGCTGGAAGAACCTAATGCTTTTTAATCCTTAATATTGGATGGTATGGATCTTGATGCCTAGTACACATGCTGCCAACAGGGACATAGGGAATGGTGTTAATGTCAAATTCCAGTAAAGCACCATGGGACAGCATTTGCAATATATCTGTAGATGTCCATAATCCTATAGGAACCATTGCAACATATCTTGTGTCAAAATCAATAATACATGGTTATTTATATTTATAAGGAGTTTCACATTCCAATGATGATGTTGTACTAGAAATATAAATTTGTAATTTGGCTGGAAGTAGAGTGTCTAAGTTTACTCACATGTCTGTTTTTTGCAATGATATAAAATCTTGAGTGTTGATGTGACCCTACTGTACATTTGGTATCTGACCAGGAATGCAATGCTGTTTCCCTGTACTGTGGAAAATATATTGCAAAATCTGTATAATGATAAAAAGCTAGGTTAAAGTAAAGGTGGTTTCAGCATCATGTTCACATCATACCATGTTCTTCTTACAACTATTGAAACCAGATGGATTGTACTGGTAAAAGGATCTGATGCATAGCCCACTGGAGTCCACTGAAAGGCTTCCAGTGATTGTGACAGGCTTTGAATTAGATAACTTAAGATAAACATGATTTTGTGCCACCGCATGTTTCCACATACTGAATTTGATTTTTATCCACATCTGCAGTTAAACTGTATAATCTTATATCTTTTTTAGGGCTCTAAATGTGTAGATGCTTCTCAGATCTCTTGATAATTTTTCAGCTGAAAGTGCATTTTAAAGCAATGTGTGCATGAGTAAAATAAATAAGGAAAATATTTTAGTTTTACTACCACCTCAGAATGTTCTTATTAGCACATATACAGAAGAGAAACCTTCTGTCTGGGATTCCTTTTCCCCCCTTGTAACTTCTCTCTTTCTTTTGATTGAGTAGGTCAGTAATGTAAACTGATAAACTGCAGAGAAACATGATGTGGACATGAAGACTTTCATCAAGCTCATCAGTTTAGAATGGCCTCAAGTAAAAAAAAAAAAAAAAAGCGTGTGTACTCATATACTTAGATATCTGTGTTTTATACTGAGCTTTTGTTAGGTATTTTCCCTGTACATGTTAAATACAATAGTGTGGAATGAGAATATATTGTGACTATACAAGCAAACTACTGGAAAAATGTTCTTGCATACTGAAGTGCATATTCCATTGATTTTAATATGATGATATATGTATTGAATGTGTATTCACCACCCCGTACACAAGGTGAGTAGAACCAATTCATGTAGATTCAGGTGTAGAATCAGGACTCTGGTCCACATTCATATATGTGGAATCAACTATATGTTTCCCAATCATAAGCAGCACATTTAGAATATTCCTGTAATTCTCCATATTCTGATTATTGATCTATTTGGAATATAGTTTCTCTCTACAGACAGCAATACACTCATTTAAGATAGTCTCTAGTTCATAAAATGAGTCCTGATCCATTCAAACAGCACTTGGTTTGGAATACATATTTGCATTGCACCTGATTACAAAGAGGAGACCCTAGTAGATTGTAAGCATTATCAAACTAAGAAGATAAAATGTAAAACCTTGTGTGCCTTTGTTGTTGCACTTTAATTCTGTTAATCGCCCTAGGTAAAGATTAGCTGCTGTTGTCAATTTAATTCAGCTTCAAACAAAGCAAGAAGGTCACTTTTTTTTTAAAGCAAACAGGATTGAGTTGTCATGTAGTTCTAATAGGCAGCACAGGGAATCATTAGTCCACCTCAACTCCCTGACTGATGGGCATTTCACTTCAATCATCTGACTGAGCACTAGTGGCCCAGTACTATTGACACCATGTCAGAGCTGAGAGAAGATGCCTTAATCGGCTCAGACACTCTCTGCATTGATTTGACAAGTTGCTGTAATGACCTTCTTGTTTTTCTGAAGGATTACTGTTTACCCAGGGAGGTGCTGCTGACTAAATGTACTGCATTGTCATGGAAACTATTATTGTTGCATCTCGATCCCATTAACGCTGTGGTGTGTGACATTGATATGAGACACTGAATATTTCAATGAAACAGGGTCCACTTCAATAATGCTAATCTCTGCCCATTAATTAAGCTACAAAATTTGCCACTAGCTCTGTACTGATAAAAGGAATTAAAGGACCAAGGTAAGGTTCTGTTCTGCCCATTTGGATATTTTATGGAGCCCTGGTATATTCTTTAATTCAAATGAAAAAGTGCCACTCTCTATTTCTCATCTAAATTTTCTTTGTAGCTTAGAAAGCTTGCCTGGAGTTTAGAAAGTACATGCTAAAAAATAGAGAGGAAATAGAAGAGGAAGGAAAAAATATTCATATTTTAACCTATTTTATGCCTAGAGTGGCAGAATGGAATTTTATAAGTGGGTATAAAGAACATCTTGTGCACCACACAAGAGGCTTATCAGTCAAAGCAGATGCCTGCAGGGACTGCCAAAGCTGAAGCCATGGAGCAGAGGGGATGGGCTAACCCTGCTATGGAACACAGAGCCCTGTCCAGACCAGAGAGCATGCCAGGATGCTGGGGGAGTCTGATTTAATTTAAGCCAGGTCTGGGACAGACATTGCATAAACCAGCTTGAGCCAAATCAGTTAAGTCTGATACTACATTTAACCAGGTTTATCTCAAACCAATTTCAGCCATTCTCAAACTAGTAGGGCTGTGCAAAGCTTTGGGTGCTGATTCAATTCGGAGGAGAGTCAACCTGGTTTGGTGGCTGAATCTCCAAATCCGAATTGAATCAGGGGACTAATAAAAAGATCAAAATCAATCTGGAGCTCTCCGAATCTTCAGAAAAGATTTGGAGAACTTTGACGATTTGGGCAGTCTTCGCCCACTGAAGCAGGGAGCTGGAGCCAGACTTGGAGCTGGTAAGTAGGGGGTGGGGGATCTTTGAGGGACCCCTGCTAGGCCCCATCCCCTGCCTGCTCCCCCAGGCCCCCTGAGTGCCCTCCAACCCTCACCTGCTCTCCCAGCCCCGTCAATGGCTTCCCCGCCTGGTCCAAGTGTCCCGGCTATTTAAAAAAAAG
>NW_005841852.1:5061186-5066774 GCF_000455745.1 Alligator sinensis
TTGGGGGGCTCATGGAGAGCCCCCCCAGACAGCATGGGGCAGTGGGGGGCAGCAGGGATTGCCCCCCGCCCAGCAGCACCCAGTGAGTCAGAGCTTTTTCTTTTCAAAGTGCCAGGAGCTAGGGTGGGTGAGGCAGCCATTGCTGGGGCTGGGATAGCAGGCAGGGGATGGGGAATGTGTGATTCAGAGGTCACAGATGATTGGAAAAGGGCAAACATAGTGCCCATATTTAAGAAAGGGAAATCAGATTCGGGTGAATCAATCTGAGACAGTGATTTGAATCACTGAATTGAATCACTGTCTCCCAAATCAGCGGAATCTGAATCTGAAGTGAATATTAGCCACTTCGCACAGGCCTACAAACTGGTTTATGTGCACTTAACATCTGTTCTGTTACAGGTTTAAACCAGTTTCTGATCACTTAAACCTGTTTATGTGTCATGTCTGTCCCTAGCTTTGAGGTCAGTGCTTACTGTTCTCATTTTTGGCCTGTAGTTTGGGTTACAACTGAGCCTTTGTCTTATCTGCCCAGTCTGACTTGCAATGCTCAAGACTGCACAATGCTGAACATATGGATACAAATGTATTTTGGCCTTGGTGTTTCTGCTTTGTTTCTAGCTTTTTCAGTAGGGCTTGCCACTTCAGTACTGACATATCCTTTCACTTTTGTATTCTCTTTTGAGAATTATAAATCATTATTCTTGAGCGATGCATGTTTCAGCACACAAATTTGAAATATTTTACATAGCAGCTTCTAGCCACAAATGAACCTTACCTTCACATCATGTGTTCCAAAGACTTTCAGTTTCATCACCAATCTTAAATGTTACACTGTAGACCAAAGAGAGTGTAGTCATAAATGATACATGGTCTGAGGAGAGGAAGAGTCCACCTACCTGGACAGCACATGCTGTTTCTTCATGCTATTTCTTATAAGTGGAAACTTGGACAAATAACTAGGGAGGAGTATAAGTGCATTGCTCGGGCATGCAGAGATAAAGTCAGGAAGGCCAAAGTGCAATAGGAGTTGTAGCTAGCAAAGCATGTGAAGGGTAACAAGAAGGGTTTCTACAAGTATGTCAGTAGCAAGAGGAGGATCAGGGAGAGTGTGGGTCCCTTATTGAATGGGGGAAGCAATCTTGTGACAGAGGATGATTTAATAGATTTCATAGACATTTGGGCTGGAAGGGATCCCGGAGGATTGTCGAGTCTAGCCCCCTGCCCCAGGGACAGGAAGTCAGCAGGGATCATAGGATCCCAGCAAGATAAGCATCTGAATGTGTCTTGAAGGTGTTCCAAGTGGGTGCTTGAACTGCCTCCGGCGGCAGTCTATTCCAAACCTTTGGGGGCTTGGACAGTGAAGAAGTTCTTTCTTATGTCCAGCCTGAATCGGTCGTGGTGGAGTTTGTGACCGTTCAATCTTCTCACCCCTTGGGGCGCTCTGGTGAATAGACGTTCCCCCAGATCCTGATGCGCACCCCTGATAAACGTATAGGTGACCACCAGATCACCCCTGAGCCTGCGCTTTTCCAGGCTGAAGAGCCCCAGGGCTCTCAGCCTCTCATCATAAGGTCTGTTTTCTTGACCTCTGATCATGCACGTGGCTCTCCTCTGCACTCTCTCAAGCTTCTCCACATCCTTTTTGAACTGTGGAGCCCAAAACTGGATGCAGTACTCCATCTGCGGCCTCACCAAGGCCAAGTACAACAGGAGAATGATGTCCCGGGATTTGCTTGAGAAGCATCTATGGATGCAAGCCAGTGTTTTGCTCGCTTTACTAGCCACGGCATCACACTGAAAGCTCATGTTCATCTTGTGGTCAACCATGACCCCCAAGTCCCTTTCATCTGTAGTGCTAACCAGCATAGCACTATCGAGCCTATAAGCGTGCTGCAGGTTTTTCCTCCCAAGGTGGAGAACCTTGCATTTTTCATTCAGAAAAGGCTGAAGTGCTCAGTGCCTTTTTCATGTCAGTCTTCACAAGCGAGATCAACTCCCAGACTGCTGCACCAGGCAACACAGTATGGGGAGGAGGTGAGCAACCCACAGTTGTGAAATAACAGGTTAGGGACTGTTAAGAAAAGCTGGGCATATTCAAGTCCATAGGGCCAGATGGGATGCAACCGAAGGTGCTGAGTAAGTTGACTGATGAGATTGCAGAGCCACTGGTCATTATCTTTGAAAACTCATGGCAATTAGGAATGATCCCAGATTATTTTAAAAGGGCAAACATAGTGCCCATATTAAGAAAGAGAAAAAGGAAGATCCAAGGAACTACAGACCAGTTAGCCTCACCTCAGTCCCTGGAAAAATCATGTAGCAGATCCTCAGGGGATACATTTCTAAGTACTTGGAGAATAAGGTGGTGATTAAGAACAGTCAGCATGGATTCAACAAAGGCACATCTTGCCTGACCAACCTAATTGTCTTCTATGATGAAATTACTGGCTCTGTGGACATGGGGAGATGGGTTGATGTGGTAAACTTTGATTTTAGCAAGGCTTTTGATTCTGCCTCTCACAACATTCTCGCAGGCAAACTAAGGGAGTATGGGCTGGATGAATGGACTGTAAAGTGGATAGAAAACTGGCTGGAGCATTGGGCTCAGAGGGTAGTAATCAGTGGTTTGATGTCTAGTTGAAAGCTGGAATCAAGTGGAGTGTCCCAGGGGTTGGTCTTGGAGCCAGTTATGTTTAATATCTTCATCAATGACCTGAAAGATGGCACAGAGTGCAGATAATAGATATGCTGGAGGGCAGGGCAAGGTTTCAGGGTGACCTAGACAAATTGGAGGATTGGACCAAAAGAAATCTCATGAGGTTCAAGAAGGACAAGTGCAAAGTCCTGCACTTAGGACAGAACAATCCCATGCACCAGTACAGTTTGGGGCTGACTGGCTGGGCAGTAGGTGTGTTTCCAGCAGGTCAAGGGAATTGATTATTCTCCTCTGTTCAGCACTCATGAGGCCACATGTGGAGTACTGTGTCCAGTTTTGGGACCCCCCACTACAGAAAGGATGTAGAATGTCCAGTGGAGGGCAACAAAAATGATTTGGGATCTGGGGCACATGTCTTATGAGGAGAGGCTGAGGGAACTGTGCTTATTTAGTCTAGAGAAGAGAAGACTGAGGATTTAGTAGCAGCCTTCAATTACCTGAAGCGAGGTTCGAAAGAGTATGGAGCTAGACTGTTGTCAGAGGTGGCAGATGACAAAAAAAGAGGCAACGGTCTCAAGTTGCAGCAAGAGAAGTTTAGGTTAGATGTTAGGAAGAATTTTCTCACTAGGTCAGTAGTAAAACACTGGAACAGGTTACCCAGAGAGGTGGTGGAAGCTCCATCCATGGAGGTTTTTAAGACCCAGCTAGACAAAGCTTTGGCTTGGATGATCTAGTTGGGACTGGTCCTGCTTTGAGCAGGGGGTTGGACTACATGATCTCCTGAGGTCTCTTCTAACCCTAATGTTCTATGATTTTATGATTCATAATACAGTGGCTTAAAACCTGGATGAAGATATTCTTTGAAGAAGGATAGTATAGTCCTGATCTTGCATTTAGCTGCTACTTGTTGGCCTACAAAGCTATTGCTCATTTGAGTGACCTTCTTTATAAAAGTCGAGAATACTTTACTACACGGGGATCTAGGTTGTGCTCAGTAGAGGCAAGTTAGCTTTTATGATGTGATTTCTGGACAATCTTGGCAGAGCATCAGCAGACCAGTTCTGTGAATCCTTGTTTTCTGTTGTAAGTAGTAAAGTGATGGAGAGCAGTTTGATGCTACTATGGCCTCCAGCAATAATTTTGGAGTCCTTGTAATGCTTCACATATTCTTTTAGGCCCACACTTTCTTTTCTTATACTCCTCTCAGGACATGTCTGGGTATGCACATGAGGTTGTCAAGGGCATAGAAAACAGAACTTAGGAATCCTCCTTCCAATTCTCTGTTGCTAACCAATGTGTCTTCCTTCACTTCTGCCATGTGTACTTCTGTGCTTATTAAAAATATAGCCCTTTGGTTGCCAGCATAAAATAAGAAATCATAAATAAACATAATTATTGTTCTTAAACATTTGTGTATTGTTCTTAAACTCTTTAGTGGATAACCTCATGAATGTATAAATATATTTATATGTAAAATGTATACATATTTCATATACTAAACAAAAAGTGTTTGTATATACATGATGTCAGAAAGGGAAGGACAGGAATATGTGCTATGTTCAAATAGATCACATGGGGCTCAGTTAGATAAACATTAAGATGACAGATTCCAGCAGTGATTCACTGTAAAATTGCTAATAGACAGTGTGTTGTCTGTTGTATCCACATTGTATTACCAGTGATTTAAAATTTAAGTGTGAGTGACTGTAGGATTATTGTGTCATTTTAAATTGAAACATATTTCAAAAGAATACTTTAGCATAATTGAAGAATAACTATATGGCATCAGCATGGTGATGTAGTATTGTATTCAGTCAAGAGAAATACTACACTCAGCCAAAACAGTAACTAATGACATCCAAATTAGAATTGTAATTTATTTTTATAGACATCCTTCTGAATGAGATCCTTAAGGCTACTATGGAATATGTAGACTTAACTCCTTTATTTGCCTTGCTCTGTCCATGTCTGTTTGTTTGCTTTTTACCTGACCCTTATATTAAAAATTGTTTGGTTTTGCTAAATTGTGATAATGTATCCAGTAAAAGCATTAGAAGCATTCCTTGAAATGAAATTTTAGTGAATTTAGAAACAGGGCAGCTTCTCCTAGCCTTTTGGTTTTCAGTCAGGGTATCTGCCTGAATCAGCCACTGACTTACCATACTTCAACTCTGTGGCTCATTTTACCCATATACAAAGTGGGTATTGCAAACCTTAATTAATGCCTGTAAATCAGTTGAGATCATCTGTTAAGAAATACTATATAAGTACTTTATTTTATTAAACTGAGACAGTGTTCCCTAATGAAATCAAATTTCCAGATACAAGTCAGCTTCCAAATTGATGGCCTTGCTTGGAGCACCTTGACTTTCATCACTTGACCTTATATTGGATTCTGTTTCATGGCATCTATTTAACATATGGACGTTGGAGGGTCTTAAAAGTGGCAGGGACTATTTTGTCCATAAAACAGTGTTTACAAATACGAAGGTGGTGGTTTCATGCTTAAAGGATTAGTAAATAGGCCAATGCAATGATCCAAGCAAGAAACAGCATTTCATCTCTCTAGGTTATCTGAATGCCCACAGACATCCTTCCTCTGCATAACTCAGTGTGTAGACACGTGGTATGATGAGAGTGGAAGCACAAGTAGTAGACTGGTGTAACATCTGGTGTATAACTGGTGTATAACTATTCCATATTTTGAGTTAATTGATCTTGGAGAGTAATTTATACCATAGGCGACTGGTGCCACCTTAGTTGGGTGGGGTACGTGCCCCCCCTGCAACCAGTCTTGCCGAATGGGGGGGTTCCCCCCATGGCCGATCTCACTGCCTGGGGGAGGGGGATGTCCCCTGTGGCCCATCTCACTGCCTGGGATGGACTGTGACAGCCGATTTGTGCAGCCACTTCCAGGAGTGGCTGGGGGCCC
>NW_005841852.1:5066784-5080607 GCF_000455745.1 Alligator sinensis
GGTGTTGGGTGTGAGTGGTGTGGGGGGGGGGGGGGGGGGGCACCAGTGCTCTCACCTGCCCACCCTGCCCATCACCTAAGCAGTGAGCATGGCTAATCAGGGGATGCACCAGGGCTCTCAGGGGGTTCACGTGCATGCCCATGCACCCTCTACATGTCACCACTGATTTATACTGATGTCAGACAGTGTCATGTGTTTATCCCACTTTTACTATAGAGTAAAATCAGTCTACAGTATTGTGTCTCCTGTGTTCAAATCCCTAAATGATTTGTGATGTCTTGCTCTCTCCTTTGAGCCTGTCAGTGAAACTAGCAAGCCGACCATGCATCTCTGCCCTGTCTCCAAAAAAAGCTTATGTATTAATTTTCCACCCTCATCCTTTAAGAAATAAAAATACCATTTCTTTAACTACTAAACCTCTTTCATGTAATCTGAATTTATGTCATAAAAAACCCTCCACTAAAACTGGGTTTCTGCCATAATTGTAGGACCATGCATAACTAGCATTGAGTTGTAACACTGAATCATGACAGCTAGTTCTAACCTTGGTGAACTCCATATTTGATAAATTACCTTCAGGAGTGAACAGCTTAGAGTCCAGGATGGATCTACTAGATAAATGGCAGGGCCTGGCAAAGCAGTGGGACTAAGTTGTCCTTTAAGCTTCCTTATGCTATTGTGGTATTTTCCTCCTCTCATACAATCTTGTTGTTATTACTGTTAAAAATGAAAAAAGCAGAAGCGAGGCATTTGATATTGTTAGGTACAATGTGTGAACTTTAAGACTTGGCTGACAAAAAGATAACTTGACATTGCACGCAAAGCAAGACAAACTGCAGCCAGACCAGCTGGTGCCTTGCATCTGAATGAGTTAGGAAGATGAGAAAGATGATTCTTTCCACAATAGAGCTGTGAACTTTTCCCAACCAAGTATGAATTGCAAATCTTTTTTTTTTTTTCAAATGTGTAAAATGTGTTTGAGTGAAAAAATCTGTCAATTTGTTAATTTTTTGGAGCTATGAGTCAGCTCTAGTATTGATTGTGTTCTTCACATGCCATGTCTCAGCTGCTGTGAAGTCTGCTCTCTATCTAGATTGGAGCATCATTTAATTAAGTGTGCAGATGTTATGCATGTGTGGGGCCCTATTCTTCTTTCTCTGCCACTGATATAAAGCATGAACAAGTCCTCTGACTTCAGCTGAACTTCCTCTATTGCAGTATTATGAAATACAATGTGCTTTGGTCTAGATCTGGCTCACAGAACCATTTCATTTGGTCCATGGGTCTCCCAGAGGGGCTGAGAGTTCAAAGACAGGGTGAGTGGGGGAGGATCCGGTAGCAGAATACCATCTCTCTCTCCTCAAACTCTGCTATCTGACAATTTGGTTACCATGGTCACTGCAGAGGGCAGACTCCTCTGATCCCATCTGCTTCAGGTAACCCTGAGTTGTAACCTGACCTGGTTATTGTCATTCCTGAGGGAGGGGGCAAACTTGCTCCCTCTGCCTACACAACTGGCCACACATACGTGGGTTGGGGACTTAAACTCCTTATTGTTCTAAGCAATGCCAACATGACTGGAAGGGGGCTAAAGACCCTGCCAATGTACCTGACAACCAGTGATGCATTTCAAATTGGTTGGCTGGCAGCCAACAATTGGTGGCCTTCATTGGATCAGATGAATGAGGTCATAATGTCTATTTAAGTTAAGGACTGCCCAGGAGGAGGGGTGGTAGCCATGATGAGAACTCAGAGAGAAGCTAAACCATCTGAAACTCTCGCTTTCTTTTGAAACTCATGATCAATGAACTGTTTGCCTCCAGAGGGAATCTCCATCTGCCTCTGGATGATGCTCATGAGTAAGTTAATTGAGATCCAACTAGATATATAGCTTGCGTAAACTACATATACAGATGCATAATCAAAAGCTACCATGCCACTGTTTGCTCTAAGCTATTTCTCTGATATTGCTTTACCCTGTACCCTATTCCAAACCTACTCCTTGTAACCAATAAAGTTCTCCTCTGTACCTGGCATGGGAGACTTATTTGGAGAGGGTCAAAATTATGCCTTGGGGTCCCCTTGGTTCGGCTGACTAAGGGAGAATACTATTTGTGCTTCAGACTGAGGGAAGCACCCCAGATTCTTGCAGTGGGTCAAGTACCCTCAAGGACTACTAGGCCCATGTTTCCCAGAGGGTGGAGGTCCCAGATCACTCCAGCTCTGGGTGGTGGCAGCGTTACCCCCAGGTTTGTAGGTGTGCTCCAGGAAGGGGGTCGGCCGAATGGGAGGCACCCCCAGGGAGGCACTCAGAGCCTGGAAGGTGGTCAGGTGCAGTGAGACGGGTGGCTCAATGCAGGAGCACCTTCTACTGGCCCACCACAGATCCCACCACCACCACCAAATGCCTGGGTATGGAGTCCCATTAGAGATGTGTCTTGGTTGTGGGGAGGGGGGTGAGTGACGGCTGCTTTGACCCACGTGCTACCACTGCTCTCCCCACTGGATCCCTTCCACAAGGCTCTTTCCAGTCTAGATCCAGCCTGCAGGGAGCCCCATGGTTCAGATCAAACATGGGGTGGGGGGGAGCATTCAAGTTTGACACCCCTACTTTATATTAAAACTTATGATAAGGAATAATTTGGTCCATAGATAGTAAGAAATGTCTAAATATCATCAATGGTGGGTTTACTAGGCTCTGTAAAATTTGCAAAAGGAGTGGCAGATGCCCAGCTTTTGATATTTACAACTAAGTTGAACAAACAGCTGTACTTGTACAATAAAGGATAATCCTGTATTGGGACTAAGATGTTCTTACCTCTCTTCTAACAGGCCACTTCCACCTCTGCCTGGTTCTATGTGACCAGAAAATTTCAGTTCAGAATGAAACCCTCAACCTGCCTATGTTCTCTAAGAACAGATGTCCATTGCTGGTTTTCCAGGTTTTGTCAGAGCTCTACTAACTAAAATAGTTTAATTAATAGTTTTTCAGACAATTCCCAAATTCTTACAATGTTATTACCTTTAACATACCAACAAGTACTTTATAGATTAAAAGTATTTTTGATTGAGAACTTCCTTTTTTTTCACTATTGAACATCCAGTACATGAACAAAACAGCCAAAGACAACTGTCATGGGATAGCACCAATGATTTGAAGATATAAACTATCAGCTTTTTAAAGCATTAAATTTTAGGGACAGATCCACTGGTCTGGTCCAGACGGTTTGTGCTGCTTTTGTGTGATACAGGGCATCCAAAGCATGCATGACTTTGGCCAGTCATGGAACTTTTAACAGGAGCACCAGTTAGCAGCCAGTTGTCATTAGTAGATTACACATCCACACATAGTTACCCTCATCATATCTAATCATTTAACCAACTGAACTGTTGGAAATTGGATTGAAAAAGGAGAAGAATTGGTTAAATTATCTCTGATGTCACAATAACAACTCCGTAAGAGTTGCACGACCCAAGCTACTGATCTGGGCTTGCATATTATATTATTACATAGTATTCTCTTTCAGCTGACTGTGTTTTGATAAACACTATTCATTTTTGTTTTTCCTTTTTACAAAATAATTAGACAAAGTCCACACTAGAAAGCTCATGGTCACTATCTAATTTTTTTTCTAGGTTCAACAACTTGTAGCTTTTAACCAAGAGAAAAATCCTAAGAGCTGGAACTTTTAGGAATGTTAGATTCTTAATATGTTAAAAAGAAGTAATTCTATAATAGAAATAATACGAATTGCTCGGTTTTCATGAAAATACTCTGAAAATTCAAACTTTATACTTCAAGATCATAGATTGTGGTAGATATGTTATGGTTTGTAAATGAAATATCCATACCATAATGACAGTTAAATTTGACAGTTCTGACAGTTTCTTTAATAGCAAAACAGAACATAGCCGTATCTGTGACTTTGCCACAACTCTACCATAATAACTGTAATGTTTAGTAATTAGTTATAACTTAGCTTATTTACAATATAATTACTTCAAACAGGGCACACATCAGATGGTAAGGAGTTTTAACTATATGTAAAGCTTTCAGATTCCCTTAATTTGTTTTGTAGCCATTTACACCAATGTGTCCTTCTTTTTTTTGAAAGATCCATTTTTAATTCATATTACCTCTAACAGATTTAATTTTCAGAAAATTATGAAATTCCCAGAAAACCATTTCAGAAAGTAAGTGTGATACTTCTAGCAACAGTATGATGTAGTTTCACATGAAAAGGAATAAATTCCTTCTTTAAATGGAAAAAAAAGAGATTTCTCTAGAGTTGAGGAGAAAATGCCTCAATATTTTTTCATATTTTCCCACACTTAAAAAAAGATATTCAGATTTTAAGTCTATGTGCATTTTCCAACTAAATTTTGGCATAGATGTCTAGATCCACATTTTCCTTATGACTTGGTATTTGACTCTAAATTTCTAAGAGAAACCTTCTTTAGAAACTGAACTTCAGTTCCAATAGAATACATTTTCACTCCTACTGCAAATTCACATTGCACAAGCATCTCAAATGACTCATGATATGATTCAGGATTGCATTTAATGTTGATTCTAAAATCTCTTTGACAAAATTTTTAATTTTGTATCTCTGAAGAAAACCCATAGAACAGCATGATCTAAAAATTCCTTGCAGATCTATTAATGAAAATGTAAATATACATGTATTACTTATGCAATCCAAAGTTAATTGCATAGGAATATTATCTTATATACACCTTAATTTAATTTTTGATTAGTGCGCTTTCCACTGATATTTCATTAGCACACAATAGCTGTCTCACTATATCTGGGTGAAGTTTAGTTAATTAGAGTGTGACTAGAAGTGAAAGTTATGGAATTAAATGCAACAGAACAATACTTTAAAATACAAACAACTTTTAAATGGTAAGGATGCTAGATATAGTAAAGATACTATTCAGTCTTTTCTACTGGATTACAGTTTTAATGTAAATAACAGTATGTATATTTATCTTGGTGTGTAAGGGAGGTTATGAAATATTATAGTTATTCACAAATATGTTTTTGTTTATTTCAGGGAATCTTTTCTATTTTAAACAGCATCATAGATTTCTAAGTATATGATTATGAATGTTTATTTTCATGCTGATGAGCTATGAGCTGTTTCAATGGGGCGATGCTGTAATTCTCACATGATCTGGCAAATAATTCACAGTACTTTTTTTACGTTGTCATTACCTGTCACATTTCTTAAGTTAAATATGAGCCCTGTCACTTGAAAGTCAGAAAGCTGCTCCTAAATTTTTCAATTTCATTAGCAATTGATTCAAATCATTTCCAGAAAATAGCCTGAATTGACACATGAATTGTAGTGGTTTCACAGCTTGGTGATTAATTAATCAAGCTATCAGGCTCACATTAAACTATTTATCAATCTTAAAGTTTCCTGCTTTATTAAAATAAGTCCTCTAATGCGTTTTTTTTAAAGGAATTATAGGAATAGTAAAGATGAAGAGGGGGCGGGGGAGAGAGAAAAAATTACTCCTAATCAAACGTTAGTAGCATAAATAGTAAGCATCTTTAAGCAGACTTGAAACAATGATGGTCCATTTTGACAAAAGGTTCTATGAAAGACACTGTCAGCATAAATCACAACTGCACATTTCTTTAAATGACAATATCATGTCACTTTGTCATATGAAGGGTATATATGAGTGTATCTCATGCATTGAGGCCTCATATAGGCATTCAGTTGCTCGTGGAAGAGTTGCTGCTCTCCCAGGAGAAACCATGAGTATACAGATGTTCAATATTTTTCTCCAGGAGTAAAAATGGCTGCTCCAGGACAAAAATAACCTGGAAACAAACAAGATTAGATCCTTCCCAGTAGAGTTTTTCCTGGGAGAGCATATGCCTGTACATGCTGTGGTTTCTACTAGGTGAAGAAACCTGGGAGGTATTTTTTCAGATTGTTTGAATGTGTGTATGCTTAATTGTGTGTGATGCATATTCTTCATAATGTCATTTGATTTGAGTGTTTAAAAACCTACAACTATCATCTTGTTGTTGTTACCAAAAACAGATTTGGAAAAAAAAAATATTCTGTTTACTTTTATACCATAAAAAATGTAAAATAAGTTAACTGTCTTTGTTAGAAGTGAAAATGCATGTTCATTTCCAGGGCATTATCCTTTAACCATTAAGATTTTTCTTTGCTTCATTATAAAAATGTCACTACAAATCTGCCACATTCTACTTCTTTCAAAAGCATAATAGAATGACATAGTGGACCATCTGAATCCATTTTATTCTTGTTTCTTGGATTGAGTATATGTAAAAGTAGAGAGTGTCTTCTGTTTATAATCTCAAATTTAAAATCTTAAGGAGATTTCTCCTTGGAAGGTATTTAAAGTTCTTGACTGCGTGATTTCTCCCATGTTCTCTCTCTCCAAAATTATTTCAGAATACATGGCTATAATTTCAAAGGCATAGGACTAGATTTTGAGTTTACACTGTTTTAATCAGATGCAACTGTGTGCATAGGCGTTGCTTCCACTTTAGACATCTATGAAAGTGGAATCAATGGAAACACTATGGAAACAATGTCAAGTGCTACCTAGTAGTTTCAGCAAAAAGCCCTAAATTTCTCTCTTTCATCAACACTTATTTTACAGACCTATTTAGAGTGGTCTGTTTCAGGACCTTCAGATCAAATTTATTGAGGCATCTACAAAAAGAACCTTGACCAAAGCCAGCCAAAAGTTAAAACAAGGTACTTCTCTCACTAAAATGAGCAAAATAAAGTATCAATAAATTATTTAGTTTGACTGTTACTTTATAAGACATTTATAAGACGTCTTTATCTCTACAAAACTTCATTATCTGAGTTAAAGAGAGTTTAAAAATACCAGATGTAGTACATCTATTTGTTTTATATGAAATTTTGCTATTTCAAATTATATGACCTCTAAGTATAAGGCATAATTTCACCCAAAACATAATTATTGCTATAGCTTACATGGGCTGCTTCTAGTTACTTTGTAACTTAGGTAAATAATATCCTTGTTATTATATAATATGATTCCAAATGGACAACTTAAGCCTACAGTGTATTTTTAGAAACTATAATTATATAAAAACAGGAAAAGAACCTCAGCAAGCATCAAATAGTTTTTAAACCATGTTTCATTTATGTATATATCACCAAGTTCACAAGTTTGCTCATTTTTCAGCTGTTATTTTGTTTGCTTTTTGTTTTGTTTGTTTGTTTTAGAATATACAACTGTTGTAGTTGTAGTTATCCAAGGGAATTTTCAGCAACTAGTTGGTCCTCTGTTGGGAAAGTCTAATAACAATTATAACTGTGCCTCTGGCTGTATCTTTTTCTAATTCATATGGTCCCTAGTCTGGATCACCTTTAAAATCCAGAGGCCACAGTACTAGTGCAACACCATTAGTGGATAGAATATACACTGATTTATTTACCTACTGGAGTGGAAAATGCAGAAAAAACCAAACATTAGCAGGTTGGCAGCATATTAGTAATAGTATACATATTTATTTTATAATGATGGCCAAAGGACTGGTTCCCTACATTGCAAGGAGTTCTATACAAACACAGAAGAGCCAGAATCCTTGCCCTGAAGAGTCAGAGGGTGTGCCTACACAAGATGCTGAACTTTATATTAGCATAGTTTACTGTGAAGTAAGCATGTGCATCTACATGTACAATGCTTACTTCACAGTAAACCTCCCTAATCCTGAGTAAATCTGCTATCTGCAAATGCAAGTAGAAAATGTATTCAGGATTAGTAATGGCACAGTAGCTCTTGTGTAGATGCCAAACCAGGAGCAAAATCTGCTCCTGGTCTGCCATCCACAAGGGGGCAGGAGATGGCTTCCTGCTCCTGGGAGCTGCCTGCTCAGGAAGCAGGTGTGTGTGTGTGTGGGGGGGGGGGGGGGGGTTCCGGTAGAGCCTTATCTCCCAGCCTGAGCTCCATGGTCATGGAACCCTGCAACCATGGAGATAAAGGTCTCCCAGCAGCAGTCCCACAGTTGCGGAGCTGGTGCTGGGAGCTCCCTCATGGATCTGGGCAAGAAAGAAGCTCTGTAGTCTCACCCTGTGTGCCCCAGTGGGGACAATTTCCCCCCTGCCCTGGCAGCAGGGACCTTCCAGCCCCCTCTCCCTAATTGCAATTGGAGAGTGGGGGCTGTGAGCTTGTTCCCAGCCCCCACTCCATGATCACAATTGCAATCATGGGGCAGGGGTTGGGAACTTCCTGCATGGGGACAGTTCCCCACCAGGCTGAAGCTGGCTAGGACCTGCCCCTGACTGGGACAGTTCCCAGCCAGCCTCAGGCTGTGTGGGGAAGCATTTGCAGCCTGGAGGTGGCTGGGGACTGTCCTATTTCAGGCAGTCTCCAGCCAGCTCTGGGCTATACATGCAGAGTTCACACAATCCAAGGCTGGCTGGGAACTGTCCTGGTCAGGGGGAGGTCCCAGCCCCATGCCCCAGTTGGGTGATTGAGGCACAGGGCTTGGAAAGCATTGCAGGGGTGGGTAGGTCCCAGCCCCCTGTTCTTATCCACTGCTAGCTGCCCCACTGATGGATCGGAGCAGGGGACTGCAACCTGCCCCTCCCCTGAAGCTCTAAGGCCTGTGCCCCTGATTGGAGAGCCAAGGCCAGGAGCTCCCTGCTGCCAGGGCAGGGGGACATTGTGTCCAACCCAGCAGCAGGCAGCCCCCTGGGGCCAGGAGACAGCTGTCTCCTGGTGCAGTGCTCCTTACCAGCCATTGGGCTAGCACCTAAGGGGACACTGGGTGCTTCCCCAGTGGTGGCAGGAGCCCATTGCAGAACTGCAAGAAACTGGGTGCAAATCTGCTCCTTAATCCCTGTATGTGTAGATGCGTGCCCAAAAGTGCTTACCCCAGTTTAGTTTATACCAGTGTAGACTTAGACCAGAGTAAGTCATGTTCAGATATGCCCAGAGTATAGAAAAGACATACACAAAGTGTAGGGGACATGGATAAGAGAAACATGCAAATCAATATTTTAATACATCTCTAACTCAAGATAGAAGAAACTGTGGGAACATCATGGAAAGCATCTGGCTTTTGCAATATGATTACCTAGCCTGAAACCACCAGTTTTCCCACAGCCCACCAAAGACTTGTCAGATGATCATTACTTTCTGTCAGTAACCCTTTAGCCAAATTCAAGCTAGTGACCCGGAGGTGAAATACTGTATATCCCATTATGTACAGTCTGTTCCATTATTACCCAAGTGAAATGTATTTCTGTATATGACTATGACTCTACAGGCTGTTCCTGGTATGCTAATTGGATTGGATGGACCAAAACCAATGGTAAAACCTCAATGCTTTTAACCATAATAAAAATAAGTAATTATATAAAATAAAACAATGCCTTAGAACAATTGAGGGACTTTCTTTAAAGATAATAGTGCTTTTGATTTTGCAGTAGTGGGCAGAGGGATCTCAGTTAGAAATGGATTCCCATTGTGTTAGGCCACATTTAAAAACACAGTAAAGGACTATCCTTGCCTCAGGACACTGCAGTCTAAGGCTTATTCTTTGATGAACATAAGAGCCTAAGGAAAAGAGGCACCTAAATCCCATTGGTTGTCAGCAGGATTTGGACATCACACTCCTTAAGCTCAGCTGAAAATGCCTCCCTAAATAGGCAGATAAACTGTGAACTAGAAAATTGAGGTGTAGAGAGGCACAGTGCTTTGCTCAAGGTCTGTAGTGGGTCATTTGCAGTGGAAGGGTTAGAACTAAGGGCCTGTGGCAGGGCATGTTTGGTGCCTGCCACTTTAAGAGGCTTGAACAGGCTGGGGAGCAACTGGCAGATGTGATGTGACCTAATGAGGTGATCACATGACCACAGAAGTGCTCCTGGATTGGAGGATGGGGCTGAGCAGCTTCAATATAAACCCAGGCCCTCAAAGCTGCGGGGCAGTTGCTGCAGGGAGCCAGACAGACAACATCACTCAACCAGAGCTGGTGCTCCTAGAATACCTGGAGGTTAAGGGTAGGAACTATGGGGATAGAGGAGGTTTCTGGCCCTGGGAAATGACCTAAAACTACACCCTGCTAAGTTGGATGGTGTGGGGGTGCTGCCTGTGGTGGTGTGGTCCCCAGGAAATGCCACATCAGTGCCTACCTCATAAAAGGTGAGAATGGAGTGCCATATAGCCTCAGCCCCCACAACATGATGGGTTACCTGATAGAGGGGACAGGTGAGGGCCCAGGCATTGCCATCAGAGGCCTGAGACCAAGGGGTGTAAAGCCAAGAGCCTCAGGGAGGGGGCAAAGTAGGGCCCAGTAAGAGGGCATTATAGAAAGCAGTAGGCTCAAGTGAGAAGGCTGCATAAAGTAGGGTTCACATGGGTGGGCCTGAAGGACTGCACATAGGCTGGCCTTGAATGAGAGAGCTGACTTTGGAGGGGCCTGAGAAGGCAGATCCATATGATGGACAGAGGGTAAGCAGCTCCGTATCCTGACTGGAGAAACCCTTGACTGGTCAATGCTGGGGCCAGGACCAGAACAGTTGAAGGACTAGAGCATCCACCACGAGGGACACCCAGAGACAGGGGCCTGGGGTTCTGACGGGCCTGGAGGTGAGGCTGGGGCCTGTGTGGCCAAAGGTCCTAGAGTGGGCCACGGCTGAGAGGGAGAAGGGTTAAAGGAGCTTGGCAGCCCAGTATGAGGGTACAGATTAGACTGCCTGATTAGCAGGGATCCAGGTGGGGTCCAAACGCCAGACTGGAATGTAATGGGGCCCAGTGTGGGGCTGAAGCCACATAGTGATGCTGTCTGAGAGGCATGGGACACGGTGTAGGGACGGTATGGATTCGGGTATTATGCCCTTTACATTGGGCAGTAAATGGGTAGCCTCCTGTCTTAGAAACAACTACCTATTATGTTTCATCAAAGTTGAGGCAGGTGGTCAGGCCAATGATTGGACCGGCTGTAAGACAGGGCCAAATCCCACTCCAGGGTCCTAAGTGCTAGGGGAAGATATTAAAACATGCCATGGGATTTGGGAACACAAATATCTTCAGCTTTTAATTGGATTTTGCTCCTAATTCTCTTATAAACTTTTGAAAATAGACCCTGTCAAAAAGTGCCAAAGGACGTTTAATGATCACAAATCAGTTAAGACCTTGCTTTTTTTCATCTTGGATAGCTCCTCTGAGAGAAAGCTGATTGCTGGATTATTGGTTCTGCGCTAACTAAGAAGAATGAGTAACCTCTAGTAAAGGCCCTACCATCAGCATTAGCGTAGCCCAGAAAACATTTTGAGAGATTTTCTGTATTTAAAATGGAGGTGCCTGTAGCAGAATCAATAACTTATTTCACACAACTAGAAACTTTTACTTTTTGTATATTCATTTTAAATCTGTTTTAGAAGTTCCTTACTCAAGTATTAAGCAGGCTTGTCTATGCTTAGTGGATGAGACCTGACAGGAGCTTGCCTAGAGAGGTTACTCCATAATCTACCAAGGTATTGTCTATGTGATACCTTTTAAGGTAGTACATAGTTGTCTAAGAAGAAACAGGGTAGAAGAGCCCACACAGAGACCTCCCTGGACTGTCAAAACCATATAACTGCTGGCCCAGTGAGCTCCTTTAGAGTGAGCTCAGGCATCCTTGTACTGAAGAGTTGACATACTCCAAGAAAGTGAAGAAACAGATTCAGGATTTTATACTTTTATGGTACATTGAAAAATGTTCCTCTCTAATATAACATTTAAATCAAATGCGGCATTAATATGCAGGACTCAAAATATTTCAAGTAGCTACAGGTTGCAGGTTCAGCTGTCAAAACAGAGTGCCACTACCTACAAGACAGCAGCTGGCATCAGATACCCCTTGCAAGAAATAAAACAGCAGTTGCATTTAATTGGACCACATGCATTATTCATGAGACTTGGTTTTGTGATGATTTTGGCATTCATGGGAGGGGGGAGGGGAAAGGGCAGGAGGTATTCTGGGCACAAAACAGTCAGTATTAAAGCTAAGTCACAACTTGCTTCTAAATGTGAGCAATTAGAGGGGCTGTGGTAAAACCTGAAACTGTAGTGATTTGGGGAAGGAAGCAGGGGAGAAAAAGAATGGATTCCTAGTTGAAGAAGCTGTGTAGTTAAGATAAAGTTCAACATGACTCAGGTGAAAGCATAAATAAATACAGAATAAAACAAATAAACAATTATTCAGATTTTGCAGCTGTAAAATAATTTAGGAAAAAAGTGGGTCCAAAATCCTGACAAGAAATTTCTGCTTTAAAATAAAAATATACCCACAGAGTTCTGAAGTTCTGAATTTTCAGCTTCTCCTGCTCTTTCCCAGTCTTGGGCACACACAGCAGCTGATAGTAACTTCTTAGCTCTGAGGTTGGTTTTATGCCAGCCAAAACCCAGTATAGATTAGAATCCTTAGGGCTGCACTAATGAACATCAGGTGCCTGGGACCCACAAGGAACAGTCATCAGCCAAGGGGGTCTACCCACTGCACCAATGCATTGGCCCCATTCTCTTCCCACCTTTTTCCCTTTTATTTCATTGATAGTCAGCTTTATTGGATATGTGCTAAATGGAAACTTCCCCTTGCCAGTGGAATATTCAGCTGGGAAAACCTAGCAGCTGAATAGTACAGGCTTTTTGCACCTCAAGAATACAGCAAGGGGTCAGAAAGTAGGAAAGAATCTGCTCTAAAAAATATCCTTACTCTGCTTGGGTTTGCTTAGAAACCTGCATCTTCTGAAGTTTCCAAGACTGCTCTTTTACTAAGGCCTGTAGGCTAGCACAGCATTTGGGATTACAGTAACGTGAATTCCAGATGAACGAGGGCATTTATCCTTCTGCTAGAACATGTGCAAAAAGCTGGATTGTATGAAGAGTTTAGGTATGCCCAGCACCATAGAGATTTGTCTTAAGTGTCATAGAAAAGAAGGCTGCTGCTGACAGGATTTGTACTACTATCATCATAATCATTAATAATAATAATAATAATTAATAATAATAGAAGGTTGAGATCCTCTTGCATCTTGAGAAAAGCACACTTTTGAGCTCTTAAAACTGTTAATCTGAGTTCAGAAAAAGGAATGATTTTTCCTCTTAGCAGAGTATTTTCAATTTCTTATACAAGCTTGTCCAGGAATATTTGTATGTATGGTTAGGAGTTGATAATTGATAAGTGATCCATCTGGGAAAAATTAAGATTGATGTATGCTGGCATGGTTTATGCAAGGAGTTTAGACAAATCTACTGTTGAAAACCACGTTCACCCCTAAGGACCTGGAATACACCCCAGCTGTCATATACCGAACTGGTTACATTCTGAATGAGAGCTGAGATTTATAGGGAAATATTAACAGCTAATTTCTTGCATTCCAATATTAATATACTGAGATCACAAATGGTCATCACTATAGTACAGGCTGTTGGGTAAATAATGCAGTTCTGTAAAAGGGAATGTGGCATTATCATATTTTGCTAAGGAGTCAAAGATGACTTTCAAAAGAAATAAAAATTAAAATTACTTACCATATTTTCTGTCTGTATTTATTCCTGCTCATATAATCAAATACAGAAACACGTGTTAAAGGAGAGAGGGAGGGATAAGGAGAAATTATTTGAAGTCAGATTGTGTTCACAGCATTATGAGATACACATTCTCATCAGTGATGTAAAGCATTGCCAGCTCTATTTACTGCCAGTGTCAGTACAATCAATAAATAACATTTTCAGTGACAAGAAGAGTGGAAGCGTGAGCACAATGCAATGAACTGCAAGTAGCAATATCAACAATGGCTCTT
>NW_005841852.1:5080638-5081421 GCF_000455745.1 Alligator sinensis
CTATAGGGGCACCACTCATTGCTAGGTAGCAAAGTCCAGAGAGAAATCCTGGAGGCTCCCAGTGAGCTGTGCACACCTGTCAGGGTATGTTTAAGGCCCATCACAAAACACGTTATACAATATGTAAGTGTTCATTCTCCATCAGCACCACCTGGATGCATCCAGACGAGCACACACATGCCTCTTGCAGCATTTCAAAACTCTGCAAGAGGCATGTGCGGAAACAAAAAAAGTTCCCCACGCTGCAGATTTCCAGCTCAGGGGCAAAATTAGACCCCTGGATATCCAGGGGTCAGAAAATACCCCAGTTGAAACCCTGAGGCAACCAGAAGCTTGGGTCCTCCACAGAGATGCTCTTGTAGCCAGCCAGAGTGTCTCTATGGCTGATCCTTGCCCCAGTGCTGAAGCATGCATGCCAGCTACAGGGAGTTGGACCTGGGCACCATGCTGGTAAGTGTGGGGGGAGGGGGCTGGAGGGAGGGAAGGGGACCATGGGGGGACCCCTACTGGCCCCATCCCCCACCCACTTCCCAAGCCACCACTGATTGCTGACCCACCTGGCCCCATACCCTGCCTGCCATCCAGAGTCCTGCAAATGGCTGTCCCACCTGGCCCCATTCCCCTCTGTCTCCTGCAGCCCCTGCAGATGGCTGTCCCACCCAGCCCCAGAATCCCAGCATTTCAAAAAAAAAAAGCCCTGCACTCACAGGCAGTAGCAGCAGCCATCAGGGTCACTGGGGCCTTTTGGCAGAGGCCCCCCCCCCCCCCCCCCCCCGCCTTGGG
>NW_005841852.1:5081431-5083504 GCF_000455745.1 Alligator sinensis
GAGGGCAGCAGGGACTGGCCCTAGCCACCCTGCACTCAGACTGCCACTGCCCCATCGTGCAGGTGTGGCCTGGGTCTGCAAGGTGCTGCGAGGCACTGCAGCTGTCACCTGGGGCTACTTGGGCTGAGCAGTGCCAGGCCCTGGATGACAGCCACAGTGTGGGGAGGCTGTGCAGTGCAGGGGCTCTGCCAAGAGGCCCCAGTGACACCTATGGTCACTGCTACTGCCAGTGAGTGCAGGGCTTTTTTGCTTTTTTTCTTTAAGTGCCAGGAGGCTGGGGCCAGGTGGGGCAGCCATCAGGGGGACTGCAGGAGTCAGCTGGAGCTGGGTGGGGAGCAATCTGAGGCCTGGGGGAGCAAGCAGGGGTGGGGCATGTGGGCCCTGTAGGAGGAGTGATAGCCCCTACAGGGGCTATGTGGCCCCTGTGGGGGGACTGTAGCTCTGTGGGAAGGCAGTCATGAGCTGGAGGGCTGCACCCTGTGTGGGGCAAGGACGCACCACTCCTGAGCAGTCCCCCCCACAAGCCACCCATACCTACCCATACACCCCACAGCCCCCACATCCCTCCACAGCCTCCCACATCCCCTTACTCCTCTTCCCCCCCCCCTCTTCTGCAGACCCTGCATCCCCCCCAGCACACACGCTGTGTGCCCAGCTACCAGACAGGATGAGGCCTGCTGGCAGGAGCTGTGGCTGCATGGGTAGCTGTCTCCACATCCTGGTTAGTGAAGGGGTCAGATTGACTTTGGGATTTTTTAGTTTTCAAATAGGGTACATCAGAATTCCTGCTAGGGAGGCAAGTGGCAGGACCCAGGCAGAGGAGCCTGATCAGAGCTGCCATGTTGGACTCAGCTGGAGGTGGATGACCTCCTGGCTAAATGGGGCCAGGAGGACATGGTTTGACAGTTCAAAGCAGGCCACCACACTGGGAACATCTTCCAGGCAATAGCTATGCTGCATGGCTACCGACACTGTATAGCAGTTGCTGCAGGGCCAGAAAGTGGAACGCCAGGATCTGGCTGCAGAGGCAAACTAGGTTCTGGCCACCCTCCCGTAAAGGGAGGCTCAGGACCTCCACAGCAACCCAGTGCTGTCATGACCAGAAAAACTCCAGTGCCCATCTCTGGAGCCCTGCCAGGACCTCAGGGGGCACAGGCAGGATGTGTAAGTAGTGTCAAAGCATGGACAGGACCACCTGGTTCAGCACCAGCACTCTCCCATGCAAGGAGAGACACCTCAGAAGTCCTGCCCATGCCTGGAGTTGCTCCACCACCCTTGCCTCCAGCTGGTGCCACTTTTCTGGTGTGGAGGGGCCTGTGGCTGATGGATAGACCCCCAGGTACAGCAGTGACCCTGTGCTCCAGTGGATCCCATGGAGCGTGAGTGGGAGTGAGTCCACCTGCCACCCGTCACCCACCGCCAGGCCAAAGCTCTTGACTCAGTTGACCTGGGCAGAAGAGGCTACTGAATACAATGCCTAGAAGGCCTCCACCAGTGCCAGGTTGCCTAAGTCCTGGACTGCGAGGAGTAAGTTATCAGCATATGCTGACAGGAACAGCCTCACCACTGGCTCCTGGAGCTTCAACCCTGCCACCCGCCTCCATAGGAGAACACGGAAAGGCTCTAGGGCCAAGGTGTACAGCTGGTCTGACAGCCTTGATGCACCCATCTCCTGAATGGGATGGGCCCTGTCAGGGTCCAGTTGAGTTTGACCAAACACTCTGAAGAGGTGTACAGCACCTGGAGAGCCTACATGAAGTGGGGCCTGAGACCAAAGGCCCACAGCATGCCTGTGAGGTACCCATGATCCACTGTGCCAAATGCCTTTTCTTGGTCCAGGGATTGGAGGGCAAAAGACAGGCTGTCCTGGCACAGTAGCTCCAGAAGGTCCCAAACCAGGTACAGGTCATCAAAGATGGAACGTCCAGGCACCGTGTACGCCTGGTCGGGATGGAATATATCCATCAGCATGGTCCACAGGTGCAGTGAGATGGCCTTCACTGCCACCTTGTAGTCTGTGCAGAGGAGAAACATGGGACACCAGTTCCTCAGGTCAATGGGATCCCCCTTCTT
>NW_005841852.1:5083514-5084380 GCF_000455745.1 Alligator sinensis
GGCACAACAGGGGGGAGTTCCCCGCTTCCCTTGGATTCATCCCAGACCTTAGTAAAGTCTGGGCCAAGGATGTCCCAGAAAACCCAGTAGATCTTGGTGGTCAGCCTGTCAATGCTCAGTGCCTTGTTGCTAGGAATGAGGAGGAGGGTGGCCGAAAACACAGCCAGAGTGAGAGGAGCCTCCAGCTAGTCCCCGTTCCTTTGCTGACCTGTGGGAGTCCTGTAGCAGGCCTGCGCGTGCTGGCACATCTCACCTGGATCCTTGAGGGGGGTGCCATCACCCACCAGAAGGCAGGTGATGTACTTTTTGTCCCGTGCCTCCTCTCCATGGCATAGAAGAGGCAGGAGCTGCAGTCCATCTCCTGAAGGAGCTGGATGTGTGAACAGACAAATGCACTGCAGGCACGGTGGTCCTCCAGAGCATGTAGCATTTCCCATCTCTCCTGACACTCTCCACAGAGGGATGGGTTGGTTGGGTCAGTGGCCAGGTCCCTCTCCAGCTCCAGGACTTCCCACTTGAGCTGTTCCTGGACCACCTCCCTCTGCCGGGTGTGCCCCTGAGTGTAGCTGCAGCAAAAAAGCAAGATATGCAACTTCCCCATGTCCCACTCTGAGCTGAAGGGAAAGCTGCCCGTTGCTTCCACCAGGACAGCAAGAACTCCCAAAAGGCCTCCCTGAAGCCCACATCCTCCAGCAGACTGGCATTGAAATGCCAGTAAGCCTACTCCAGACACCCAGGCCCTAGCATGGCCTGGACACAGACAGGGTGGTGATCACTGAACAGGGTTGGTCAAATGCTAAAGGAGTGGGCCCAGGCAAAATGCAGCAAAGAGATATAAACACAGTACAACTGGGAGTGGCATTCCT
>NW_005841852.1:5084478-5151694 GCF_000455745.1 Alligator sinensis
AGGAAGGAGTGCCAGGGCCATAACCCCCCAGCCAAATATCTGTCAAGCCTATTCTTGAAGAACCTCAACGTAAGAGAGAGTACCACTTCCCTTGGGAGTCCATTCCAGAGCCTGGCAGCCCTCACTGTAAAGTAGTGTCTCCTGATGTCCAGCCTGAACCTTCTGTCTAATAATTTGTGGCTGTTATTCCTAGTAACCCCTCAGTGGTGCCTGGGGGAACAGAGCCTCACCCAATTTCCACTGTTCCCCACCGATGAGTTTTTAAATGGCCATCAGATACCCTCTCATCCTTCTATTGTGAAGGCTGAATAGATTCAGGCCCTTTAGCCTCTCTTCATAGGGCCTGACCCACTGCCCCTTGACCATACGAGTGGCCCTTCTTTGGACCTGCTGAATGCTAGCCGCATCCCTTTTGAAGTACAGTGCCCAGAACTGGACACAGTACTCCAACTGCGGCCTGACCAACACCACTTAGAGGGGAAGGATCACCTCCCTGGACCTGCTTGTGATGCATTTGTAGATGCACAACAAGATGCTGTTAGCCTTACTAACTGCTTCCTCTCATTGGCAGCTTATGATCATCCTGGAGTCAACAATGACTTCAAGATCCCTTTCTGCCACTGTTTTGACAAGAGGGGTGTTCCCCAGCCTATAGGTGTGTTGCTGGTTCCTTCTTCCTAGATGCAGTACCCTGCACATGTCTGTGTTGAATTCCATCCTATTCTCATCTGCCCACCTCTGTAACCTGTCTAGATCTAGCTGGATTCTGTCCCTCCCCTCAAGCTTGCCCACCTCACCCCACATCTTGGTGTCATCAGTGAATTCGGCATGCTTCCCACACCCACATCCAGATCACTGATAAAGATGTTGAACAGTACATCTTTATGTACCAAGCAAGCCCTGGGGGATTGCAATGCCCACATCCCTCTAGGTCAAAAATGACCTGTCCACCACCACTCTTTGGGTGCAACCATCTAGCCAATTTGCCACCCATTTGACTGTGTAGGCATCAATGCCATAGTCACTGTTTTTTTTAGGAGAATGTGGTGGGAAACAGTGTCAAAGGCCTTCTTAAAGCCCAGGAAGACAACATCCACCTCAACGCCCTTGTCCAGGTACTTGCTGACCTGATCATAAAAGGAAACCAAGTTAGTCAGGCAGGATCTGCCCTCAATGAGCCCATGTTGGTTGCCCCTGCCCATTGCCTTCCCTGCTGGACCCTTGCAGATGTGCTCCTTGATAATTTTCTTAAAGGTCTTCCCAAGGACCGAGGTAAGACTGACTGGCCTATAATTGCTGGGGTCCTCCTTTCTCCCCTTGTTGTAAATGGGGACCACACTGGCCCTTTTCCAATCCTCTGGTACATGGCCAGAGCACCATGAGTGTTCATACAGCTGTGCCAGGGGCCCTGCTATGACCCCCTCCAATTCCCTCAGCACCCTCAGGTGAAGAGCACCTAGACCTACTGATTTAGACACATCTAGCCCCTCCAAAAGTTGCCTAACTAGGTCATCCCTGACCCTAAGCATGGCGGTGCCTCCCCTGAGTCTGTCTGTAATCCTAGTAGGAGAAATGTCCTGGTCCCCATTCAGGAATATGGAGGCAAAGAATTCGTTAAAGAGGTCAGTTTTTCATTTGCTGCAATCACCAGATTGCCAAACCTATCCTGTATGGGCCCCATGTTACCCGATGCCTTCTTTTTACTTCTATGTTATTGAAAAATAACTTTTTTTTTATCCCTAATTCTGGTCACTAGCCCTAGCTCCATCTCTCCCTTGGCCTTCCCAACATCCTCCCTGCAGTCACAAGGAACGGAGGTGTAATCCTCCTTGGTGATAGCCCCTTGCTTCCACTGTTTGTACACCTCCTTTTTTGCTCTCAGGCATTGTTTTTTTTTAGCACTCCTGCCCAGCTTGGTGCACATTGGGACTGACTCCCTTTGAGCTCAGATGATTGTCTCTTTGAGGAACTACCACCCGTCTTGGACTCCCATCTCATTGAAGCTCTGAGAACCCAATGCCTCTCCTACTAATCATCTTAATTCATTGAAGTCAGTCCTCCTGAAGTCGAGGACTTTTGCCTTACTGCTTGCTTTCACCACCCTGCGCTGGATAGTAAATTTCAGCAGGTCATGATCACTGTCACCCAGGTGGTTGAGTACCCTCAGTCCCCTCACCAGGTCATCACCTGTGGCTAGGACCAAATCCAGCAAGGCATTTCCCATGGTGGGACTATGAACCTCCTGGGTTAGGTGGAGGTCCTATAAACCAGCTAGGAACCTACATGAGCAGTCTGACCTGGCTGACTACTCCCAGCAGATGTCTAGGTATTTAGGTCACCCATGACAATCACATCCCTTGAATTTACAGCCTCTGTGAGCTGACCTGAGAATTCCAGGTCGAGCTGGTCCCCCTGGTGAGGTGGTCTGTAGTAGACGCCCACTATCAAGTCCCTTTCCCCAGGACCCCCTTGCATTCTTACACAGAGTGCCTCAGTTTGCCCCTCCACTGGCTCCATCCTGATCATCAAAGACGTGTATTGCTCTTTGACGTAGAGCGCTACACCCCTTCTTTTTTCCCTGCTCTGTCTCACCTGTACAGCCTGTAGCCCTTGATGTCCACTGCCCAGTCATGGGTAGAATCCCACCAGGTTCCCATGATCCCCACTAGTTCTGGGTTTTTGCTAGCTAGCAGGAGGGTGAGTTCCTCCTGCTTATTCCTAGGCAGCAGCCCTGGACTTCAGGAGGGCAGATTTCAATGAGGTAAGGAGACTAGTCGGGGAGGCACTGAGGTCCCAGAGGGGAGGGGAGTTGGGAATCCAAGAAGAGTGGTTGTTCCTTAAGGAGATGATCCTCCAAGCCCAGAGCATGACAATCCCCACATGGATCAAAGGGGGCAAGAGTGCTCAAAAGCCCCCATGGCTCACCAAAAGCATCCACAAATGCCTCAAAGCCAAAAAAGGAGGCGTACACCCAGTGGAAGGGAGGGACTATCACCAAGGAGGATTATACCTCCCTAGCTCAAGATTGTAGGGGGGCTATTAGGAAGGCTAAGGCAGAGATGGAACTGGGACTAGCAATCCGGATCAAAGATAACAAGAAGTCCTTTTTTTAAAAACATAGGGGGTAAAAAGAATGTACCAAATAATGCGGGGCCTCTGCAGGACATGCTTGGTAATCTGGTGGTAGCACCGATGACAAAGCTAATCTGTTTAACAGATTCTTTGCTTCCATTTTCCTGAGGAGGTACAAGGACATCCCCCCCACTGGCATACCTGACAGACCCAGGGGAGGTGCAGCCAGGCCCAGGGTCAGTGAGAACCTAGTCAGGGAACTTCTGGAGGGACTAGATGTGTTTAAATCAGTAGGTCCTGATGATATCCACCCCAGACTGCTGAGGGAACTGGCAGAAGTCATGACAGGACCCCTGGCACAGCTTTACGAGCACTCGTGGTGCTCTGGTGAGGTTCCTAATGACTAGAAAAGGGCCAGTGTTGTCTCCATTTTCAAAAAAAGGGAGGAAAGAGGACCCAGGAAACTATAGGCCCTGTGGCAGGGCACTGTTTGTGCCTGCCACTTTAAGGGCCTGGAGCTGGCAGCTGCCAGATGCCTGATGAGGGCAGCCATTTTGAATCTGGGGCTGCCCATATAAACAGGGCAGTCCTGCTGCTGGAGGCCAGGCAACAACATTGCCTGGACAAAGGGCTGCTAGTATCATTTGGAGGTAAGGGAGGAGCTGTAGGGGATGGTCACGAGGATCCTGGTCCTGGGTACGACCTAAAACTGCATCCTGCCAGGAGTGGGTGGCCTGGTGGGGCTCCCAGTGGTGTGGGAGCCCCCAGGAAATGCCAGGCCAGTTACCACCCTGGTGAAAGGCGGGTTGGGGCACCTTAACCCCTAGCCCCCATAACTGGGTGGGTTACCCCTTGTTGGAGGGTCTGAAAGGTGGACCCCATGAAGAAAGAGTGAGGCCATAGACTCATGCCTGTCTGAGCTTCCCATGACTGGTCCATGCTGGGGCCAGGGCCAGAAGGGTCAAAGGGCCAGGGGCCCACTGCGAGGAACACCCAAGAGCTGCATGCCTGGGGTTCTGGCTGGCCTGGAGGTGGGCCAGGGCTAGTGATCTGAAGGTCCCAGGGGGGACCACACCTGAAGGGGAAGCAGTTCAGGGAGCTATACTGCCCGGTATGAAGGTGGAATAGACAGCCTGAGGAGAGGAATCCAGGTGGGGTTCAATTAGAAGGATTCTGGGGCCTAGTGTGGTGGCCAGTGATAATGATAACATCAGGATGCCATCAGTGAGGCTTGAGCTGCAGTGTAGGGGAAGAATGGAGCCATAGCTAGTGCCCCCTGGCATTGGGGCAGGAATTGGGCAGCCTCCCACTTAATTATATCATTAACTAATTAATTCCAACAAGGCATGGTGGGTGAGAACATGGGCGGTTAGCCCAGAAACAGGTGGGCAGGCCATATTTAAATCAGCCCCGAGAAGGTCCCCCTGTTACAGGCCCATTAGTTTTACCTCGGTCCTGGGGAATCTCTGTGAAAATTATCCAGAAGCATATCTGCAAGGGGCCAGCAAGGGAGTTTATGCTTAGAGGCAACCAACATGGGTTCATTAGAGGCAGGTCCTGTCAGACCAGGCCTGGTGACCTTCTATGACCAGGTCACAAAAACCTTGGATGCAGGTATCATAGTTTCATATTTCATAGTTTCATAGTTTTAGGGTCGGAAGGGACCTAATAGATCTTCTAGCCCGACCCCCCGCCAGGGCGGGAGAACAACAAAAAACCCTAAAAACAAAAACGGGACTCAAATGAGTCCAGCCAGGTAAGTATCCAGCCTCTTCTTAAAGATCCCCAGGGTAGGGGCCAGCACCACCTCCCTTGGAAGTTGGTTCCAGCTCCTAGCCGCCCTGACTGTGAAGTAGTTTTTTCGGATGTCCAATCTGTACCTCCTCTCCATCAACTTGTGCCCATTACTCCTTGTTATGCCAGCGGGGGCTAGGGGAAACAGCGTCTCCCCCAAACCCTTCTGGTTCCCCCTAGTGAGTTTATAGACGGTCGCAGTGGACATAGTCTTCCTGGACTTTAGGAAGGCCTTTGACACTGTCTCTTACCCCATCCTCATTAAAAAAATTAGGCATCTGTGGTGTCAATGCCTACACAGTCAGATGGGTCACAAATTGGCTGGAGGGTCGCACACAGAGAGTGGTGGTGGACGAGTCATTTTCAATCTGGAGAGATGTGGGCAGTGTGGTTCCCCAGGACTCGGTCTTCGGGCCCACATTGGTCAATATCTTCGTTGGTGATTTGGATGAGGGGACAAAAAGCATCTTGTTCAAGTTCACAGATGACACTAAGATGTGGGAAGAAGTGAGCATGCTAGAAGAGAGGGACAGGCTACAACTAGATCTCGACAGGTTACAGAGGTGGGTGGATGAGAATAGGATGGGTTTCAATACGGACAAGTGGAAGGTGTTGCACCTGGGGAGGAAGAACCAGCAGCATACTTACAGGCTGGAGAACGCCCATCTTGTCAGCACAGAGGCAGAAAAGGATCTTGGTGTCACTATTGATTCTAAGATGAACATGGGCCGCCAATGTGGGGATGTGGTCAGGAAGGCTAACCATACCTTGTCATGCATCCATAGATGCATCACGAGCAGATCCAAGGAGGTGATCCTCCCCCTCTATGCAACACTGGTCAGGCCGTAGTTGGAGTACTGCATCCAGTTCTGGGTGCCGCACTTCAGGAGGGATGTGGACAGCATTGAGAGGGTCCAGAGGAGGGCCACTCGCATGATTAGGGGGCAGCAGGGCAGACCCTATGAGGAAAGGCTAAGGGACCTGAACCTGTTCAGCCTCCACAAGAGAAGGCTGAGGGGGGATCTAGTGGCCCTGTATAAAGTAGTCAGGGGGGGACCAGCAGGCATTGGGGGTCTGAACTACCAGGGGTAACAAGGAACAATGGCCATAAGTTGATGGACAGTAGATTCAGGCTAGATATCAGGAGGCACTACTTCACTGTCAGGGTAGCTAGGAGCTGGAACCAACTTCCAAGGGAAGTGGTTCTCACCCCTACCCTGGGGGTCTTCAAAAGGAGGATAGACAGCCACCTAGCTGTCCTTTGGTAGGGGGTTTGACTAGATGATCTGCTTAGGTCCCTTCCAACTCTACTTACTATGAAACATAGGTGAAGGCAGGGGGGTTGACAGAGTGATAGGCACGGCAGATGTCCACAAGGAAGTAGTCCATTAGAATCTCACCGAGGAAGCCCAAGGCAGCCTGGTTTCACTCCCTGCCTAACTGTTCTTGCATGTCTAGGGTGACATTCAAGTCCCTGCCAAGGACCAGGCACTCACGAGGGTTGAGGGTACCGATGTAAGTGGTCACCTAGTGGAAATATTCTGCCAATTCTGTGTCCTTCACAAGGGTGTATACATTCAGAAGGTTCAGGACCAGTCCCTGCACTTGGACCCAGAGGTGTAGCAGGCAGCCCAGCAGCACCTCAATGTCCTGAAGAAATTCTGGTTGCAGGCCTGGGGAGAACAGGATGGCCACCCCACAAGAGTTGGCCAAGAAGTGATTAAAAAAGACCCTGCCTCCCCACTGTGGCTGCCAATTAGACTCATCGGACAGAGTCATCAGGGTCTCCTGCAAGAATACCATGGGGTAACCGCGCCCCCTTCTGAAGGAAGGAGAGCACCTGGCATCTCTGGAGACCCTTCCTGCAGCCATGGACATTGAGGGTCATGATCTTAAATGCTCTCATGGCTGAGGGTGTGGAGTGGACAGTTCAGTAGGGGCGTTGCACATCGCAACACCTGGTGTGGGGTTCACTGGCTCATGCAGCACCCTCCCATAAGTATAGAGGGCATCTACAAAGCTACAGGCCCCCCTATAGATCCAGGTGTTGCAGCTTTTGGGCCCCTTGCCTTCCACCACCAGTGCCCTTGCAGTGGCAAGGCAACCATCAAAATCTCCCCAGCAGTCCAAGGTGAGCTGTACCTTGCTGGTGGACCAGCGGGTATAGTCGCAGTCAAGAAAAGCTAATAGCTCGCCCTTGGGGACCACTGTCAATGAGGGGTCTGAAGGCTCTATGGAGCCTGCCAGTTCTGAGGTGTCCTTTTCCTGGTCCTGGGGTTCAGTGGGCTCCTTAGGTACCATCTAAACCCTCTGGTCCACTAAGACTCTGGCTGGGATTGGGAGAGCTCTGCAAGCCCTTGGGATGGGGGTGGGAGCAGGGTTCCCTCACAAGATGGTAGGGTAGAGTTGCAGTCCTGGGGGGTTCTGTGCAGGATCCCTGACATGATCAGACTGTTGGTCCATGGACCTCACCCCAACCTTCTCTGGTGTGGGATCATTGGGCAGGCTAGTAGTGGGGTTTGACTGGGAGGGAGGAGGAGGAAATCCATCAGGCACTGGTGTAATATTAGTGCCTGTCTCAGGGTCTTGAGAGAAGTTACTTCCCCCCTCAGAACTCACTGGGGTGAACCCCAAGGCCCCCATCTCTCCTAGATCATTGGAGGTGGAGGGCTCCACTGGTGGACCTTTCATTGGGTCAGCCTCAGCCTCGGTGCCCATAGTCTCAGGGGATAGGATCTGGACAGTGGAGTGAGGGGCCTCCTCCATGTGCTCCTGCTTGGGGCTGTCCAGCAGCCCTGAAACCTCCCCTACAGGGATCACTCATTTGATCTTTCCAAGGGGTAGGGTGTCAAGTGGAGCCAGGGAGGCCCCCGGAAACTGGGACGATCCTTCCTCCCATGTGATGGTCTTGGGAGTGGGGCAGGAGTCCTCCACATCACAGGGCTCCAGCTGTACCTGGGCCTTCCTTTTGACTTTGCACCTAGAGGGGACCTGCACCCACTCAGACATGGGGTGGTACTCAGGTGGACAGGCTCCACTAGGATAAGGGGTGGGGCAGCTACAGTGGGGGCATGACTAGGGGCAGGGAGGCCCTGCTTCCTTTCTCCCCTGGCTGCTGCTTCCCTCCCTGGAACCCCACCAAATTTGGTTTGGGGGTGGGGTCACCCTGAGCTAACAGGGGGGCTGGATGATGTGGCTGGGGTTCCAGAGGGTCCTGAGGGGGGAGGGGTTTCGGTGGCAGAGGCACCCCTCTCACCAGTGGGACCTACAGATGCCCTCGCCTCCTGACCCATGCGGCACCTGTGGCACAAATGCCCCGGGGCAAGGCACCAGAAGCATTGCAGGTTCCCCAGTGTATAGAAAACCCTCACCATGGCCCCCTGAAAAGGAATTGCCAGGAACCGCTCAGACTCCAGCTGTGCTTCCACCACCAGCTGGATCATGACCTGGTGACAGAAAGAGCACATGTGGCAGAGGCCGGGTCTTGGCTCCCCAGTGAGAGAGCCACCACTGAGGAGATAACCCTGGGGAGAGTTTGGAGCTAGGGGAGCGGGGCTCAATTAGGGATATAGGGAGGGATCGTCCCCTGATCTTCTACAGGCTCAAGGGGGACATACTCGCCCTTCACCATGAGCCCCTTCTCTACCGCCTTCTGTGCAGCAGCCTCCAAGGCAAGGAAAAAGACCCCCTTGCCATGAAAGCAGGAGTCTGCCATGATCTTTGGGGCCCCCACTACCTGAGCCAAGGCCTGTACCCAGGTCTATAAGTGCAGGTTCTCCTGCCTGGGTAGTTGGCACTTCACCCCATGCCTGTGGGTGAGTGCCAGAAAGGGGACCCTGCCACCTGAACTGGAAGGGCTGGTGGTTCAGGGTCCAGGCCCCCTAGCTTCAGGTCTCCCTACAGCTGCCTGTGCATAGCTGTGGTTCCCTCACTCGGGGACCATGTTGGTGGGGCTGGGGCTAGGGCCAGGGACAGGCTGAGCGGGTGTGCTGGCTGGTGTAGTACACCTGGTCCCCTCAGGTGCTGGTGATCTAGGCTCAGGGGAAGGGTCCTTTCCCCTCCCACCCTGAGCTGTGGAGGAGTCTGAAGAGGATCCCTTTCCCACTGCCCTTGCCCTTGGTCCCTGATGACGGGAGACAGGGCTTGAGAACCCCTCAGAGAGTGGGGCCTGGTCAGGGGAGACTCCCTGGCCCTACTGGCTCCCTGTTGGAGTCTTGTCTGCCCCCATAGAAGAGGTCTCAGGCTTCTCCACTCCTGGAGGATGTCATTTAGACTCTGCCTCTGGGGTGCAGGCTGCAGGGGCATGCATCCCCTTGGGAGCTTGGCTGGATTCTACCCCCATAGTAAGGGCTGCAGGAAGCTCTGTAGGGGCACCTATGCCCCCCCTCCCCCTGAATGTTCCTGCCCTGCCATTGCTTCACATGAGGGAAATGAAGACAACCAAAATATACAGTGGGGCCGGTGAATCTAATAGGGGCAGGCTGGGGTTGTGGGGGAAAAGGTGGGGGGGAAGGGGGATGAAGCTCATTGAGCTACAGCCCCACAGGAAAAAAAAAAAAAACTGGGAGGGATATGCTTTGGGAATGTGGGGGAGGGGGAACACACACACAAGGGCTGGGGAGACTCGAGCTGGCTTACTCAGCCACGCAACAAACACCAGGGCAGGGGGAGAAGCCTACAGGACTTACCATACAAGGGCAAAAACACACAGGGAGTGCTGCTGAGGCAGATGTAAAAGATGGCTGGAGCAGTGGAGGGGCTTTGTTTGTTGAAGATCAGCCCAGGAGCCCCTCAGGACTCCAGCCAGGCACTCAGCAGCAGAACAATAGGCAGGAAAAACAACGCAGGATCAGATGCAGTGAGGCAGCTGTGGGGGAGTGCAGGAGCAATCTGTCAATTAGGGAGTGATCCAGTGCAGGCATGTTGTTGAGTGGTGCAGGGTGGTGCAGCAGAGAATCTCCCTCTCTCCTTAGCGGGTGCAGAGGCAGAACAGATGGTATCAAATCTGGATCATGCTCCTAAGAGAGCTTCCCCATCAGAAAAATATAGTATTAAAGGTGTAAGTGCTATCAGCAAGACGTGCTGAAGGGGACAGTAGGGGAAAGGCCTATCCCTTATTGTTTACACCACTCTTCCATTTTCCATCCATAAGAGTACAAGTCTATGACACTTAACTTCCCAACAAGAGACAAAAAAATACAATGGAAAAGTTGTACTTTAAGACAAGTTAATTTAAGCATACTTTTGAATGACTTCTCTAATTGCTATGTAATGATGATACTCCTTACTAAAGTAAATAGGGAGAACTAAATACATTGGTAGTGGATGTATGGATAGTTAGATTGTTTCTGACATTACTGAGAGGTCTGTAAGAGCTGGTGAAGCCACAGGGAATGGTTTATTCACAAACTAGTTCTTAAAAGGACTGTGTAACTCTCTGTAGGTAAATAAGTGTTCTATGTGCACCATAACTGTTACATTTTCAGTGAAAGGCAAGGATTTCTGGACCATCACTGATACATCACTCTAACACTACCATAGTTTCAGTGAAACACTCATAGAAATAACTGCCTACATTCTCATTCTCCAGGGGTGCATCTGCACATGAGCTTTAATGCTCAGTAGACTATTTCACTGTGCATTAAAGCATCACATAAAAACTGTGACATTCTGCTAACGTGCAGTAAAATAATCTACTGTGCCTTAAGCAACCCTAAAAAAGTGTGCAAATGTGCTACTGTGCATTAGTGCAGCCTAATTCACAATAATTGAACTGGCAACTCCGACACTGGTGGATGTGAACCGGCAACTCCGACGCTGGTGCCACTGAGAAGTCTTCAGATTCCTTGACCACGGTGCACACTGCAGGGAAGGGGGGACTCCTGGGAAGGGATGGCATCCACCTCATGAGGAAAGGTAAGTCCCTGTTCATGGCCAGGATGGCCGATCTTCTGGACAGGGCTTTAAACTAAGCAGGAGGAGCTAGTCCTCCTGCTCTCCAGTGTGCATTATGATCTAGTAGGGATTACAGAGACTTGGTGGGACTCCTCACATGACTGGAGCATAGCTATAGAGGGCTACCCCCTGCATAGTGGAGACTGGGTGGGGAAGAAAGGTGGAGGCATTGCTCTCTATGTGAATGATCAGTACACCTCCTTGGAGGCCGACATCGGCTCCAAAAATGGACAGCTTGAAACCCTCTGGATAAAGTTGCAGGGCAGGGCACAGCGAGAGAGACCTAACTGTAGGTGTATACTACAGACCATCAAACCAGGGGGAGGAACTTGATCTGGAGTCCACCCGAAAATTGACTGAGGCTACACATGCACATGACATGGTCATCATGGGTGATTTTAATTATCCAGACATCTCCTGGGAGGAACACTCAGCCAAGTTGAATCATTCTCAGTCCTTCCTGACCTGTGTTGAGGAGCTTTTCCTGACTAAGGAGGTGCATGGGCCAACCAGAGCTGATGCTCTCCTAGACTTGGTCCTGGCCAAAGGAGATGACCTGGTGACCGACTTAAATATAGATGGAAGTCTGGGGGGACAACAACCATGAAAACATCATGTTCATGGTCAACATAAGGCAGAGAAATTGGATAGCAGGATTGAAGTCTTGGACTTCAAAAATGCAAATTTCAGCAAGCTTAGGTCACTAGTAGGGCAAGTGCTGTGGGACAAGGGACTGAAGACAAAAGGTGTGTGTGCCCACCTCTGTTCGATTAGGCGCTCTCGTGCGGCCTTAGCCCGGACTATTGATCGCGCCTGTCCTGACCTTGTGGGTGGACCCCAAAAGCTACCCCAGCTGACGTCAGGGGATCCCCTTGACTCACCTGTCACGACTTTGAATGTTACCGCAGTGGAGGGGTTCCCCTTCGAGGCAGCCTCCAGGGTTGTCGCGCCTCCTGGCGGGCACTCACGGGGCTCTGACCTCCCCTACACCCCGGCCACTCGCCACCTTGGGTTGCCGGTCTTCGGGCCCCTTGGGCGTTCTTAGCGTTACCTGACCTCTTCCCATGGCCTGCCAGCGACGTGCCAGTGTCTTCAGGGCTTGATGTATGGACCTTGAAGTCCTCGGACCTGGTCCCACCGATCAGTATCCCTAGTGCCCTATACCAATCACCCTGTGACTTGACATGCCAATCCCACCACCATCCTAGCTGAATCACTCAGCTACTGGGCCAGGAGGTCATGAAGGGTGCCTCTGGCCTATGGGCCCCGTGGCTTCCCTGTGCCCGGTTCCACAGCTCTGGTGGCTCGCCCTATTCAGGTATTGAGTCCCAGCCTTTAATTCTAGGGCTGTAGTGGGCCCCATCCACCACTTGTTCCATCCCTCCTTGGGCCTTCGGCCGCCCTCTGGCGAAACCCGATGGGGCCCTGTTGGCCACGTCCCTGTTACCTCCTCTCCATGGCTTTACTGCAGGTTCACTTTTTGATCCCAGTGCCGGCTTGCCCTGATGCTGCTTCCTCGGCGTCTGTAACCGGTTCCTCTGCTGGTGCCGCTGCCGGTTCTGCTGCAGGTGCTGCTGCTGGAGTCTCTGCCAGCGTTGCTGCCGGCCTCTCTCCCAGCTTTGCTGTGAGCCCTGCTGCAGGCATCTCCACCGGCTCCTCTGCCAGCATCGCTCCTGGCTTTGCTGCCGCCTCTACTGATGGCGTCCCTGCCGACTCCATTGGCTCTGTTGTCAGCTTCGCTGCTGGCTTCTCTGCTGGTGTTACTGCCGGCTTTCCTGACAGCTCTGTTGTCGGTGTCGCTGCCGAATCTGTCGGCTCCGCTGTCAGAGCCTCTCCTGACTCTGCCCCCGACTTCCCATGCTGCCTAACGCGGCAGCTGAACCCCTCTGGGTGAGGGCTCTCTCCTCGAACCTCCACTCATCTGCCGCCCCGCTGCATCCTTGAGGCAGCTTTTTATTTCTGCCGGACGGCATCTCCCACCCACGCTGCCCGGCTGCAGCTGAATATAAGCGCGACTGATCAGCTGTGATGGCGGTTTCACCGTGCGCATCTCCTGTTCTTCGGACTCTGCAGAAGGTAAGTGAGGCTCTCCTTTGACCTGGGGCCCTCCTGCAACCCCAGCTCCCCGGGACAGTGTGCATGAAGAGTGGTTGTTCCTTAAGGACACAGTCCTTGAAGCACAAAAGAAGTCCATTCCCATGCAGAGAAAAGGTAACAGAAGAGCTGGGAAGCCCTCTGGTCTAAACAGAGAAATCCATGGTCCTCTTAAGAAAGAACAAAGAGGCTTATAAACAATGGAAGCTTGGGACAGTCTCCAAGGAGGACTAATCCATGATGGCCTGCATTTGCAGGGAGCAGATAAGAAAGGCTAAATCAGTGACTGAATTTAGATTAGCAAGGGGAATCAAGGACAACAAGAAGTCCTTCTTTAGGTACATAGAGACTAGAAGGAAAACAAATGGGAGTGTGGGGCCATTATTCAACAACTCAGGAAAACTGATTACCAGCACCCAGGAGAAAGCTGAATGACTACTTCGACTTGGTCTTTCACTGGACCAATGGGAAAACCACACCAGGTAGAGTAGAGGATGAGCATGGTAGGAATAATCACTTTCCTAGTATTGTCATAGAATTGGTGTATGACCAGTTAGTAAAACTGGATGTACAAGTCAGTGGGACTGGATGATCTTCATCCAAGGGTGCTGAAGGAGCTGGCTGAAGTCATTGTGGAACCCCAGGCGAAATTCTTCCACAACTCGTGGCACTCTGGAGAAGTCCCTGAGGACTGGAAGAGGTCCAGTGTTGTTCCCATCCACAAGAAGGGCAGGAGGGAGGACCCAGGTAACTATAGGCCAATCAGCCAAACTTCCACCCTAGGATAAATCCTAGAAAAGTTCATTAAGGAGTCTATCTATGATTGTAACATAACCCCCAGTTTTTCTTCTTTCTTTTTTTTAAATGTATATAGATATGCATTCCCTTCCCTTCCCCAACTATTTCTGACTTTTTCTTTCCCTCTCTATTCCCTGTCAATAAGTATAAGTGAGCTAAGACATAGGATAAGCTTCAGCATTTTATTTTGGTAGCAAGTTGTTTGTTTGTTTTTCTTCCTTTATATTGTATAATTATTGATTTTTACTGTTCTATATTACTGTTCTATATTACTGTTTTACTGATACTATATGATTTAGGCCCTCATATGTAAGTTAGCATAAGTCATGTTAAGTTTCCATTTTGTTTGTCAAGTCTCCATCTTTCTTGTACCCCAAGCACACATGTGGGGTATGTGTAGGTGGGTGGTATGTATGTGAAATGGTGAATATATATATATATTTGTCATCATATGCATGATATACAAATCACGTATGTGTACTGAATGTGTGGTTATTGACAGCTGATTGTTGTCTAATTTTCAGTGTGTATAGTGCATATAAGCTTGAATTGGTAATAGATATGTATGTGCCTAGGCTGGTAATTTTGGATGTGTGTGTGTGCCTGAGTTGGTAGTGTGTGGGTGTATGTGCCTAGTGTGTATATGCACCTAATTGATTTTTGAGTGTGTGCACGTGCAATTGTATACCACACCCTCCTGTCTAACAGCGTGATATTGAGATCCTGAGCATTGGCCTGACCCCACAGGGCAACACAATAATCTTGCAGAAGGTAATATTCTGAATGGCAGCTAGCATTGCTTCATTGTGGGCAGGTCTTGCCTTACCAACCTCATCTCCATCTATGGCCAGGTAACTCACCACCTAGACATGAGAAAGCAGGTTGACATTGTATACCTAGACTTCCAAAAGGCCTTTGATCTAGTATCCCACAATATCCTCTTGAGAAAATTGGAGGATTGTGGACTTAACTCCACAACTATCAGGTGGGTGAGAAAATGGCTGCAGGATAGAATGGATGTGTGTCATCCTGGCAGGATGTGGGCATTGGTGTCCCACAGGGGTCGGTGCTCAGTCCAGTACCTTTCAACATCTTTATTAATGATTTGGGTATGGGGGGTGAAGATCTTACTGGCCAAATTCATGGATGACACCAAGTTTGGGGGAGAATGGTCACACTTGAAGATAGGCTACAGCTACAGGTGGACTGCAGGCATGGAAAGAACAGTGGATGAAGTTCAACATCAAGAAATGTAAAGTGCTCCACCTCAGGATGAGCAACCCCCAACACACCTACAGGCTTGGGCTTAGCAGTACCAAACTGACTAGCACCATGAATGAAAGGGACTAGGGGGTAATAATAGACCACAGTATGAATGTGAGCTGGCAGTGCAATGATGTAGCCAGTAGGACAAATAATACTCTGGCATGCATTGATGCATCTCCAGCAAAACCAAGGACAGGGATTCTTCAGCTCTACTCAGCACTGGTAAGACCACAGCTGGAGTACTGCATCCAGTTCTGGGTACCATACTTTAACAAGGGCATGGATAAGCTTGAGAGAGTACAAAGAAGAACCACCCATATGATCAGAGTCTTAAAAGGCAAGCCATACAAGGAAAGGCTGAGGGATCTGGGACATTTCAGCCTGCGGAAAATATGGCTGAGAGGAGAACCTGGTAGCAGCTTACCACTACACTAGGGAAGTACATCAAGGGCTCAGTGAGCAACTGTTTACCAGGGCACCCAAGGGGAAAACAAGGAGTAATGGCCAGAAACTCCTGGAAGATTGATTCAGGCTCAACATTAGGAAAAACTTCTTAACAGTCAGGGTGTCCAGACTGTGGAATAAGCTCCCTCCAGAGGTGGTGCAATCTTCAAGAGGAGATTAGACAGTCATATGGCTGGGCTCACCTGACCCCCAGTTATATTGGTGCAGGGGGCTGGACCTGATGATCTTCTGAGGTCCCTTCCAGCCTTACAATCTATAAATCTTAAATTTAGTACCTCACACTGGAGGTCCTACATTTAGTGTGCATTAGAAAAGGTGCATTATTGCATATGTAGACATGCCACAGGAGTCTCACCTAACTGCCAAGAATCTTTTTCCAGATTCCTTCCACGGAAATGTCTTCTGGAGATTCTTGAGTTCCCTGACAACTAAATGAAGTTGAATTAATACAATTATAATTTTAAATGAACATCTCTAAACAAATTCCTTGGATGAACAGACCCTTGCCCAATAAGATAACCTCTTCTGAAGTAATATTTCCATTTTTTTCTTATCAAAAGTAAGAGAATGAACATTGAAAATATGAATAGAAGAGAAATAAAGATGCAGGTAGGCAGAATTACATTGGCTGAAAGATTTATCCCAGAAAAGAAACATGGTCTTGATTTTGGAATTCATAGTTATGAAGAGCAAAATAAAAACTGATCCATCCTCAATTTTTTAACACCCAGTTGCTCTGATAACAGAATGGGAAAGCACCAATACTATGATATACAGCACCCACCACCACTCTTACATCCCATATATTGTGGAACAGCCATGAAAACTATAGACTTGGTGCAAAGAATCCCAGGTTTTTCTCTCAACTAGTCCTCCCTTTGGAAATATCATTTATTTGCATTATGGATATTGGGTTTTCTAATTTACATGTCTTATGTGCAGACAATCTAGGGATTAAGGGCTTCCTGAGCCACCTAAAATTAATGTGTAACAAAACTGTGCCTGACTTCAGACTACTATAGTTAATCTCCTCTCTTTGCATGGTCAATATTTTTCTCCCTTGATGACAACAACTTTGTAAATATTTACCAAAGAGTGGGAGGAAAAAAAAAATTAAAGGATTTAAAAAAAACACTTTCTGGATAAAGGCTATACTCTACCAACATTCAATTTTTATTTAAAGAAATCAGTATGTTTCTGTGCATTTAAGAAATGGAAGTGTCATTTTAACTTATTTCTTTTGCTCTTGCAATGCACTGGCATAGCTACTGCAGTAAATATCAATCAGTCATACACCTATGTAGCTAGAACATTAAATAATTTGTAAACCTTTCTTTTTTAAACACATAGTTTTTAAATTACTTTCTGTAAGGGGAAAATGTATCAGTGTCTACTGTAAAGCACTATGTTTAAGCAGGTTATCCAATGTACTGTTTAATTAAACAATTCAAGTAATATTTCTACCTGTCAACCCCTGTACCTTATCATTGATCAGAAATTGATATCTCATTCAATAATTTTCAGCAGTTGTTGATCATAAAATTAAATATAGCTAACGTATCTTTCCCTGAGGAATTTTAGTCTTCAATTAAGACTTACCTGATAGCTTATTTACCATTCTTCTGACATCTAGAATAATCAATTTCTTTAGGAATCCCCATTTTCAGTTTGCTGAACTTAATGGTCAGCTTCATCCATTATCAAAATGTAATTTTCTCTGTATTTTTAGGTTGAAATCACATGCCATTTCTAAACATCTAAATAGTTGTACACCAAACCCCTCAAAATTTGTTAATTATATTCTATATTTTAAGCACAAATAAAGATGAATCCCTGATGGATTTCTTCACCCTAAGCAGGTGGTATTATTTTAGACTGACTGGACCTAGAAGAAGCTAAGAAAACACAGGTTTGGCTGGGTAATCACAAGTTGATTCAGTTTGAATTAAATGGAAGGATAAACAAAAAATATTTAACTTGTAAAAATAGTTTTGAATATGTCCTTGAATATTGATGAAGCAAAGAATATTTTACATTCTAAAGTATACAAACTGTCAAATTTATACTGTAACAGGTTATATTTTGGTGGACTGGGGGACAGAAGGACTTGTAGAGAAAACTTCTAGACATAACTTACTGAGACTGAATCATTTCTATTCTAGAGGACTGAAAGACCTGGCATATGAAATTACCTGGACTTGTAATGAAACTATTAAATTGGATGTAGTATTACAGAACTAGAAAATAGATAATATAGAACCTATGCTTACAAAAGGTAAAATAACTTAGGGGGATGTCGCAGAGCACTGAGGTGCCCTGCTCCTAGAGGGCAGAAACTGCCAGAGAAAGAGCCCTAGCAGGGAATAGGAACCCACCTGTGGGTTGTCAGGGCAACTGGAGGGAGCAAATGACCCACCCCTGCCAGTGGTCATCTGCCTGTAGGAGGCAGAGCCTGGCTCTTATAAAGCCCAGGGCTGAGGCCAGGCGGGCAGTTCCTGGCCAGCAGCCAGAGAGGCAGGAGTTCCTGCAGCAAGGATGTGGGAAGAAGCCTGATTGCAAGTACAGCTCATGATAGCTCTGGAGGCTTGAGCAATGATGCTAAGTTATAGCCAGGTGATTTCTGTGGTTATAGCCAGGCGGCTTATAGTTATGTTGTAGCCTAGGGGCTTGCGGTTTTGTCTTGTCGTTGTATTACACCGGTGGTTTGGGGGAGGCTATTGGGGTTGGGGGGGGCCTCAAGGTGTGAGGACCCCAGCGCCCGAGTGGGCGCAGCATACTCATAGGGACCCACAGTGGTGTGGGGGCCCCAGCACCAGTGAGGGTGCAGCATACTCAGGGGGAACCCACAGCAGCATGTGGACCCCAGTGTCAGTGAGGGTGCAGTATCCTCAAAGGGGCCTCACAGCAGAGTGTGAGGACCCCAGCACCAGTCAGGGCACAGCTTACGGGGTGCTTAGCCCCCAGGCCCAGATCCTACCCAGGAAAAGTGAGAGATCCAGCTGCCCGAAGCTTTGGTTCAGCTGAGTGTGTGTTTATTTGGTGGGTGTGCACTTTGAGAAGCTGGGAGTGAGTTTGATTGTTGATTGTGATTTCTGTGGGATAGCTGCCTGGGCACAGCACAGGCCAGGCCCAGGAGGGTATAAAAGGGGCCTCTCCAAGTGACCAGGGAGCCTGTGACCAGGGAGCCAGTGAACAGGGACTGACAACAGGAGCAGTTTCCAGGCAATTCACAGGCCAGTTCGTGGGCAGGAGTACATGGGATCTTCTGTCACAGATTTTCCAGGGGTCATAGGATAAGGCAGAGGGAGCCGGCAGAGTGCACCAGTGTTTGCACAGGCAGGCAAGCAGAAAGGGCCACGAGGAAGTCTTTGGCAAGGGTAAGGCAAAGGCACCACACATGCGCGCGCACACAAAAAAAATGGTGTTGATGTGGAGTGCTGCTAGGGCCCTTGCCTGGGGGGCATCGCCTTCCTGGGGCTCCTCTGATGCCTCTACCCAGACAGCCCACGGGGGAGCTGGCATCACTCTGCCCCCTGGCCTGCAGGGGATGCCCAGTGGGGCTGGCCGGGGGGGGGGCAGGGAATGGGGGCCCGAACACCTGTCCTGCAGGTGCCCATCTTAGGGCCTTGGAGGCATGGGTGAGGGAGCTCCAGGAGGAGGTTAGTAGGCTGAGGGTGATCAGAGAAGTGGAGGATAAAATTGATGGGTATTTCCTTTCCCTGCAGGGCCAAGCACCAAAGGGAGAAGCACCCCAGGAGATGCCCTCCACAGCAGAATGGCAGAAGGTTCCCTCCAGAGCCAGGGCTGTTCAGTGGTGCACTACCAGTTCCTTCAGTCCAGCTGGAGAACAGGCATGAGGCCCTGGTGACACAGGAGGAGGAGGAAGGAGAGGAGGAAAACTCTGGAGAGGAGGCCACTCCACGCACTAAACAGACTGGAGGAGACAGGTTGACCCGGAAGAAGAGACGCTGAGTGCTCATCATAGGCGACTCCATCCTGAGAGGTAGAGTCCCATCTGTCACCAGGATCCCTTGACATGTGAGTTCTCTTGTCTGCCCAGAGCGAGGATTCAGGATGTGGTGGAGATGATCCCAGCCATTATCCAGCCCACTGATTACTACCCCATGGTACTAATTCACATGGGCACTCATGATGCAGCCAGAAGAAGCCCAGATCATCTGATGAAGGACTACCATGCTCTGGGGGGCAAGCTGAAGGAGACAGGGGCACAGGTGGTCCTCTCATATGTCCTTCTAGTGAGCGGACATGGACGACACCATGAGACCTGCATCAGAGAGGTCAACTTGTAGCTTTGGAAATGGTGTCTCGAGGCAGGCTTTGGCTTCTTTGACCATGACCCATACTTCAAGAGAAGAGACATGCTCAGGTGGGATGGGCTTCACTTCTCCCCCAAAGATAAGCATGTGTTCTCTTTCAGGCTGGCCGATCTCCGGCAGGCTTTAAACTAGGCTTGTTGGGGGAAGGGGAGGATGAGGTTGGACGGAGCCTCAGAACACCGAACCAAGGGTCACCCACAAGAACAGCCCAGCCAAGACTAACGATGAGCACAAGAAATACCCAGGTAAGAGACAGGAGCCTGGATAGTTCTGGGATTAGGTGGATGGTGCATACACCTTCAGGAGACCTTAAATGCCTATACCTTAATGCTCGTGGTATAGGGAACAAGCAGGAGGAACTTGCCCTCCTGCTAGTTAACAGAAACCCAGACATAGTGGAGCTCAATGGAATGTGGTGGGATCCAACGCGCGACTGGGCAGTGAACATCAAGGGCTATAGGCTGTACAGGAGAGAGAGAACAGGGAGGAAAGGTGGGGCTGTGGTACTCTATGTCAAAGAAAAATTCACATCCTCAATGAGCAGCACTGGGTCAGAGGAGGGGCACACTGAAGTGCTCTGGGTCAGAATACAAGGGGGTCAGGGGGAAAGGGACTTAATGGTGAGGATCTACTACAGACTACCTAACCAGGGAGAACAGCTAGACTGGGAATTCTCAGGTCAGCTCATGGAGGCAGTTAAGTCAAAGGATGTGGTCATCATGGGTGACCTAAACTATCCAAACACCTGCTGGGAAGACCAGTCAGCCAGGTCTGACCACTCACGTAGGTTCATGTTACAGGACATCCATCTAACCAATGAGGTGCAGTCCCACCAGGGGAAATGCCTTGTTAGACCTGGTCCTAGCCAGAAGCGATGACCTGGTGAGGGGACTGCGGGTGCTTGATCACCTGGGCAATAGCAATCATCACCTACTGGAATTCACCATCCAGCACAGGGTGGCAAAGGCCTGTAGCAAGACAGCAGCCCTGGACTTCAGGAGGGCAGACTTCATTGAGCTAAGGAGATTAGTCGGGGAGGCACTGAGGTTCTGGAGGGGTGGGGAGTTGGGAGTCCAAGAAGAGTAGTCATTCCTGAAGGAGACAATCCTCCAAGCCCAAAGGGTGGCAATCCCATCACAGATCAAAGGGGGCAAGAGTGCTCAAAAGCCCCCATGGCTAACCAAAAGCATTCAAGAATGTCTCAAAGCTAAAAAGGAGGTGTACACCCAATGGAAGGGAGGGGCCATCACCAGGGAGGACTATACCTCTGTTGCTCAGGATTGTAGCAGGGCTGTTAGGAAGGCGAAGGCGGAGATGGAACTGGGACTAGCAACCCAGATCAAGGATAACAAGAAATCCTTTTTTAAATACGTAGAGGGTAAAAAGAAGGTTCCAGGTAAAGTGGGGCCTCTGCAGGAAATGCTAGGAAATCTGGTGGCTTCACCAGATGACAAAGCTAACCTATTTAACAATTTCTTTGCCTCCATTTTTCTGAGCAGGAACCAGGTCATACCCGTCACTGGGATCCCTGATGGTCCCAGGGGAGGCACAGCCAGGCCCAGGGTCAGAGAGGACCTAGTCAAGGAACTTCTGGTGGGACTGGACGTGTTCAAATCGGCAGGTCCTGATGATCTCCATCCCAGAGTGCTGAGGGAATCGGCAGAGATCATTGTGGGGCCCCTGGCACAGCTTTACGAGCACTTGTGGTGTTCTGGCAAGGTGCCAGAGGACTGGAAAAGGGCCAATGTGGTCCCCATTTTCAAGAAAGGGAGGAAGGAGGACCCAGGAAATTATAGGCCTGTTAGTCTTACCTCAGTCCTGGGGAAGCTGTTTGAGAAAATTATCCAGATGCACATCTGTGAGGGGCAAGCTGGGGAGTGTATGCTTAGGGGCAACCAATATGGGTTCATTAGAGGCAGGTCCTGTCAGACCAACCTGGTTGCCTTCTATGACCAGGTCATAAAATACTTGGACGCAGGTGTCGCAGTGGACGTAGTCTTTCTGCACTTTAGGAAGGCCTTCGACACTGTCTCTCATCCCATTCTCATTAAAAAATTAGGAGATTGTGATGTCGATGTCTACACAGTTATATGGGTCACCATTTGTCTGCAGGGCTGCACCCAGAGAGTGGATGGGTCTTTTTTGACATGAAGGGATGTGGGCAGTGGGGTCTCCCCAGGCTCGGTCCTTGGGCCCACACTGTTCAACATCTTCATCAGCAACTTGGACGAGGGGGTGAAAAGCACCTTGTTCAAATTCACAGATGACACTAAGATGTGGGGAGAAGTGGGCACGCTAAAAGGGAGGGACAGCTGCAATTGGATCTGGACAGGTTACAGGGGTGGGTGGATGAGAACAGGATGGGATTCAATACTGACAAGTGCAGGGTACTGCACCTAGGGGGAGAGAACCAGCAGCATACCTACATCTTGGGGTACTCCCTACTTGTCAGCATAGAGGCAGAAAAGGATCTTGGGGTCATTATAGAATCCAAGATGAACATGGGCCTCCAATGTGCACCTAGGGAGGAAAAATGTCCAGCACACTGACAGCCTAGGAAATGACCTGCTGGGTGGCACGGAAATGGAAAGGGATCTGGGAGTCCTAGTGGACTCCAAGATGAACATGAGTCAGCAGTGTGATGAAGCCATCAAAAAAGCCAATGGCACTTTATTGTGCATGAGCAGATGCATGACGAATAGGTCCAAGGAGGTGATACTTCCCCTCTATCGGGCGCTGGTCAGACTGCAGTTGGAGTATTGTGTGTAATTCTGGGTGCCACACTTCAAGAAGGATGCGGATAACCTGGAGAGGGTCCAGAGAAGGGCCACTCATATGGTTAAGGGCCTACAGACCAAGCCCTATGACGAGAGACTAGAGAACCTGGACCTTTCCAGCCTCCGCAAGAGAAGGTTGAGAGGCGACCTTGTGGCTGCCTATAAGTTCATCATGGGGGCACAGAAGGGAATTGGTGAGTATTTATTCACCAAGGCGCCCCCCCGGGGGTTACAAGAAATAATGGCCACAAGCTAGCAGAGAGCAGATTTAGATTGGACATTAGGAAGAACTTCTTCACAGTTCGAGTGGCCAAGGTCTGGAACGGGCTCCCAAGGGAGGTGGTGCTCTCCCCTACCCTGGGGGTCTTCAAGAGGAGGTTAGATAAGCATCTAGCTGGGGTCATCTAGACCCAGCCCTCTTTCCTGCCTATGCAGGGGGTCATCTATGAATGTGGGGATGCAATCAGGAAGGCTAACCACACCTTGTCATGCATCCACAGATGCATCACAAGCAGGTCCAAGGAGGTGATCCTCCCCCTCTATATGACATTGGTCAGGCCATAGTTGGAGTACTGCATCCAGTTCTGTGTTGCACTTCAGGAGGGATGTGGACAGCATCAAGAGGGTCCAGAGGAGGGCCACTTGCATGATCGGGGGCAGCAGGGCAGACCCTATGGGGACAGGGTATGAGACCTGAACCTGTTCAGCCTCCACAAGAGAAGGCTGAGAGGGGATCTGGTGGCCATCTATAAACTGGCCAAGGGAGACCAGCAGGCAATGGGAGAGTACCTGTTAGAGCACTACTGGGAGTAACAAGGAATAACGGCCATAAATTGACAGAGTAGATTCAGGCTGGATATCAGGAGGCGCTACTTTACAGTCAGGGCGGCTAGGATCTGGAACCAACTTCCAAGGGAAACGGTGCTCACTCCTACCCTGGGGGTCTTTAGAAGGAGGCTAGATAGACACCTTGCTGGGGTCATTTGACCCCAGCATTCTTTCCTGCCCATGGCAGGGGGTTGGACTCAATGATCTGCTCAGGTCCCTTCTGACCCTACCAACTATGAAACACAAGACACCAACATGTATTGTTCTTTTCAGCATAGCAAAATACAAGATGAGAAGGATTATGCTTGCTGTCTGTACATTGATCTTGTGGGGAAAAACCCTGGGATTTCAGCTAAAAGACAGGCGGGCTGTTAGGAAGGCCAAGGCAGATATAGAGCTCGGATTAGCGTCCAGGATTAAGGATAACAAAAAGTCCTTTTTCAAATATATTGGGAGGATGAAGAAGGCGCCGGGTAATGTGGGGCCCCTGCAGGATATGCGGGGCAATCTGGTGGTTGCGTCAGAGGATAAAGCGGACCTCTTTAACCAATTCTTCACCTCCGTTTTCTTGTGCAGGGACCGGGACTTCCCTGCTGTGATAGAAGCCGGACGCGAGGGGATCGCCTTCAGACCTCAGGTTGGGGAGGACCGGGTTAGAGAGCTTCTGGAGGGGCTGGACGCGTTCAAGTTAGCGGGTCCGGATGCTCTCCACCCGAGGGTGCTGAGGGAGCTAGCTGGGGTTATTGCAGGGCCCCTGGCATGGCTCTACGAGCGATCGTGGTGCTTGGGCCAGGTGCCAGACGATTGGAAGGTAGCTAATGTGGTCCCCATCTTCAAGAAAGGGAAAAGGGAGGACCCAGGCAACTATAGGCCCGTCAGTCTTACCTCAATCCTGGGGAAACTCTTTGAGAAGATCATCAAGGAGCACATTTGTGATGGGCCGGCATCAGAAATGATGCTCAGGGGCAATCAGCATGGATTTATTAGGGGGAGATCATGTCAGACCAACCTGATTGCCTTTTATGATCAGGTCACAAAGGCCATGGACGCAGGTGTCGCGGTGGATGTAGTCTTTCTGGACTTCAGCAAGGCCTTTGACACCGTCTCTCACCCCATCCTAATTAATAAACTAGGCGACTGTGGCATAGATGCCTACACAGTCAGATGGATTGCAGATTGGCTGAAGGGTCGCACTCAGAGGGTGGTGGTGGATGGATCATACTCGACTTGGGGGGAGGTGGGTAGTGGAGTCCCTCAGGGCTCGGTCCTGGGCCCTGCGCTGTTCAATGTCTTCATCAGCGATCTTGATGTTGGGGTGGAGAGCAACCTGTTTAAATTCGCTGATGACACCAAAATTTGGGGGGAGGTGAGCACGCTAGCAGGGAGAGAGAGATTGCAGAAGGATCTGGATAGGTTACAGGGGTGGGCAAACAGGAACAGGATGTGTTTCAATACGGACAAGTGCAGGGTGCTGCACTTGGGTAGTAGGAACCAGCAGCACACTTATACGATGGGGAACTCCCTACTTGAGAGCACGGAGGCGGAAAGGGATCTTGGTGTCATTATTGACTCCAAGATGAACATGGGCCGACAATGCGAGGTCATGGTTGGCAGGGCTAACCGGACCTTGTCGTGCATCCACAGGTGCATCTCGAGTAGAGCCAGGGAGGTGATCCTCCCCCTCTATGCGACGCTGGTCAGGCCGCAGCTGGAGTATTGTGTCCAGTTCTGTGCGCCCCATTTCAGGAGGGATGTGGACAACATGGAGAGGGTCCAGAGGAGGGCCACCCGCATGATCCGGGGACAACAGGGCAGACCCTACAGTGAGAGACTGCGGGACCTGAACCTATTCAGCCTCCACAAGAGAAGGCTGAGGGGGGACCTGGTGACCGTCTATAAACTCACTAGGGGGAACCAGAAGGGTTTGGGGGAGACGCTGTTTCCCCTAGCCCCCGCTGGCATAACAAGGAGTAATGGGCACAAGTTGATGGAGAGGAGGTACAGATTGGACATCCGAAAAAACTACTTCACAGTTAGGGCGGCTAGGAGCTGGAACCAACTTCCAAGGGAGGTGGTGCTGGCCCCTACCCTGGGGATCTTTAAGAAGAGGCTGGATACTTACCTGGCTGGACTCATTTGAGTCCCGTTTTTGTTTGTGTTTTTTTTTTTTGGGTTGTTCTCCCGCCCTGGCGGGGGGTCAGGCTAGAAGATCTATTAGGTCCCTTCCGACCCTAAAACTATGAAACTATGAAACTATGACAATGATGGCAGTGAAAATTAAAGAGAATTCTAACAATCAGAAGAGTAAGTTTGTGGAATACCCTTCCAATGGGAATAGTGGTATAAAAATACAAGATGCTTTGATCAAAGATTGTTTGTTTGCACAATAAGACCAGAGTAGTCTGAATTCTTTATGTACAACTGACATGATAAATGTTAATTCCTATTAGACATAGTGAAACTTGTAAATTTTATGGAAAAAATCACTTTTCCAATGTTAATGTTTCAAGTTCAGGGATAGTGAAATGATCCTAGCACAAATCAACCATGCATAAAACACAATTAAATCAATACATGAAACTTTCCTTGAAAATGCCTCAAATTTAATTCTTCTACCATCATTGAAAACTAATGCATTTAAGTCTTAATAATTCTTTACACCAGAGTGCTATTACTGTCGTCATTATTATTATACTTACCTATCTTCACTATATGGCAGCTGTTTGAATCGCTGCACCAAAATCAATTTGAAATTTGCATTTGGTATAAAATATTCTAATCTATCACAATTAATTTTCCTTCCTGAATTATGTTAATTATTATCTTCCCCACCTGGGAAGAAACCCCAATTGCATTCCTGTCTAGAGTTAGATCTAAAGATGGCTCCCTAAAGTACAAATCTTTGATAAAAATTCCATATACTTTAGTTATTCTTCACTTCTGTCTTTTGGATATACAGCACAGTAAGAAATATTAAATGAGAAATTTGGTTTGTCCAACGTTTCTTGAATACATATGACATTGGTCTCTCTTTAAGTGAAAAAATAAATCCCTTCAGTTCTTGCCCATGGGCAATTAAACTGTACACATTTAATTTTAAGATTAAAAGCATTATTGAAAACCCACTCATGATTGACTGCTTAACAGTTTATACAGTACATCTAAAGAAATATCTTTGATATGCAGTTTTGTGTCTGCTGCCTCAAGGATAATCTTATCTCCTTCTTCTGTTAGTTTGAGAAGTGCAGCTATAACTTTCTACTTTCCTCAAAAGTTCCAGAAACTTTCCTTTATTAAGAAAATATATTAGATAATTGATATTTTTCAAGTAAAAAAATAAATCCTTTTATAACTTTCCATATTTGTTTTACCTGATCATCAATTTCTTCCATTAATCTGCCACTGATATTGAACAGATTAATCATTTTGTGTATTTGTTTTGGCTGCCTCTGCATAGATGCATAATTTACTGTCTTAAACTGCTCAGTTTCCCCAGCCTTGTTACTTCTGTCAGCTGTTCCTGTATAGGGTAGTATAGTTTTCCTTTAAAGTTGCAATATATCTTATGCTTGTTTTCCTTGTCTTTATCTCCACTTTTCTGAGTACTTTGGTGTATTTATTTGCATGTTCTTGTAAATAGATCTGTAAACAAAACAGTTCCACCTGCATGCATTTAAGACAACTGCACTAAAATGAAGAATTAACCAAAATGGGGTCCCTACTTACTTGCACCTTTCTACTTACCATTTGATTGCTTGTCCTCTTAGCAGCTTGGGTTGGAACATACATCATTTCAAACTAGCCAGATATACCATGGTTGGTGCCTTTGATCTCTACTCCATGTACAGGGCTATCCATAGTGGGTGCAAATTGGGGTGACCTCCCTGAGCTCTGCACTTTGGGAGGCCGCATGGAGCTGGGCGGAGCAGCGGTGGTGCAGAGCTGGGCAAAGCAGCAGCTCTGCATCCAGCCACTCACTGTCACCCCTTTCCCCTTCCCCCCGCCCCACTGCCACTGATGCTGCTGCCGGCAATGGCAGTGGCAGCTTCTTTAGGTCTAGGGCCCATGGGATTCAAGTGGGGGCGGGGCTCCGCATGGGGTGATTTGGGCCCTGCACCCTGCTTGGGTCAGCTTTGTCCATGTAGCTAAGCTTATTCCCACCACCCAGCCTTTTAATAAAGGTCAAAGTTGATCCATCTAAAGCCTTGTTTGGGCCAAAGCATTCCAAAAGGAAAATTTTTATGGAGAGTATTCTGTCAATAGCCCTATGCCTGTTAGAAATGGGAGACTGAACCTGAAGTTCTCAGATAATTACAGAAGTATCCATCAACTTACAGTCTCTGTTTACTTGAACAGTGATAAGGAAGCCCCCAAAATAATTAACTCTGAAATCTCTTCCATAGTTTTAAGTATTCAATAACTTTACAGCTAGGAATTGTATTTTAACTTTTTTCCCTTGTTTATTTAATTATTTTATCCTCACTGGCATGCGCCGTGGCTTATTAGGTATTCTAAAGGATTTTATACTAACTCTACATGTAGGGCTGATAACAGGAAAGAGCAAGATGGAGCGCAAGGGAAGAACAGACAAAAGGGAGCTCATAACTCCCTTTTGCATGGGGGGAAAAATGGCAGGGGCAATCCAATCCCTTAAATGTGTGACTAAAAGATACAGGAAGTCTTTTTGTTTCTTATTATAATTGTACATTTGGGAAGTGTCCAGATGAGGACAGATGTGTGGTATGTAGCACTGCAAAACCATTTGTGGTGCCACACACTGCACATGCAGATGTTTCCCATGCTGGTATTTTGCAGCATGGTTTGTTTGTTTTTTTTTTTTTTTTTTACCCCCCAGGATATCCCAGGGTCAAAAAAAACTGACACCAAAAAAAAAAGCAGGGTGGCACACATGGTAGCAATTCACACCACCCAAACCAAAGCCTGGCCAGCCAGAACCACACTCTTGGTGCTGGCCAGGCTTCCTACTGCAGGGGTACCACAGATGCAGCTCCTGGAGGCCCCCAGGACCTGAGGTAAGGCTGCTGGGTCCATCACAGTTGCTAGCCCCAGGCTCCCCTACCCCACCCCACCCAAAGTAACCGGTTGCATGCCAGAGTGCATGTGGCATGGGCATTCCTCAGGGACAAGTAGCAGCAGCACAATCTGTATCGCTGCTACTTGTCCCCAAGGACACGCATGTTCCCACTTGTCTGGATGCACCCCTGGGGGACAAAGTCTGCTCTCAAATACAAGTGTGTGGTTCTAACTGGCTCATAGGGGTTACCTCTGATTCTAAAGAGCACAGAGATTAGAAACTAAAAGTGGAGACATACCTTACAGTCAGACAAATAAAACTGCAGGCTGAGAAGAGAAAGGAATGGGAATGGAGTAAAAGTTCAACTGAGTGGGAGTTGTATGGATAAGGTATTAGGAGGTGGTGGATATGTGTAGAAATAGCCAGACCAGAACTAGGAGAACTGGTATACTCAGGAGTCGTATAACAAGAATACCAGGGTTCTTTTGTAGCAATAAAGATTCTGCTAGCTTCGAAGTAACCATATTACAGGACATTATTGATATTGTTAAGTAATTTTGGTCATATTCTCTAAGAACATTGAGTACATTTTACTTAGTAAATAGTAAGTAACTCCAGAGCAATTGATCTTCTTGTGGCTTTCATAGCAATTATAGCTTGTGATGAGAAAAGTAATTGCTGTGTAACCTGCAGGGGAGTAGATAGAAATCCCCACATATTTAATCAGTATTTATGTATTTTAATGACAGTGTCTTAAAAGAGCAGTAAAAGATCTGGTCTCCAGTTAAGTGGACCTCAGTTCTTTGGGCATTTTAATAATATTGTTACTTTCTTGACATATTCGCATACATCTGAATTTTATGACTATGAAAGACTTAAAGTGCTGGGAGAAGCTGGATACAGGACAGACAAGTGCTGCTTTTTTATGCAACAAATAGACCCAGAGGTATCATCTTTGTGTATCTAAGCCTCAGAGTGAGAAGACTTAGTGGAACTCTGTTCCTTCTATACGTTATCCTCAAGCTGTCATGGCGTAAGGGACAGGCGGGGAGAGGCTGGGAGGAGGGGGATTTAGAAGGTAAAAGTGGAGAGGTACCTGGGGAGTCAGTCATCTGCCAGGTTGTAGTGTGTCAGAACTCCAATGTCTATATTGAGTCCATGAGTTTCTGTACCTAGGAGGTTGATGAAGTTCAGTTCATTACTCGTCTGTGAAAAGTGGTTTGTAAATTCACTTTGAGGATCAGGCCTGAGAGACTGGAGACAGGTGGCGTTCTGTTCTTGTCTTTGATAGATTTTGGAGTGCACTCATTCTGGTGCGCAGATGTTGCTTGGTGTCTCCTATATATTTTACACCAGGGTATTTGGTGTCCTGATGGAGATATGCAATGTATTGTGAAGATATTTCCATACTGGAGATATGACAGGTTTTGCATATCTTGTCATGGCATGGCCTGGATCCATTCAGTGTGTTTTGGGCTATAGGAAGTTGGCTTCTGGTGATGATGTTAGCGAGGTTCAGTGCTTGTTTGAACTTAGAAACCTCTTCCCCCACCACAGCCTGTCCCGCACCCCCTGATGCCTCCACTTACATTTTCAGTGACTGGCTTTCTTGCCTGTGTTGCATGTCAGCCTCTGCCTTCTTTACTATTCCTTCCATCCAGGAAGAGCACATACACCAACTGCAGGTGCTTCCTCAGCCTAACAAGGGGTTTTCCAACCTGAAACCTTACTAAGATATATTTCTGTAACTATTCAGTTGGTCTGCTGAAAAATACCAGATTAGATGGACCCAAAGAACCTTGTCTGCCAGTGCTGTCCTTAGACCAACACCCCTAGCACCTGTCCCTAGTCAGCTGACCAAAAGGATGCAGGCCCTGGGCACATCTAAGCCCAAGGGCTGGGGCTGGCAGGCAGAGTTCTCTGGCAGCTGCTGGAGAAGAAGTTCCTGCAGGAAAGGAAAGAAAGGCTCTGTGGCATTTTGGCTGCCTGAGATGCTAGTGCTACTGAGTTTCTTACCTGTTGTTATTTAAAGTAGTGGACTGGACTGAGGTTGTAGGGGAGGAGAAGACCTCATTGGGGCACACTACTGTATCATGTAGAGGCCCCAGCACCACTGTAAGGGCATGCCTTAACACACGCACACAAAGTCACATGTCATGAGTTTTGCTTGTTAACAGCTTCAGGTACAGTTTCCCAGAAACCCCTGCAACTATCTCCTTGAAACTTGGCAGGCTTTGTGGCCTCATAAGGGGCTACTATGCCTGCTATTTTCACCTGTGTGTGCCTTCATGCTTATAAGTGACACAAGTTTTGCTTTGAAGAATTTGAGGTGAAGTTTCCCAGAAACCCCTGTACCTCTCTCCTTGAACCTTGACGAACTTTGTGGCCTCGGAAGTGGCTACTCTCCCTGCTGTTTTCATTCAAATCAGGCAAGAAATGACAAAGTTATAGGCAGTTTTGTGATTCACCGTTATAGCCTATGGGCAAAATGTTGAAACGGGGTGAAACGGCAAAACAGGTTCGATGAAACGAAAAAGAACAGTGCTTCAAAACAAAACGAAACATCAAAACAAAATTCTGTCTCTTTGAAACAGTGAAATGGAATTTGAAATGAAATAGTGCTGTTTCACACAGTCCTATTAATGAAGGCTGTCTTAAGCCTGCACAGTGACATAGTATATATGTGTTTTTGTTTAATGTATGCAGTTTACATGTTTCTAAATATTCATTCCCTATGGGGATGGTGTGTGTGCACATAAGACTTTTTTGAAACTGACTTCTGCCTGATGAGTGAGTCCCAACTCCCATGCCCTGCTTTTGCAAGTTGCTGCTGCTGCCTTTGAATTGTCCATCTTATCTTGAACAAATGCCTTGTTCAATTGTGAACCAGGTTGCTTATCTCACCTCTGAGATTGCACATCAACCTGAGGTCTGAAGTGAAATGACTTCAGTGCTATTGGCTCAATTTGTAGCGAATGGTCAACATCACAATACTAATGCACACAATTCATTGAGTTTGGCAGTGTGTTTGAAAGAAACCTAGGACTACAGTTGCAGGAACATTGAATTATTTCTTCTCTTTGGAGACCAAAAGTCAGAAAAGATCCCTTCTGGTCAAAGTTGAGCACTCTATGAGAAGCCAGCAATGCAGCAGCTAAATTTTACTCAGTCTGTGGACATTTAGTGCTTTTCAAGGCTAAAGCAGTGAGGGGAAAGGGACCAACTTTCTCAGCAAAAAAATGGTTGCAGAAGACAGACAACACAGACAGAAATTGCGTATGGTATCCTCCTTACCTCACATAACAAGAATTTCTCCTAGAATCATGCTTCAGGGGCCTTTTGTCAAGAACCATTATTCATCCAAGTAGTTCCATTTTCCTGCATGGATGTAAACAGATCTGAGTTACTGTCTCCAGAAAGATGTTTGTTTTGGCAACTGTTGATCTTTCCGGATCATGGTATATGCATGAGAGGTCACCCACACCTTTGATGCATATGTCTAGGCAGGCATTTTGGAGGAGTAGAGGCTGCCCAGACCTTCCCTTTAGGCCACTGAGCCAGAATCTAAAGGCCAGACTGAGTCCAGACATCCGATGGCTATATTTGTATAAACATCTGGAAATTGAACCCACGTCCCCTGTGTGGCAGACAAGGATTCTACCACTGAACCACAGGGGACTCCACAGAAAGATGTGTTGGTGTTTTAAAAACACAAATCTGTTATCTTTTATAGTTTCATGCCATAATGAAGATATTTTCACCTATTGATGATAACTTGAGCTTGTTTGTAACAGGGAATATGATACTTTATTTACCTTTGTTAGAGATATCAGTTTATACTTTCCCTTTAGTAGGCATTAATAGGATCTTTGGCATAGTAGCAGTCAAAATATTACCTCTTAGGTCAATAACTTGAAATTAGTGGCCTATTATTTTTTCTTGCAATATTATTGTACGTATCTGAGGAAACTAAATGGCAGGAAGACAGCACCTTATGCATTTCACAGCTTGCAATAAATACCATTGAAAGAGCAACAGAGATTTAGGATACTGCATATTTCATGTAATAATAATTTTGGGCTTCAGTTTTCTTTAATATATGCAAGTAATGATCAATATTGCCAGTTTTCTTTGTAATATATGTAGGATTGATTAAACTAACTGCTATTTTTCTTTGAGGGCCACAGTCTCTTTGTCCAGTATTAATTACTGGTACAGTAGAAATAAATTAGATAGCAGGATCTCTCTAGACACCATTGTTAGTCTGTTGCTTTTAGTTCATTGATTTTAATCGGAATCAGATTGGTACTTCTTGAAAGGCCTAAAAAGCATTTTGTCACCTATGCTATGGAATGTGAATTAAGTTGGTTTCAGGCCTGTGAACTGGGTGTGCATGTTATAAAAGCTGGCCATCAAAACTGGGCACCAATTATTATCTTCAGTGAGCTCAGCGAAAGAGCTATAGACTGAAAGGGGTCACAGAAGGTCTGCTCTATTCTTTCTCCATTAGAGATGACCCTAGAAGGGCTCATTGGAGGAACATTTGCTTGTAGTTTAATAAAGGTTCTGATGAGGAAATATAATTTCTTATAACAGGAATGTAGTATTTTACCTCAACTCTTTAGATTTTTTAAAAAAATTAATGAATACATGGTGTGTGTGATTGTGGGGAAAATATCTCTGAAGAGAGTAGAAGAGTGGTGTTTTCAGATATAGATGATTGTCAAAACAGTGCTGGTAAAAGACTTTTTAACCTAAGAGGAGGAGGATCTATTTTACTACTGACACCTTTCCTTTACCCATGTTTATTATGGTCATCATAAAGTTAATCATGTCATTGTCAAAGGCTGGGGACAGAAATTAAACATGAACAGGTATAAGTGATCAGAAGCTGGTTGTGGCAGTGCCCCTTTGGGTACCTGCCACTTTAAGGGCTTGTGCAGACTGCAGACCAACCTGCAGGTGGGAGAAGACCCAATCAGGCAGCCACATGGCATCCATAAGGCTGCCTGATTGGTGGAGGTCTGGGCACCCTGGGTATAAGACCAGGCCCTAAAAGCAGAGCCAGGAGTTGCTGCAGGGATGCTGCTGATGTAACATTGCCCAGCTGCAGAGCTGCTGCTCCCAGAACATGGAGGTTAAGGCAGGAACTATGGGGAAGGAGGAGATTCATAGGGACCCAGGTTGTGGGTCCAGAGCTCTTAGGACTGAGACTGAAGGCCTGGGGCTGTGAAAAGGCTAGCTTAGAGTGAGAGTTCATGTAAACAGAGGCACAAGAGAGAGGCCAGGATGGCCTATTGAGAGAAGCTGGGTAGATGAGGGCCCTGAGAAGACATAGGCCAGCCAAAGCAAAAGGGGCTAAGAGTTTGTGGGCCTACAGAGAGGCTAGGTAAGCCCCTGAATAAAGGGCTCAAAAGTATGGGCAACTAAGGAAAGGCCTGGGAAAACCCTGGGAATGCAGCTGACCCTGGAGGGATCATTGGAGGGGCTCAGATGAGCCCAGTGTAGTAAAGGGCTGCTTTGTATTAGATCTGTGGGGCTGTAGGCAAGCCCGGTGTGAGATGAATGATTTATGGAGGGGCCTGGGGGAGACCCTTATCAAGTGAAAGAGTCAGGTGTTTGTAGATTGATTCAGGCCTCTCAACAGGCCCAAGCTGGGGCCAGGGCCCAAGTGGCCGAAGGGCAAACATGCCCACCATGAGGGGCAGGCCAGGGCAGCACAGAGCCCTCGCACCCTGACAAGCTGGAGAGCAGGGCCATGCTCAAGTGAGAGAAGGCCTCTCAAGGGACAGACCATTGGTGAGAGAGTAAGGGAGTCAGTCAGCAGGCAGTCTGGAATGATGGAGGTTGAAGCTCAGCCACCTGATGAAAGTTATCCTGTAAGGGGTCTAAGAGGGAGTTCAGGCTGGTGACTGAGGGCTATGTTATAAGGTTGAGGCTGGAACAGAGTGCCTAGGAGTGAGAAGGCCAGGAAGATCATTAAGGAACCCAAAAAGGAGGAGAAAGACCAGGGCAGGTAGGCCTGCAGGGGTCCCAAGGCTTGACTTAAAACTACACCCTGCTGGAGTTGAATGGTGTGATGGGATTGCCTATAGCAGAGCAGTCTCCAGGAAATGCCATACCTCTGCTTCCCCAGTGAAAGGTGAGGATGGGACGCTGGAAAGCCTCAGCCCCCACTACCTTGTGGGTGACCCTGTGGAGAGAAAAGTCTAGGGGAGCACACCCTAGGAGAAAAGAACCAGGCTTGGGCAACACCATGGGGGCCAGGAGGGCCTGAGGCACAAAGCCTGAGAGTGTTGCTTCAGTGATACCACAGGGACCAGGAGGGCCTGAGGCCTAGTGGGAGGCCTGAATACAAGTGAGGTTTAGTGGGAGGTCTGAATATGAGTGAGGTCTAGGCCTCAGACACCTGAGGCCTGAGGGGGCTGTAAGACCGAGTTATGGGTCCAGGTATGTTGACAGACACCTGAGGCCCAAGGACCATAAGGCCCAGAAGCCCCAGTGAGGGGGTGGACCAATGGCCCCAATGAGGGGGCAGAGTGTGAGGGACAAGGAGCCTACAGTGTGTGTGAGGTAGAGGGCCCAGTGGGCAGCAGAGTAGAGGCCCCAGTACAGGGTATGTGGCCAAGGTACATCTGAGGACACCTGAGGCTAAGTTTGGGCCAAACGCTGTGTGTGGCACAGCAATGGGGTGTAGGAGTTGGAAGTGATGTTTGGATGCCATCTGTGAGGCATGGGACACGGTAAAGGGAAGGCCAGAGCTGTATATTAAGCCTTTGGCATCAAGGCACTAAAATGGGCAACCTCCCACCTAGAAACAGCTATTCAGTTACAACAAAGGTGTGACAGGGGAATCAGGTGGGTGGACTTCCCTAGACAGGTGGGAAAGGTGATATTGTGACCAGCCTTAAAATGGCCCCCTGTCATACTGGTTCAAATCTGTAACACAACAGATGTTTAGCAGGCTTAAACCACTTTCAAAATGACAAAAATTGGTTTAAAATAAACCTGGATGGATGTAGTATCAGACTTAACTGATTTAGGTTAAATCAGTTTTTTGAATTTCTGTCTTGGATCCCCTCCAGACTCAAGTTAACTCACAATTCCCCACATCCGAGGAAGCTTTGCACCTCTCCTGCAATCCCCTCCCTTCCACCCTTGCAGGGTGGGAAGGCTAGCTTTGCCCAAGCTGTCTACTCCATCGAAGTAGGGAGATATAGTCTAGTGCTCCCCAGCTGCTGGCCTGGGTTGCTGTAGGCCTGTGGCTGCATTTCTGGACTCAAAAGTGAATGTCTGTTCAGTTGCTTATCAGTTCAATCTACGCAGCTTAAACTAACCTGTGAAGATTGAATTGATTCAGCCTCAGGGTTTTTGACTGTTTCTACTTAGCCAACATGGCTCTTTCAGGAGTATGGCTATGGAGGCTGAAATGTTGATTCCTTTGTAGTATTCATCCCAAGAAATATCAAGTTACAGAGAACTTAATCCAACCCTGTGCATGTAGGGAGAGGCATGGTAATGGTGGCAGAAAAGAAAATAACGTGTGCTTGCTTCTGGCCTCTCTAATATTGATTAAATGTATGAATGGAAAGAATGAAAACATGGCTTCCCCTCCTCTGCCCACATTTATTAAAGGAGTGCTTATTTTAGTGAGGGTTTTTTTGTTTGTTTGTTTGCTGCCCTTTCATAAATAATGCAATTTCCCCTTGTGCCTTTATTGTAAGTGTTGGAAAACACATCTGCAGGGGAGGCTTTATACCATCAGTCTGGAATCCCACTTCTTTCAGCTGTTTGCATCCATATTGATGTCATACAGGATAAAGAGAACAAGTTAATTTGTAATCTCAGATAGAAAATGATAGCTGCAGTGTTTCTGTCATTGAGCACTCTGCCAGTTTAAACAGCTGATTAGTCAGCTTCTGTGGAATCGATCTGAATCAGTTCCACCTGCGTGCACCCACCAGGAGCCACTTTATTGTAAATCAATCATTCTGAAAACATCTCACAAAGGGGCCAGTCCTCACTAACAAGCCATCAATTTAAACTGTCCGTCTGGAGCACTCTGCAAATTAGGAGTGCAGCAAACATTTATTCAAAAATTATGGAGAAGTTATTTTTTTTAAACCATAACCTGTAACTATTTTTGGCTGGTTTCTTTATGGCTAATATTAATTTAGATCAGGGTCAGTTTTCAGACATCGCAAAAATGACAGCACTTTTTTCTGAAAGAGAGAAAACAGTATGTTGGGAATGGAATGGATGGCCTTTATTACTGGAAAGCAGCATTAACAGTAACTCAAAGACTTTATGTCCTGCCCTTGTGCCCCATGGGTGTTAAGATCGATCCCTGGAGTCAGAGATGTTCTCCTTATTCTCTGACATGATGAATTGCTAGTTTTTGACTGTGCAGAGAGTGGGTCTTCCAACTGGCAATGGTTGGAGGAACTTCCCCAGGGGGGAGATACAGATATATGGTTTAGTCTCCAAACTCGTTCTTTAAGACACTTCAAACTATCCTAAATAAAAGAGAATGGAAAAAGGTATATTCTACCTTCTTTTTTTTTTATTGGTCTGTCTGGGCATTTCACTTATGTCAACACAAAAGCTGCGAGAATCATGTTTTTGAGTTGAATGCATTGTTCAGAATCTCTGGAGCCTTATTCAGCCTGAAAAAAATATGGCAGCACTTACAGTTTGCAAGGTACAGTGCAAAACACTGCATGCAATGTTATGCCATGTAATTACATGTTGCCACACAATTGCATTGTCAACTCTGTGTGTGTTTGCTGGGAAATTGCTCAGTTATTAGTCTCAGAGAGGCTTTGCTTCAAAACTTACAAATAACATAACAATTCCACTGTTGGAACTATAGTCAAAATAAGAATTCTGTAAGACCTCATTCAAGCATATGGAAAGCAATTTAATCCCCAGCTCACAATGGGCCTGATCCAACTTCAGTTGAAAGGCTCTGATTGATTATAATGGGTATTAGATGAAACAGCACATGAAATGTTGTTTCCTATTTGCTCATAATCTTTTTGAGTTTGTAGCATTTCCATTAATGGATTAGATTTTAATCTGACTGCCTACATTACCAAGGGTCTACCTTGTATAGGAGGTCAGATCAGCTGACCAACCACCTTTCTGGCCTTATTTACACAAGTCTTCATATCAGCAAAATTACTGTCAGGGTCACGCATGATTTTTAGTTCATTACTTTTATATTATCTGGATGCAAGATAAGAAGTACTAGTTACAGTTCCCTGAATGTGTGAGCCCATTGTATTTCACTCCAAAGGACGTAAAAAGGTATTTCATGTGGGATACTCTTCCAGAGAAAAGAAAAGAAAACTAGCCTCTGTGGTGGTGATGGTGGTGTTTCCTTCAGACTGATGCCTGTGTTTTCCTGTCCAACAGTTGAAAAGGGATAGGTGACCTCTCTACACCAGGAAGGACTGGCTTCCTGCCACTCTTTGACAACCTCTCCAAAGACGCACATTCTCCAAAGACCATGACACAAGTAGACCAGATGCCCAGAGACACTGGAACAAAAATGTCAGACTCGGAACTAGCCCTGGGACTGAATATCCCTCCAGCAAATAATTACCTAATGATAAGAGAATTAGCATTCAGGAGGAGAAGTGTGATTTGCAAGAACAAAGGGTTTTAGGGTCTTCCTAAATATGGTCAGTGTGTAGAAGGTGGTTAAAAAGTTTTGACGTTTCCTATTTTAACTGTGATACATTGGTTGGACAGTAGCTGCTTTAGTTTGCATGTTTAGTTTGATCCTCCTTGGAATGCCAGTGTTTTTCTCTCCAAATCAAATTCTCAGAGTGAAATGGATTACTTTACCCACTTAAAACCTTCTGGTTTTCTTATTGCTGCTACTTCCAACTCTGCGGTGTTAGCCTTTTGATCCTGCTCATCTAGCCTAATGTTATTGCAATCCCACTTCCCATCTGGTTCATGCCAAGCCAGTAAAAATCTCAGTGTTCAAATGACTGTATTTTCAGAAGCTCACTCACCAAAACAATCCTCCCCTTCAGGAATCCCCCCACCCAAGAATGTTTCTGTTAATGAGTATATTCATCTGAACACACCTCTGGTTGACTTAAAGCAGAAGTGATTGTAGCAAGGCCAAGCCCTAGGGGTGGCTATGATGCCCCTGGTGGCTGAGTGACTTCAGGTACTCAGAGTGCCCTTCCTTTACCTCTTACCTGCCATGACTTGATGGAAGTATCTTATTAAAACAGGGTCCCAGAGTAACCTCTAGTCTGTTTTGGCTTGTACCCAGCTAACTCCTGTCCTGCCCTTCAAGTCCTAAGTGGGGCCACCCTTGCCTCATTGGTGCCTCAGGTGGCACCAGTTGCCTTAAGGGCTACTCCTTCCACCTCTAGGGCCATTCTTTACCTCTTCCCTGCCATGACTTGATGGAAGTATCTTATTAAAACAGGGTCCCAGAGTAACCTCTAGTCTGTTTTGGCTTGTACCCAGCTAACTCCTGTCCTGCCCTTCAAGTCCTAAGTGGGGCCACCCTTGCCTCATTGGTGCCTCAGGTGGCACCAGTTGCCTTAAGGGCTACTCCTTCCACCTCTAGGGCCATGCCTATGCCTCACAAATATTACATTAGATTGTCCACTGGGCCTGGTGGCCCATCTGTCAACTACCTAATCCTTCTAGCCTGGCAAGACTCTGGTCCTGGCAAGACTCTTTTCTCCCTGGGCACTTGTCCCTTCTCTGGCTTCCACCTATCTTAGGCTTTAGCCCCTTTCCAGGCTTTAACCCCACTTGGCTTAAGTCTGCTTTGGCTTCAGCCTTGCTACTGTGGCTTTAGCTTCCCACACTCTGGCCCCCTGGCCCCATATGGCTATACTGTGCCTCTGTCTCAGCCCTCTGGGTCCCTGACTGGCCTACTCCCATGGGCCTTGGTTCCCTCAGCCTCAACCTGCATCACCTTCAGCCCCTGGGCCCATGACCCCAGGCTAGGCTTCCTCCACTAGCCTTGGCTCCCCCAGTCTTGGCCTGTACCACCCTGAACCACCGGGCCCTTGACCCAAGGCTAGGCTGCTTCCACTGGCCTTGGCTCTCCCAGTCTTGACTTGTACCAGCCCACAGCTCTCTGGGTCCCTGACCCCAGGCTAGGCTGCCTGACCCTGGTTTGCCTCTCCCATCCTTGGTCTATTGGAGCAGACAAGCCTCAGCCCTCTGGGTCTCCAACCCCAGGTAGTCTGTTTGTTACTGAGTGCCTGACAGGCACCCCTCTGTGGCCTCCATACCTGTTCTTCTGGTTCTTAATTGAGACATAAACACAACATAAACCTAAGCAAGTTGTCTTGAAAACTAGAGGTCTTCCCCACTCTAGGTCAATGTACCCACAAACCGTGGACTTCTCATCCTGGGTGGCTTGTGTGTCTAGTAGGCTTCCTCCTTCAGTCCTTCTCTTAGGAGCTCCTCTCCATGCTGTCTGCAGGACCAGTCTTACTGCCTGATCTCAGTGCTGGTCTTATGTGCCTCCCAAAGCTCCACCCTTCCTTGTCAGGTGGCTTTTCAGCCACACAGAAGTTTCCATTTTGGGGCTGATAATCAGCTTGCTTTTTCCTGATGCTGTTTAGCTTTGCTGCTTGTAGCTTCCATTTATGGGCTGCCTAAATGTCTTCCCCTTAGCTGTTTGTTGGGGAGCAACTAGCTCCTGGGCAGTCTCTTCCCCAGGCGGTAGCTCCTACCCTATTGTTACTAGGCTGCCTACTTCCTAGCTGCCAGCCCCGACCCAGCAAGCTTAATCTGCCACTCTCTCCTTAAAGTAACAGGGGCCTTGGTCTTGCCAGCAACAGATAAGGCAAAGTAGCAAATTGAGCAAGGAGCATAGGGCCAAAATCAGAAACCAGAGCAGAAATTCAGGCAGGGGAAAGGGAATGGAATGGCACTTGGGGAAGGGCTTGGGTAAATTTGTGGCATGCCTGCCAAAAAGGTTGGTCTCCACTGACCTAAGAGGAAGGAAACAAGGAGTGGGAGAAAACAAGGAGTTTGAAGTAACAACATCAAATGGTCTTTTGTGCGTACAATGTTGCCTAGAATCCTTGTGACAATGCCCATAATTGCATAGGAAGACCGTGGCCAAGTTCAGTGACTGAGTCCTGGTTTCTCAAACTAATGTAAAAACTTTTCCTTTACCTGTTTTGTTTGTAGACTTTTGTATTTGTGGTATAAAACATCTGTTTTGAAATTATCATGGGAAAAGGAAAGTCCAGAGACAGGAAATGACTCCCCCAATCCCCCAAAACAAACAAACAAAAAACCCCAGCCCTGTCACAAACCCATCTACAGGGTAGTCTTGGAGCCCTATGTTTCTGTCTGCTGTCCTGCTGCTTGTCCTGAGGAACAGACTGTCTGCAGGGTGTAGGATAGGGCCGAGGTCCCTGTCTACCTTGCACCCAGTGGGTCTCTGCCATGAAGGAAAAGCCTTGTTATCCCCACAAAATCAGCCAGTAGTAATTGTCTGGTTCTCACCCACCACATCTTAATGTAATTTATAAATATTGGGAGATGTTCTTCTGCTGAAAGTTTGCTACAAAAGCATCAGGCCTGTCCCTCCTGGGGCTCCAACCTCCCGTTACACTCCAGTCAAATGCCAACCAGCTGTTAAGATACTGTGGAAAACTATCAGTTGTTCACAGATGATCAAGTATTTTTCAGTTCTTCCATTTTTTTCCCCTCAGCTCAGTCTCCTTCAGTGCTCCCCTCTGGATGAAGAGGTCAGGGTGGACCAAGGAGAATATCAGCTCACCACTGGAGCAAAAGTGAACTGCGATCGCCACAAGGCAGTTCTACCCAGGTAAGTGCTAGACCCTCGCAATGTCCAGAAAGCTATGTCCTTTCTGTTTCTTTTTTTTTTTTTTCCTCTTTTTAAAGGTATAGTCCACTTTTCCTTGGGCTGGAGAATGCTCCTTCTCTGTACACAGCCCGTGGGTAATAGGAACTTAAATTGAAGAAAAAAGCAAAAGAAAACTTAATTGCAGATAGGCAGTTTCTTTGCCTCTGAAGCAGTTCAAGATAAGTTATATGGCTTGGGGTCCCTTCCCCTTTCCCAATAAGGCCCAAAATCAATCAGTCCATGTCCACTGTATTATGATTCAAATGCAAAAGAAACAAGAAAATAAAAAAATTTTCACCCTGAGAGAGTTGTGGCTGCTCTGACCTTCCCCAGTGCTCTACTCTCTGCGTTTGCAGAATGCTGCCAAGCAAATCTCCTGTAGTTAGAGTTCCTCCAAGCTCCAAGACCGCAATCTGGTCTCCTCCCCATTCCCAGGGTTCAAACTTCTGGAGTTCAGGTGGAGTGAAAAGAATTTGCCTGATTCCTCCATGCATCTCCTCCATTCCACTGTAGCTCCTATGACGGAAGTAGGGCGCTGGGAGCAGGAAACACAGATTCAGAAACACCGACAACTGACAAAACAGTGTTTCAGCAGCCACCGCATTCTTTGCATCAGCAATACTTCCTTCTGGTCCAGTAAGTTTTCCCAGATTTCCTTCTTTTTCTGTGAAGAGATAGAGGAAGCCTTTTAACACAGACTGAGGTTTGTCCTGGGATAACTCCTTGTTCCCACAAGCCTCATTTCCCCTGGCTTTATACCAAAACCCCAGCTGCCAGGACTATGGGACCTCGTGTCTGCATACTGCCTGCTCTCTGCTCTGTGGGTGCCAGCTGCAGCCAGTGAGAAGTGCTTCAAGCTCCGATTGTTATGGAGCGCAGCCCCTCCTCCAGCTGGTGGCATGGCCTGAGCAGAACTGAGCAGAGTCTGTGGGTGTGGAGGAAATTCAGGTTGGTCACTGTAGGGCTCAGGGCTCCTCACCCTGCTGCCCTCCTCCTGGGGGCCTCCATGGCTCAATGGGAGGGACATGGAGTGGGAAGTCAGAGTGGGGTGGTGAGACTCAGAGCCACCACCACCACTGCCAGGAGCCCAATGCCAGCCATGCTGCCATGACGAGGCACCTCCTGCCTGCCCAGCAGCAGCATGGGAGGCAGAAGTGATGGCAGTGCAGAGTTGTGCCCCCCTCCTCCTGCTGGGCAGGCAGGGGGTGCCTCACCTTGGCAACATGGCTGACATGGGGCTTCCATTCAATGGTGGCAGCAGCAACACCAAACCTCCCTACCCCACTCCACCCTCCCACATTGGGTCCCCCCAACTGGTCCAGGGAGGCCCCTGGGGGAAGGGCAGCAGGTCAGGGAGCTCTGACCCCTGCAGCAGGCAGCCCACATCCTTCCCTACCCCATGCACAAACTGGAGGGGCACATGCTCCCCTCCTCTGGAGTGCATGCAGCATTGGGGAGCTAGCTCCCCACACCATCCCTTGGAAAAGCTGCCCATGGTCCTGTCCTGCTCCCCCGACTGAAGCCCACAGCCATGCATTCCCACTCTGGCTCTGGATACCACCCTGGCTGGGCAGTGCTCCCAGCCCCAGCCCCAACCCTGCCCCACTGCCTTCCTCACTGTGCCCTAATAACACAATGGCAAGAGATACTTTGCAGTTTCACCTACTCCCTTTTCCTTTAGTATGCATTCCTCTTTCAACAAACCATGAATGACAGGGGGCTGCACATGTCATTGGCCCACCCCCTGCTATCTTTGGGCAACCTGCCCACGTTCATCTGCCATGCCTTTGGTGTCACCAAAGGTTGATATTTACGTGCAGGAGGCTACCCATTTTGTGGCCCTGATGCTATGTGCCATATGCATGGCTCCAGCCTTCCCTTATCTGTGTCCTATGCCTCACAGATGGCATCTAAACAGTTGACAACTATGGCCCCGTTTAGAACCAAACTCTTCCCTTGCGCTGGGCTTCTATCATACTGCCCTCTACAGGGCCTCTACCCCTCAGCCCTACTCCCTGCAGTCCTTAAGGTCTCTCTGCCCTATTCTACATGGTCTTTCAGGACTCATCCAAGACTTACACTCAAACCCAACCCTGTGTAGGCCTTCAGGCCTCCCAGTCCTCCTCTACACTGGGGTCTTGCACTGCGCTAGGCTGACCTTGGCCTCTGGCCTACTCTAGCCTCAGGCCCCATATGGCATACCTTGGCCATTTCATCTCCACTCAGGCCTTTAGTCTCTTTCACACCAGCCTGCCTCTATTCCTCCCCAGGCCTTAGCTGTTCACCCTGGCCTGCTTCTCTTCTATCAGCCTCCTCAATCCTTACAAGTCTTCTTAGATCACCCAGGCCTTCTCAGCTCACAGGTCTTCTTGCACTAATCAGCTCTCTCAACATACCCGGTTCTCCTCAGCTCTCCTAGGCCTACTACCACTCATAGGCCTTCTGGGTTCTTCAGTCCTTCTCAGATCACATGCCTTCTCTGTTCTTACCAGCCTTCTTTGCTTGCAGGCCTTCCTAGCCCTCCAAGCCTTCCCAGCATATTCTCTAGGTCCCTCCATCTGCCCCACACCAGGCCTACTATGGTCTTGCTCCTTGGCCTGTCCCCCTCTACAAGGTAACCCACAAGGTCATGACAGCTGAGGCTTTCCAGTGCCTCATCCCCATCTTTCATTGGGGAGGCACAGGTGTGTCATTTTCTGGAGATTGTCCCATCGCAGGCAGTCCCACCATACCACCCAACCCCAGCAGGGTACAGTTTCAGGCCTTACCCAGGACCATTGGACACTGAAAGCCCTGTCCTGGAGCATAACCTTTTCCTACTCTTCCCATCTCAATGACACACAGTACCCAACTCGCAGTCTGATCTGAAGCTCTCTTATACCTGGTATTACTTCACTCCTGGGCTTCCAGGAGTCACCCCAAACTCCTTTCATATGGGTATCTGGTACACAGGCCCTCACCCCTCATCTGTGGCTCCTACAATGTCAGGAGCCTTCTGACCTCAATGATCCTGGCCCTGGGTTAGGCCAGTTGGGGCACTGGGCTCTCTGCAGCCAGGTTCACCCCTTTCAGTAGGCCATAGCCAATCAATCCAGCTGAGATGAATCCTTGGCCTGCCAGACACCAGCCCTTCACCCCACTTGTCCCAGGCATGCCTCCTTGGCCTACATTGTCAGGGCCCCTAGGCTCCCTACCCTGAGCCACAGTTCCTATCACTTTGGGTATCTCCCAGTGCCCCAGATCTGCCTCCAGGTGCCAGCATGCCCAGCTTCCTAACCCATCTAATCATCCAGCTAGTCCAGGGCTGAGAGCAACCTGCCTTCCATGCCTTCCCAGGGCCCTGCTCTCCTGTAACCCTGGTTCCATATTTCTGGTCTTTGATGCATCATCCTCTGGTTGATTGGGCACCCAATCCCAGGCCCTGGTCCTGGCTGTACCAGGCAGCATGCCTGGCTGATCATACCCTAGGCCTCTCTATGTAGGACCCTCCAGTGCAGTCTTTCTTGGACTGAGGAACCCCACTGGGTCCCTTGGAGTCTCCTCCTTCCCAAATAGCTCCCCCTTTCTTCCAGATCTCACTCTGTTCACCTAGGCGTACCAGTCCCCTGCCAGTCCACCTAGGTGTACCAGCAAACTCCCTTTCTCCCCTCAAGGAGACAAACCCCCACAAGCAGTCTAGCTGAAGGGCTGCAACTATTTCAAGCAGGCTGCACAGGCACTAATTGTATCCACCTATTAGGCTTCATTCCACAACCAGACCCCACCTGGGACTGCTTCCCAGGCTAGCAGCTCCACTTACTTCTACAGCCAGTCTAGTAGTACCTTCCTTCAGGACACACTCTGCTATAGGCCCCTCCATGGAGAGATGTGACTGCTGCTGTAGTCCAGAAGGAACTTCCCTCTGCTAGCCAAGCCTGTGCTTATATACTGGCTACAGTGATCCTAACTAGGAGTGCACCGATAGAGAGTTTTGGGGCTGATACCGATAGCCAATTTTTAAGGAAGCATATCAGCCAATACTGATCTGATTTTTGATATACAGCCTGGCAGCTTGAATAACAGTGTCTGGCTGGTAAATCTGTTGTGGCGTAAGGGGAGGGGCATGGGGGGGGGCAGATTGAGGCCCCTGCCATGCTGGAAGGAGTGGGGCTGGAGCTGGGGCAGACACTGCCCAGCCAGAATAGGGCAAGGCAGAGGACAGAGCCATGGCTCATCTGGATGTGTATGTGGGGGGTGGCTGTCACCACTGTGTGCATCCCAGGAGGACATGGGAGCATGTGCCCCTGGATCTGTGCATGAGGTGGGGCAGGCTGCACCCAGGGTTGTGCCGGGCTCTTCCTTGGGGGGGCCTGGGCTGGGTTGAGCTCACAGCGGGCAGCAGTGGTGTTGGGCCCTCCAGCGGTGGGGCTACAGGGGGGGGGGGGGGGTTGCCTCGCCTCAATCCCAAACTTCACCATGGCCCCCACAACCCCCTCTTTCAGCGCTGCTGCTACCTGATCTGCCCCCCACACTCCTTCTTTTCCTCCTCCCCCCTCCCCTTCCACCACAACAGACTTACCAGCTGCATGCAGCTCTCCAAGTTGCTGAGCTGTGCCCCTTGCCACCTATGTGCTGTGCTGCAGCTGCATGTATGCATGGGGCATTTATTGGCCACGTTATCAGCCACATCAGGCCGATTTCTGGTACAGTCAATTTTCTTTGTATCAGTGCCAATCTGATATCGAACCAATGTATCAATGCACCTCTAATCCTTACCCAATCATGCTCCTGCCTTGAGGTCCTGTGGTCACCTGATTGGAACCTTGTGCCCTGCCACATCATGTCTGAAATCATAAAGACACTTACAGACAATGTAACAAAGTGATAAAATTGGCAGAAATTAAAACAAATTTTTCTTTCAACAAGTCATCACGTGTATCTGTAAAACAAATGCAAGAAAACATGCTTGACAATACAGGGGGAGCCCAGGGTCAATATCCCCCTGCACTGGCAATAAGAAGCAATGGGATCTAATGCACAATCTCCCAATCATGCCTCCTGCCATGCAAGTGTGCCATGCCATGCATGTGATTGTCTGGCTTGTGGAATAGATCCAGTTGTGCCTTTACCTGAATGTATAGAGAGGGCCCAAATAAAGCATCTGATATGATGCCACATGAGAAACAGTAGTTAATTTGGGGATAAGCATAGGAATTATAAGGAAGGTAATGAACAGAATCTCATAGGGCAACATAAAACATTCAAAGGGTAAATTACCAGGATGGAAATTACTAGTGAAGTTCCTCAAGGATTTTTATTTCCTATTGTCATTATGATCGTGACAAATAGCAGTATGCTGATGAAATGGCTGGGAAGGACAAAGTTGGGAGGTGTCATTCACACAGAGTAGGTCTGTAATCTACAGAGAAATCTGCATTATCTTCCAAATTGGAATAAGAGGATAAAAATGAATACCAAAAATATAAGGAGGAATATGAGAGAGATGACTTTTGGCTATAAATCCAGCATTAGGGCTGTGCGAAGCTTTGGTCCCTGATTCAATTCAGCTGAATCTCTGAATCCAAATTGAATCAGAGGACCCATTAATCTCTCTGAATCAAATTGGGCCCAGCGTGCTCCCCAGCTGACCCAGAAGTGGAATGGAAGTACCTCCTGTCCACTTCTGGGTTTGCTGCTGATTTTGTGGAGGGACCCCCACCACACACACACACACACACACACACACACACACACACACACACACTCCTGTGGGATGCTCCATGCGCCCAAGAATCACAGTGAACACGAGCTGCACCTGCTACTTCAAGGTATATAGAAAAAACTTTTAAAGCTGTGTCTCTGTCCGGATTGCTTATTCTCTGAATCAGCATGGAATCCTCAGATTCGGTTTTGGCTGAATTGAATCAACAAATCGAATCACTGTCCCTGATTCAGGCTGAATCCAAATTGGATAGGGCCCTCTTCGCACAACCAGTATGGAAAACAGTAGCATGGACCCCTATCCAGCATGGAAATATATACTAGTTCTATTGAAGTCAATGCTGACACAAGAATAAAGGGGTATACATTAGTTGGGAATAAATGTAGGTTGAAAATTAGAAGTTCCTAACCTTTAGAGCATCTGGAGTAGTGGGGACAAAGTAACTATAACTATTCCGTTTCCAATGGAATTCCATACCTTTGAAAGGAATTATTTGACATGGTGCCTGTAAAAATATGAGACTGGATTTTATGTTTCAGGAGGTCCCTTCCAGTTTTATGTTCCTATGATATAGATATAAATTAGCCTTAACAAGTCTTTGCCCCATTTAACTCACTCTTCTGCTTCAGATAACTTTGTAGTGACACATAATTCAGGCCTTGTCCAAAGACCATTAAAGTAATTTCCTTCAAAATGCCATTAAAGCTAATGGTAATCCTCATTGTTAGGTGGGTTTTGGCACATTCCCAGGTACAGATGTTCATGGTCAAGTCTGCACCTGCAAGTGGTGAAGGACCTTTTAAACAATATTTCCTAAATGAGTGGGACCATGTTTTATTGGGAGTGGTACAAGAACCCAACTAAGCTACATAAAAATGTGTTAATATCAGTTTACTCTTTTATTCACATGAACAGAGTAGAGAACTATCAGTTCTGACACCTTGCCTTCAGCTGTCATGGCCTCTCAATCAGCAAGTAAATTTTGGCCAAGTCACATAAGTTCTTTGTACTCATTTCCCCCATCTGTGAAATACCATATGTTGTCTAATGTATAAGAAATGTGTTATAATTATGTTGGAGGTTTGCCTTGATTTTGCCCCACTCCCACTGCTACAGCAGGGAAAATAAATGGTGGGGGGCGGGAAATCAGCTGGCTTCCTTGTCCTCTCTCTTCCCCCAACTTCTTTCCACTGTAGACCCTTCCACCCTGCCCACTATCAGACCCTGCTTTCCTTGAGCACATGGAAGGGAGGGTCAAATTTGAAAATACTGAACACTGAACCAGGCTGGGGCCTGGAATACATGTCTTAAGAGTTGAAGCTGAAGGAACTGAGCTGCAGAATAGAAGACTGCAAGGGGATTTAATAGTAGCCTTTAACTACTGAAGGGTGAATACAAAGAGCATGGAGCCAGATCATTCTCAGTGATGGCAGATACTACCACCAACAGGGAGCAATGGTATCAGCTTGAAGCAAGGGAAGTGTAGGTTGGATATTAGGAAAAAAATTCTCACTAGGAGGGTGCTGAAGCACTGGAATGGGTTACAGAGAGAGGTGGTGGAATCTCCATCCTTGGCGGTTTTCAAGGCTGGCTCAACAAAGCCCTGGCTGGGATGATCTTGTTGGGGATAGTCCTGCTTTGAGCAGGGGGTTGGACTAGATGACCTCCTAAAGTCCCTTCCAACACTAATTTTCTATTATTTTATGCTGCTTTTGGCAGCAGTTTAATAGTAGACAGTCGTTAATGTAGTTAATGTAGTTTCCTTGTATGTGGTTGCAAGATAAGGAGCTTTTTCCCCATGCTGGTTGGGGGAAAAAACCTCATCTTATATTTGAGTAAATATAGTAGTCATTGAACCTAATAACCCTTACAAAGCAGTCTTAACATTCAGATAAAAGGTGCTGTGCATGTGCATATTATTATCATGCAGGGGATCTGTCTGGAAATTTCCTAATGTTTAATTGTTTTAAAGTGAGATACAGGACAATCAAATTTGAGCCAGACATTAAGCTCATCTAATTATATGTTCCCTAAGATGAATGGCAATCTGTTTTTTTTTAGTCATACGTTCACCATTATCATTTACAATTACTTCATTTACCGGTATTTCACATTCCCCAACTGTATAATGGGAATAATAATTCTTGCCTTCCCTTGTAAAGCCCTTTGAGATCTCTCTACTAGGGCTTAGCACTGGGGTAGGCAAAATACAACCTGTGGGCTGGATACCAGGCCAAGGGATTTTGTGCGGCCCATGGTGGGTGTCTCAGTCCTGGACAGTCCAGGCAGGGTGGGGGTGCATCCCGGGCTGTGGCATGTGCAGCCAGTCCTGCCACCCCTGGCCTGCAGTGGGGCTGGGGTGGAGTGGACTTGCTTCCTGGTAGCGCCGATAGTGGTGACTTTTTCTGGCTGCTGCCACTGCTAGACCTGGCCCTGCTACCTGGGCACCCTATCCCATCCCCTGCCCCTGCCTTCACACCCATCACCAGGGGCAGGGCATTACACGGGCAGGGGTTGTGGCCAGGTGACTGGGATGGGGCCCTGGGAATACAGGGAGCTGGGATTTGGGAGTGGGAGGGGTGGGCAAGGTTGGGATCATGGGGTGGAATCGCAGGGTGGTTACTGCATGGGGCCAAGGCTAGGGCAGAGCTGGGATCAGCTGCTCACACAGCTCTGTGACAGGCACAGGTTCTACGAGCATGAACAGATTGCAGCTCTGCCCCAACCCAGGCCCTGGCCCCAAGCCCAGCCCTAAGATCCTGGCCCCAGCCCCAGATGCAGCTCCCTGCCAGTCCACTGCCCCATCCCGTCCACCCAGCCACATGCCCTGCCCATGTGCATCCTGGCTAGTCTCCATGAAAACCCTGGGATCACTGGGCAACGACAACGCAGGGCCAGGGACAGAAAAAAACCACAATCTGCTCTCCACATGCCTCTGCCTGTAGAACCAGTACTTGTTGCAGTGCCATGAGGGCAGTGGATCTTGGCCCTGGCCTAATGCTGTCATCACCCAGTTATCTCAGAGTCTCCATGGAGACAGGCCAGGACCCACACAGGCAGGGCGCATGACCAGGCTGGTGGGATGAGGCCAAGTGCAGGCAGGGAACTGCGTTTTGGGCCAGGTCCAGGATCTTGGTGCAGTGACTGCATGGGGCTGGGGCCCAGGGCAGAGCCATGATCCACTCCCCACACTCCTCTGCTCACAGACCCCATGCCCTTCAGAGGGTCGCACAGGCAGCTGATCACAACTCTGTCCTGGCACTGACCCCACACTGTCACTGCCTCATAATCCCACCCTATGACCCTGGTCTCACTTGCTCCTTCTGCTCCTAAACACCACTCCCTACCTGCCTGGGGCCCCATCCCAGTCACTCAGCCACATGAGGGCCACTTTGGGAGTTTTGGTGAGCTGCAGGGGAGGTGGGGGGTGGCAGTGCTGGCCAATCCTGCAACAGCTCACCAAAACTCCCTAAGTGGCTCATGGGCCCAAATAATTGACCACCCCTGGCTTAGCATCACTAATTATTTTTTTTTTCTGTTTATCCTCAAAATATGTAAAACACATACTGTGAATCTAGCACAAGCTTCTCCAGCCTGTCTTCTCAACATGCCTCATTTTCCCTCTGACAGAGGAAGGATCACTCTAAGTGGAGGAAGAGAATAGTCCCTTTCCCATACATGTTATATTCTCAGCCGTCATTAAGACTGACAATTGCAGTGATACTTGTGATGGCTTGTGTAGTGTTGACTTATGTCCACCAGAGGAAAGCGTTTGGTGACTAACAGCTAGACTCAGAGTTATAGCCTGCACGCCAAACGTTAGTCACATTACCAATTACCAGAGCCATCTGCCCTTGCCAGCGAGATGTAATTACCCCTAAGAAGGTATTGCTGATATAGATATAGTATGAACAGTACCTTAGCAGCTACCTACAATTTACTGGAGACCATATGCTTTTACTAATAATATCCAGTGCTTTTAATTAATTCAGTTGTCAGCATCATTGCTTTCTTAAATGTCTCAGCATTTCTATAGGAAACCAGTCAGCTAATCCTACCGCCATTCCTCAGGGCCTCATTCTAGTTCCAGCTCCTTTTGGCATCTCTAGTTTACTGCTCTGAGCCATCATTAGAGGATATGGTTGAGGCTCCCATTGTGTCACGGATAATAACTAGGGCTATTTGTCCTTTATGTCAGTTCCTGGCAAGGCAGTCTCCATGCTGTCAAGATGCATGAGTGAAGCTCAAACTAGGATGTCTAGAAATTGGCTTTGTTTTCATCTAGCTGAAGCCTGAATTGCTGTTGCTATACATTGGGCACCAGTGCCAATGGATGAAATATTAACCTGTATTTAAAGGAAGTATTAGTTGCTGGTTTGGTGACACTTTTTGGAATTATTTTTGATTCTGCACATACTGATGCTCACCTCCCTACCTTTTTCAGAAATGTGAGCAGGTCACATTCACTTTCCATGGCAAATGGGGAATTTGCATTTGTTATTTTGAACTACTGTAGTGATCTCCATGCTAGACTTCCCAACTCCAGAGCTCTCTACAATTGCCTTCCACCAAGTATAGAAAACAGTGTTCATCCAATAACAGATCTGCTCAAATTTACCTAAGTTATGAGGAACATGAGGTTTTAAAATCACATATCACACCTATCCAGATGATTATTGATTTAATTAACAATTACTATTTTCAATATATTATTTGATGCATCCAATGCTATTTTAGGATTGATTTCTCCCCCTGCCCCCCTCCCCAAATTTATAAACAAATATTTAGCACAGATCAATAATGGATGATTAATTTGGGAATGTAGGAAAAAAGAAAACCTTAAGTATGGCATATCATACACAAAATGTATGTTAACACAAAATGTACAGTTAAATGCTTGCTGGTAATAGTTCTCTACACTTATTTCTCATGCCCCGCAACAAAATGACCCTACGTTCTGTCAAGTATCCTTAGTTATTTGGTTCCACATCCACTCCCACTTTTGGACTAAGAAACTACTAACATAAGAATTACCATTGGCAGACATTAATCCCACAGAACCTAAGTAAGAAATAAATGCTTCAAGACACATCTCCATTATTGTAGGACAAGAATTGGTATTTGCTGGAAGAAGCTACCAGGTAAAGCTGGCTCATATTTACCGGAGGTTACAAAATTAACATTTTTCATGTGATGATGCCCCTGAAAGTGCTCAATGGCTGTAATGTAACAAACATTCACAGCTACAGAACACTTTAAAAATGGCAAATCATGCAAAAATTTAACCCTCATCAGATGAAGTATCAAACAGTGGTGTTCTAAGGCAGAGCACCTGTGAGGGTTAATTTTCAGTGATTCCACCCATAACCATTGTGGCTTTGTGGGGCTGTTACAGAGAGGAGACATTGGGCATGGCTACATGAGACACTGAATGCACAGTAACCTGATACTACTGTGCATTAGCATCACATGGCAAAAGCCGTAATGTGATGCTATTGTGCAGTAGTATTAGCCTACTGCACAGTAGCATCCCAAAAAAGGCATTTGCTGGTGCCACTGCACAGTAACACAGGTTACTGAGCGTTTATTTAGTACTTTTTTTATACAAGTACTAAATAAATATGCAGTAACAGCTGTTCAGTAGCATCTCACTACTGAAGCACTTTCTTTAGTTGTTTCACTTATGATATCTGCCATAAGTGAAACCACATACAATCCTAGGGAAATCTAGCCCTGCACTAGGACCCAAAGGTACAGGCATGTAGGCTCATATGCACACACCTGCCATTTAAGTCCTTTCTTGGGATTCTGCACAAAAACAAGAGTCCATGTTATTCGATTCAGATGCAGGATAGAGATGTTAGTCAGCTTCATGCCTGACACTGCCATAAAAACTGCTTTGGTGCTGAAAGCAGAGAAAAACAAGAATGGCACAAATGCTTACACAATACCAATGGCTTAGATGTATTCTCCATTTTTGGTAATGGTAATATAATGAACCAAAAGCTTTTCTAATCCCACAACTGATTTTTTTTCTTGAACTGCATACACTGTACTTCTTAGATTACATTTCACTCTCCTGATGGAGGGGCCAAAGTCTGGCTTTTACACCACACCAGGGCAAATTTGAAGTAACTGAAGACAGAAATTGTCTCCAAGTTACTAGTATTTGACCCCAACTGATTTAGAATGTTTTTAAACTCAAGATTTGGGTTTGAAGTACTTGCTCATGGTGCTTTTAAAATAAGGCAGGGGTTTTCAACCTTTTTGGATCAGTGTACCCCCGGCGTTCAGACGCAGAGCAGTGTATCCCTGGCAGCTGGACGCAGAGTGGGGAGGGAGGGGTTGGCATGTGGCTGGACATGGAACGATGAGGGGGTGGCAGCTCATGGGTGAAAGCAGAGCCATGGCAGCTGGTGTGTACGAGCTTCCCCCATCCCCTGCATCTGGCCAGGCAGGTGTTAAAAGAGAGGGCAAGGAGAGGAAAGAGAGGGGAGTGAAGGTGCCATGTATGGAGGAGTAAAGCATATGGCAAGTGATGGTCAAAGCAGCAATATAAATGAGAACATAACATAAATTACACCACTAGTTGCGTGAATGCTTAATTTGATCTCTTGGGACAAAACCAAATCTCTGTTACTTAGGTGCAAGTCTTTGTGTCAGTGGAGCAACTTAAGATTTAGAACCAAGGAAACAGAGCTGAATTATTTGCTAACCGTCCCTTGCATGTGTATCCCTAATTATATCAGTTCACTTAACTGATGGAAATTATTTTGTATTCCTGCAACAGCCTCTGAAATGTCACATTGGATGGGATAGATGCATTTCTGGCTCATACATTATCCATGGTATTTTGAAACAAGATCTGTATTTAGGTTCTGGGTCTGATTCTCAGTAGAATTACACTGATAACTTGAACAAAACTACAACAATTATACATCAGCTGGGCATCTTCGTTGCTGGAGATGATGCATAGTTTATAATAGAACTTCATTTTCAAGGCCTAACCTGAGTTTGTGGAGCTGACATATAAAATCTGTTTCTTCTTATTTGCACACAATGCATTGGCTATGTAAGACACTGGGAGGCAATAAATATAAAGCCCCAACTTGGCATTTTTAGAGTCCATTTCAAATCATTGCTACACTCTCAGTCTAAGGTATAGATGAGCTTTATTCCAGAACTTGACTGGCAGGACAAATATAAATTGGGGAAACAGGGAGCATTTGCATTTTCAACATATTTTTAGCATTTCAGAAGCTTATTCTTCTCACTGGAAAACTAAACCATGCCAAGAAAAAACATATGAATGAGTTTCCTGCTAAATTCTATAGGAAACTTTATTTCTGCCTTTTGTCCCTAGCTGCAGGGAGGAAGCAAATAAAGTTTGCAGCTTTCAGCCATCAGCCCCACAAAGTGGAAATATTACCACTTTTAATTACTTCCTCTGTGCCCCAGAAGTATTTGCTTGTCTATCTAATGAATTTTTATTTTGTTAAATGGGGACTTTTTTCCTGCTTGTTGTGTAGACTCCAGCAGCTCTCAGAATGACAGAGACCCTGGATAAAAAGGCAAGTTCTTTGTGATGTTACTGTATTCCAGGGATATCAAACAAGGGATGAGAACATGGTCTCAGGGATCTCTCCCAAGATGGCACACCATACAAGCTGGCTACAAAATCATGTGTAAATCCAGTAGTCACATTTCACAAGGGCCTTTAGCATGCAACTATAAAACATAGACCTTTTTTGTGGGATCAGACCATGGACCCTATCCTGCCTGTGGTAATGACCAATACCTGGTTGTTCAAAAAAAAAAAAGTAGGAGAAAACCAGTAATACATCAACCATATGGCAGGGAAGGGATAGTTCTGCACATTGCACTGTGCTGAAATGTCTTCTTTCACAGTGCAATGCATTGGAATATTAGCATCAAGGCAACCAACAGGGCCAGACTAGTGTCTAAAGACATTTCTGAAGTAGCTGCTATGTGCATGATGCCACCAGATATCAGCAACCTCTTTCATTAATTTAAAGATGTTTCTCTTTCTCTAACAAGAATCCAAATATGACATTTAAACTTTCAATTATATTTTTGACAGGTGGACTTGAAATTTAATATGGGTAACAATTTAAAATGAGTGCTCCAATTGTAGCTTATGCCAAGATAATATATTGAAATAGAAGAAACTAAACAATGTGAAACTACCGGTGCTTGCACTTTTTTCTCAACTTCATCCTCTAGCTTAAACATTATAGAAATTGCTGACATACACAATAACCCAAATTCATATCCTGCTGTTGTTCCCCATAGGCATTAGATAAAAATATAGGAAAGCATAATGTACTAACTACATAGCAAGAGAACAGTAGTAAAAATTATAGAAACTGAAACTAGATAGTGTAAAGCGTTCAGTGACAGAGAATAAGCGCACGAAGAAAAGAAATCCTTACTCATAGGAAATGCTAATCTGAAACAGACAGGTAGGAATGCATTGCCTGGTTAAATACATGTTTTGCTCGTGCCTCATTTTACAGAGTACATGTAACACAATCCTTATAACCATTCAACAGTCAGGGCAGGCTGTTAGAGACTTTCTTTATACACTCCATCCTATTAAGCTCTTTCTCTCATAAGATTACCATTACCATATTAGTGCTGGCCAATTTTTAGTCTGGCCGACTGCTCTATTAATTTAAAAATGTTTCCATTTCCTTATACCTTCCCTTGTTGTGACATTACTCAGGTATATGGCTTAGTTGTCATCAAGCTATAGTATACAGACTGATTTAAAATATAGTTTCAGGAACCATTCTAACTACATTTTAGAGTACAACATGATGAACTATTTTTGCCAGTTGCCTCTCAGATTATCACTGACTGCTAAGAGGTGACTCAGTGTGATGACTGCACTTCTGCTATCTCATCTCATTAAGTGCTGCCTGGCAAACGTAGTTTCCCAGCCCCAGGGATGCACTGTGCTCCCCAGCATGAGGGAGATCACAGCAGCTACAGTCTCCCAGCCACAGACCACCTGCACGGGCACACTAAAGCTGGATAGGAACCAGCTATGAAGTCATTATACATTTTCAAGCAATAACTTTATAGGTGGTTGGACCTTTTAATGGGGAAATAGTTAATTTGAACATGTAGCCACTCTAAATTTATTGTACGATTAACAAGTGAATTGCATAATAATGTGTAGAGAAGGCCTGAAGCACAGATCAGTGAGATCTACTACATTTTCTTTGTCTTGTAAATCACTTATCCAGGAAAGCTATCAGGTTAGACTGGCATGATCTTCTTGTCATGAATCTATGTTGCATGTTATCCGTTTTTATTAATTTATGTCCTTTTATACTTTGCACCACACTTTTGGTCTAAAGCTTTGTATATTATTGAGGTCAGATTCAGAGCTTGTAGTTCCCTGAATCATTATTTGGATTTTCTATTGGCCAACCATATGGTACTGACCCTGATTTAATTGATTTCTTATAAATCTTTGCTCCTCAACCTGCTTTTTATGTTTCAGTTCTTTTAGTAGTGAGATTGTCTGATTTCTTCTCCACCAATGCAATCTGCATGTGTTACACTTTCTTAATTTTTGTTGTGACTTCTGTTGTGGCAAATTCCATTGCCATCCCACATTGCCAGTCTTCCCAGAGCATCTTCAGAATTAAGTCACTGTCACAACCACATTTCATATAATTGCTCTGACCATATTCTGCATTCCATTCCTGTTTCTGGATCAGCTATGGTGAAAGGCCTGTTAGTTCTTCAAGAGGAAGTCCCATCCCCAGGGCCTGCCTTTTCCTGGTGTTGTGGTGATCTCTAATCTATTCCCTCCCATTCTGTCTGCTTTCTCACTGTCCTTAGCACAGCTTTCCAGTTTCTTGCTTTCAACTTCTCCTTATTGGACTAGTTACTCTGCCCCTATTCCTTCCTATCTCTTTGGTAAATTTCTGCTTATTTTGTCTCTTCATGTTCCAGTGCAGGAAACTGTATTTGTCTTTTACTAGTTGTTCTCTTCCTCTGCCTCGTCCTCCTAGATAACATACAGCATAGAGTTTCTATATGTCATTGTTGGGGGTAGGTGCTGTAAGGTCTACGACCCCTCTGGTCTGGCATCTTCCTGATGAATGACATCAGTATATGAAAGGGGCAACACTATCCAACAGCAATGCTCTGATGTTATTCTCTCACCCACCATGACTTGGATCTTAATTCAGTTAGGGAGCTGGTTCTGCTGGGTGATACAATGGGGCCTGTTAAAATAATTTCTTCATGGGGCTCCTCCTCCCCTACACCCCACCCTTGCCACTACCTTGGTGATATTGAATGCTTTTATCTTGGGCACACCAAGATATGACATACCTACCTGGGCTGCCTGGAATCTATGTCAGGCCCTATTGTTGGGCCCCAATGAAGCCCCCAAGTGGGGCAATTTGGATAAAGACCAGTAACTCAACAAGGGTTCATCCCCTATTGTGAGTCAACTGACAGGGTGTCCATGTGAATTTAATTCATTTTAACAGTCCTGGAATGAACCAGAATTAGTTTGATGGGCATGCATTGTCTTCAGGATCAATTCCCCCCTCTGTCCAGTCAATTCCCCTTTTTAACAGTCCTGTAGAGAACTGAAAACAAAGATCAACTCAAGAATAAATCAGTAGTAACAAAAAGAAACACTTGCATCAATTCATATCACAGTCCATAAGCCAACATTGACTGCATAGTTCATCAGTGTGCTCAGAGTTGATTCCCCCTATCAATTTACTATCAGTATCTCAACAAAAGTCAATTACTTGTGACATCCAGACTGTACAGAACCCCTGGTCCCCAGCTTACCATGCCTCCTCCAACCTGGTTCCTCTTCAGCCCAAGCACTACTCTTAGTCAGGCAGGTCACTCTGATGTCCTGCTCACTGGTACCTGAGTTGGCTGTCTGTCCTCTGACCACCCATGCCTACTGCCCTGCACTCTTCACCTACAGTTTGCTTGAGACCAGCACTAGTGGGAGAGTCCTCCAGCATCTCCTCCACCCAGATGCTGCAGTCTCTTCCTGGCTGCCCTTCTCTGGTGATGGAAGTACCTCTTTGAGCTCCACTACCACCAATCTAGTCCAAGCACTGGCTTCGGAAACATGGCATGGTACTCTCTGTTCCACTTGGCAGTGTTCCCTGTTCCACCTGCAGTAATTCAAAGAGAAGGGATGCCCTTAGACTTCCCTCTGTTCCTGGGGCCTCTCCTTCCAGTCATCATCCTCATTATTGTTGCCATTCTTTAGATCCTGTACATTGCCATTAGAGTTGCTATAATTTTCTTTCTTGTCCTTTCCTAAAGCTCCACATTAAACTACTCCTACAAGCTTGCATGCAAACTTCCCTGCTTACAGCTGTTGGTGAGTTTTTAAAATCTTTTTCCTGAGTCAACCCTGACCAATAAGTAGGTTCAGTTGTGACCAGAGGCAGAGCTCAGCCACCAGAAGTGAGGTTTCTGTCACTTTCACAGTAAATGTCTCTCAGGACATGCACTCAGAACTCATGAACTGTTACCTGCAGCCAAACCAAACACCAGACATGAATGTTCTATCTGCCTCCTAGCTAGTATCCCTCCAAAACAAAACAAAAATCCTAGAAACAAACCAGGGGCTGCCCTTTTCTGGTTCAGCTTGCCTTAACTCAGCAAAATGTTACATCACAACAACAACATAATTTCTGCATGTGGCTACTCTCTGGCTAGGGACAAAAGTTACACATAAAACAGTATAAGTGATCAGAAACTGCTTCAAAACTGTAACAAAACAGAAGATCAGTTCACATAAACTGCTTTCAAAATGGCTGAAACCAGCTTAAGATAAACCTAGATGAATGAAATATCAGGCTTAACTGATTTAGGTTAAATCACTTTATTGAACTTCTGTCACAGATCGCCTCCAGATTCAATTTAACTCACAATCCCACAGCATCCCAGGATGCTTTGCACCTTCCTCACAACTCCCCCCTTCACAGAGTGGGCAGGCTAGCTTTGACCCAACCTGTCTTCTCCAGCTGAGCAGGGAGGCATGCTCTAGTGTCCCCCTGGCTTCTGGCTTAGGCTACTGAAGGTATGTGGCTGCATTTCTGGAATCAAAAGTGAATGTCTGTTCACTTGCTTATCAGTTCATTCTATGCAGCTTTTAGACTAACTTGCAAAGATTTAAGTGATTCAGCCTTGGGCTTTTTGTCTGTACTTAGCCTGTACTACAGGGCATAACGCACTTCAGAATTCTAGTTTAACTTTTTAGGGCACCTGCTAAAACAGACTCTTTCCACTTCCCTCATTTGAGTTCCATGTCCCTAAAATACAACACTGTTTAATTCCTTTTATATTATACTTTTCACATTAGCTTGAATGGTTTAGTAATGCAGATAAGTCACTTGGGCCCTTAAGAAGCCTTTTTCAAACCAAACAGAGCACCTAATAATAGCAAGTCATGTCATATATGGTGCATTTTTTGTTATTTCAAAATAATCAAAGGTTTATTTGACTTTAAGTAGTTCATATACTGTTCAGCATATGTAGCCACTTGATCATAACAGCCTTCTCTGTCAATAAGACCAGAGATGCAAAACACTCCTAGGACTTGCTGCCCCAAGATAGGGAGTTGTCTTTGGCATATCTTGAACAATCTTCATTTTGATAACTCTAGGATTTTGATAGTTAAAATGTAATGTTGCATCTATTGCGTGGACAACATTTCCTTAGATTTGAATGGAATGAAGAGGAGAGGAAGGAAGGCTTGTGTGTACAAGTTCAAACTTTTTTTGGAATTTGTGGAAGCTTTGATTGTTACCAGTACGTGTCACCATGGGTCCTGGGATAGAAGAACCAATAAGGGTAAAGAAAGGAGCAGAGAGAAGTAGCAGGGGAGGGGCAGAAAAGTCTGGTAGGGAGAAAGGATTTTTTTTTATGCATGGGTCCATCAAAACCTGGCAGCCTGCAGTGATGGGAAAGATACATAATATGATAAAGCTTGGTAGCCGGCATGTGTGATTGAACAAACCAATGAAGAGATAACATTTGAAAGCTTTACAGCTTGGAAAGCTGTTAGCAAGCTGGTGTCCCTTTCATCATTTTTAATTTTACTTTTACTGCCCTTCATTTGCTTTGACGGGTTCATGTTGCCACGGCACAGTTGAAATTCTCATAAAAGTGCTGTTACCCTTTCAAGATGGCTATTTTTTTCTAGGGTTTATACCACATTTTATAGTTATGTCAGAAGGTTTACTCAGTTTATGAATTCTCCAAGCTTTAAGATTGCTCTAAAAACTCTGGGTTGCGTTTTGGCTTTTGCCATTTAATTTGTGAGTTTTAACAACCACTACATCAGTGTATTATGTCCTTACATAATAAGAAAATTCATTTCAAATGTATCCTTTTTTTAATAAGGTTAAATAAAATTGTGCCTTGCCCCTCACCCATTTTGCCTATTTTTTAAAAAGGTAATGTTTTCTGCATAAAGATTCAGGGTTTTTTGGATACCAAATAACTTTTAAGTAGTCTAGCAGATATAGGAGAAAAACAATAAAAAAGATATTGAGTCAGAGATGAAATGTAGGGCCTGGTTCTCTCCAAACAATAGTAGATATAATTCCATCAGTTTCAATGGAGCTTGTTGATTCACATCAGCTGAAGACTTGGGCCATTATTCTAATGTGATCACATCAATGAATTAGCCTTTAGTCTACTTTATAACTCTTTACATTTAGGTCTATATGGTGAAACCTCACTCATTATTGCCCTGATGAGAAGTTAAACCTATTGAAAGCAGACACTTTTCAAAGCAGACAGGTAGCGTTGTAATAAACCTTAAAGACTCTTAATCATTCAGGATGCAGGTTTACTCAACTTATATTAATATTTTATTTCCTTTCTAGCTCGATTGGCAATCTTTCTGGAGTTAAATACTGTGTAAAGGGGTTAAGGACAATAGAATTGGACTTTGATGCATTATAGTTTCATAGTTTCATAGTTTCAGGGTCGGAAGGGACCTAATAGATCTTCTAGCCCGACCCCCCGCCAGGGCGGGAGAACAACCCAAAAACACAAACAAAACCACTCACCCTAAAAACAAAAACGGGACTCAAATGAGTCCAGCCAGGTAAGTATCCAGCCTCTTCTTAAAGATCCCCAGGGTAGGGGCCAGCACCACCTCCCTTGGAAGTTGGTTCCAGCTCCTAGCCGCCCTGACTGTGAAGTAGTTTTTTCGGATGTCCAATCTGTACCTCCTCTCCATCAACTTGTGCCCATTATTCCTTGTTATGCCAGCAGGGGCTAGGGGAAACAGCGTCTCCCCCAAACCCTTCTGGTTCCCCCTAGTGAGTTTATAGACGGTCACCAGGTCCCCCCTCAGCCTTCTCTTGTGGAGGCTGAATAGGTTCAAGTCCCGCAGTCTCTCACTGTAGGGTCTGCCCTGTTGTCCCCGGATCATGCGGGTGGCCCTCCTCTGGACCCTCTCCATGTTGTCCACATCCCTCCTGAAATGGGGCGCACAGAACTGGACACAATACTCCAGCTGCGGCCTGACCAGCGTCGCATAGAGGGGGAGGATCACCTCCCTGGCTCTACTCGAGATGCACCTGTGGATGCACGACAAGGTCCGGTTAGCCCTGCCAACCATGACCTCGCATTGTCGGCCCATGTTCATCTTGGAGTCAATAATGACACCAAGATCCCTTTCCGCCTCCGTGCTCTCAAGTAGGGAGTTCCCCATCGTATAAGTGTGCTGCTGGTTCCTACTACCCAAGTGCAGCACCCTGCACTTGTCCGTATTGAAACGCATCCTGTTCCTGTCTGCCCACCCCTGTAACCTATCCAGATCCTTCTGCAATCTCTCTCTCCCTGCTAGCGTGCTCACCTCCCCCCAAATTTTGGTGTCATCAGCGAATTTAAACAGGTTGCTCTCCACCCCAACATCAAGATCGCTGATGAAGACATTGAACAGCGCAGGGCCCAGGACCGAGCCCTGAGGGACTCCACTACCCACCTCCCCCCAAGTCGAATATGATCCATCCACCACCACCCTCTGAGTGCGACCCTTCAGCCAATCTGCAATCCATCTGACCGTGTAGGCATCTATGCCACAGTCGCCTAGTTTACTAATTAGGATGGGGTGAGAGACGGTGTCAAAGGCCTTGCTGAAGTCCAGAAAGACTACATCCACCGCGACACCTGCATCCATGGCCTTTGTGACCTGATCATAAAAGGCAATCAGGTTGGTCTGACATGATCTCCCCCTAATAAATCCATGCTGATTGCCCCTGAGCATCATCTCGGATGCCGGCCCATCACAAATGTGCTCCTTGATGATCTTCTCAAAGAGCTTCCCCAGGATTGAGGTAAGACTGACGGGCCTATAATTGCCCGGGTCCTCCCTTTTCCCTTTTTTGAAGATGGGGACCACATTAGCTACCTTCCAATCGTCTGGCACCTGGCCCAAGCACCACGATCGCTCGTAGAGCCGTGCCAGGGGCCCTGCAATAACCCCAGCCAGCTCCCTCAGCACCCTGGGGTGGAGAGCATCCGGACCCGCTGACTTGAACGCGTCCAGCCCCTCCAGAAGCTCTCTAACCCGGTCCTCCCCAACCTGAGGTCTGAAGGCGATCCCCTCGCGTCCGGCTTCTATCACAGCAGGGAAGTCCCGGTCCCTGCACAAGAAAACGGAGGTGAAGAATTGGTTAAAGAGGTCCGCTTTATCCTCTGACGCAACCACCAGATTGCCCCGCATATCCTGCAGGGGCCCCACATTACCCGGCGCCTTCTTCATCCTCCCAATATATTTGAAAAAGGACTTTTTGTTATCCTTAATCCTGGACGCTAATCCGAGCTCTATCTCCGCCTTGGCCTTCCTAACAGCCCGCCTGCAGGCCCGAGCAGAGGAGGTATACTCCTCTTTGGAGATTACACCCCCCTTCCACCGGGCGTACGCCACCCTTTTGGCAAGCAGGCATTCCCAGACACCCTTGGTGAGCCAGGGGGGCTTCCTTTGCTTCTTGTCGGGATGGACACCCCTTGGGCCCCGAGTATCGTTTCCTTAAGGAACGACCACTCCTCTTGGACGCTGAGTTCCTCTGCCCTCAAGGACCCCAGTTCCTCTCCCACTAATCTCCTCATCTCACTGAAGTTGGCCCTCCTGAAGTCTAGGGCCACCACCTTGCTGCGGGCCCTTGACACTCTACGCTGGATGGTGAATTCCAGCACGCGATGATCACTATTGCCCAGGTGGTCAAGAACCTGGAGGCCTCTTACCAGGTCGTCGCCTGCGGCCAGGACCAGGTCCAGCAGAGCATCTCCTCTGGTGGGACTGTGCACCTCCTGAATCAAGTGGAGGTCCTGCAACTCGGCCAAGTTAATGGCCTTCTGGAAAGGTGCCCTCTGTTTTAAAAAGAAAAGGTCATTTAATAAGTGAAATTCTAGTGGTTTTGTGGTAATAGCAATGTTAAAACAGAGTTTTACAGTAAATAAATACTGTCAAAACTGACTCCAAACTAATTGCCAACACTTGATTATGACTCTCAGAAGACAGTGCAGGGTGGCACCTTAGAGACTAACTTGTACAGAGAGGCATATGGTTTTGAAGATGAGAGCCTACTTTGGGTACATACAAGTGTTACATTTAGATCAACCTAACCAAGGTTAGGTTGATCTAAATGGCCAGGCATGCAGGTGTTCACAAATCTTAAATTGCCCTAAAAATGGAACACCTCATTTAGAGTTAGTTCACCTCAGATGTGAACTACCTTATGATCAACTTGGGTTAACCTGACCTAAAATGGGTTAACCCAGTCTAGCAAATGCCTGCATGTCTAGTGAATACCACAGCACAGCCTTGGAGCTGGGAAAATCCAGCCACCCTCCTCAGCCCTGGGCATATGCTGTTCCTACCTCTGCCCCAACCAGGCTATTTTAGGCCCCCAGTTAACCTGCCCTGAACAGGCACCACCCTTTGCAGACCCACTGGCCTTTCCCCCCCAAGTTACTTGCCTTGGGCTTGTCATACCATTTCCAGTAATGTTGAATGCCTCTACATGATGTTTCTGGTTTAGATTTAGGCAGCTTCAGGCAAATCACCTAAACCTAAACCAAGTCACACAAATGCTTATTTGCACCCTGTGTCAGCAACTGGAAAAGTTAGATGTCACCTACAAATGCGCATTGTCTCTGAACGAGTTAGTGTCTATGACATCACCTAGCCCTGCTGTCTCCTGACTTCAGACTAACACAGCCAAATTACTTCTCTCTACTCATGGATTATAACCCCCACGCTTGCCCATTTCTTTTGAATAGGACTTCTCAGAGAGACGGTACTTATCAGTATGAACAGACATGGCAGAGATCCTGTCAAAGGTCAGCTCAAGCTACAGAATTTGGAGTGGGACATAGATTTTGAAAACTGCAACATTCAGAGCTGTTTGAACCTGCAGGGTTTGGTCCAATTGTCAAAAAAAATGTAGAATCAAAGGAACGAAATAGATGCACTAAAGAGGAGTAAGCAAACAAGCAGATTTAAGACTGAATTATTGATTAAAATCAACTCTTGTGCTCAAGTAATGTGCTGAATAGTGGTCTTAAAGAACAACAATAAGACAGTTTCACTACACTCGGGGGTGGATCCACGGGGGTGCACTTGTACAGCTGCACACCCCACCTCACCTTCAATTCCTGCTATATTCAAAGTTTAAAACCAACTACCTGGCAGTGGTAGCAACATATCTATTCAGGCAGCAGTGAGAGCAACAATTGAGATCATGACTCATTAAAATCTGCCTGATTCCTTTTAAACTGTTCATTCCACAGGTGTTATTCTATCCTTTTTCTTCTATCCTCTATCCTTTTTAATGGGTGTGATGTTCCACTAATCAAGCTACCCTTTCTTCTGCAATTCTGCTGTCTGTCAGCTGCTCCTGGTAATGTAGCTCCTATTTCACAGTCCTTATGACTGTTTTTAACTCATTCCAAAAATGTTGAATGGAAGCAAAAATAAATGTTAAACTGAATACTACAGCCTCACATTCCTAGCACAGTAGTAAAGCTTCTAGTTGCTTTTTACTTGGCGAAAAATATGTCTTACATTATATGGAATGATGAACCATATAACCTGCACCCCACTTTTTCAAAACCTAGATCTGTTCATGTCTATGCCTTTGGGAAAACACTAAACCATGCAGGATTTAGGCAGTCTGTGGTATATAATACACAATCTATGGTGTATAATTACATTTGAAATGAGCACCTGACTGGAGAACACATGTAATACTGATGTTCTTTTACAGGTTGACTTTTATTTCCTTTATTTTATTTTTTTATTTGACTCTGGTTTTCTACTTCTTTATACCTGCTACAGTGCTTACCTCTGTACCAATCAGAAGGCGTGACCCTTCAGAAGAGACAGTGTGACATGCCACTGAAGTACCTGTGAATACAATAGATTTCCTGATGGGTAAGTCTTGTTTTTTGTTTCTAATGAGTAGAAGTAAGATGAATGGGAACAATTTCCTCAGAGTTTTAAAATATATATATATTGCTTCTTTTGTCACAGAATTTAAAAATAAAAAAAATAGAAAAAAATCTGAGATGAGAAATTGGTGTTTGAGCCCAGTAGCAACTGTAATATATATATATATATATATATTAAAGGAAATGGAAAATAAATGATCATATTTCAGGAGGAATGCTATTAATCTAGGAGATTTCTTAGTCACTTAAAAGTTTGATTCTATCACTCTTGGCAGTGTCCTATTTTAACTATACATGTTTATATTATTTTAATCACACAACAGCATAAATGCTGCTGAAATGACATTCCGACTTTTAGCGTAGTATCATTTCACTTCGGTCTCTTGTTCAGTAGTTCCCTCCTTAATTGCCTATTCATTCAACCAGAAGACATATAGGGGCAACTACTGAAGAGATGAAAAACAATTCATTGTACCAGTCACTGATACTCATAACAGAGCACCTTAACAAGAGCAACTTCTGTACTTCCTGAAGGCATAAGATTGATTATGTTCATAGTCCATTATTTGAACAAGGGTATCTGACTTATGGTGAATCCATCTGAAAGAGTATTGTAGAACTGTATTTTATCTTTAAGAAATGTATTTTCTAAAAATAAGATATTTACCTCTGTTGCAGTAAAGAATTTGAACAGAAAATTTCTCTCTATTGTTTGTCAAGTCATGCTGGAATGATGAGGCAGGGCAAAGACACACATCAAGTGATAAACATGAAAACCTCAGTGGGCTTTTTTTTTCTGAAGCAAGGAGGTGCAAGATGAAATAAAAGACTGAGCACTGAATACTCAACAGGTTTACTAGGAACCTTCTTTTTCTTCTGCTCCAAGGCAGAGAATGACAGCATTCAAAAACTAGCCATTTTGGGGTCTGAATTTCTTCATCTCAAGGAACAGCTACAGTGAAGATAGCAGTAATACAGATTTCTTTCAGTTGTGCCATAGCCTTTATTGTAAATTCCAGCTGTGGTGGTGGTGAAGTGATGCAGGTATTTGTGCACTGGGATCTTAACTGAGAGCAACAACTCATTACAACTATGATGCCTGATTGGCTACATTCAGCAATGACATCTTTTGTCATTTAGTACTTATCCAGGTTGAATTCAAAGTTAGAACTTGATGGGAAGGTATATTGTATACTGTGTGTTGCCCTGAAACTTCATTCCAGCTGTCCTATGCAAGTACATCCTATTGTTACAAATAATTTTTTAGAGTGCTAATTTTTTGGTGGCTTCTTGTAGACCAACTAAGTTGTCAAATTCTAATATAAGGCTACCTTTCTCCTATCTTGAATGGTGAAAAAACCTTATCTTGTTTTTTTTTGTGGTTGGAGTAAGTACAGTAGGGAAGTAAACATACATTCTACATAGGCTATTTCCTGTGTTGTTAGTAGGGCTCTGTGAAGCTTCAGGTGCTGATTCGATTTGGAGATTTGACCTGATTCAGTGGCTGAATCTCCAAATCTGAATTGAATCAGGGGACCAATTAAAAGGTCTGAATCAATTCAAAACTCTCCGAATCAATTCAGAAAAGATTTGGAGAGCTTTGATGACTGAGGCAGTCCCAGTGGATGCAGCAGGGAGCTGCAGCTGGACTCTGAGCTGGTCAGTAAGAAGGTGAGAGGGGGAGGAACCGTGTCAGCACCCACCCCCTGCCTGCTCCCCCAGCCC